>NW_022280056.1:799344-871570 GCF_004355925.1 Anarrhichthys ocellatus | reverse complement strand
GTGTGTGTGTGTGTGTGTGTGTCTGTGTGTGTCTGTGTGTGTGTGTGGTGACCTACAGGAGAAGGCTGATCTCGGAGAGCTTAATTTCTCGCTGTGTTACCTGCCCACTGCAGGCAGACTCACTGCTACAGTCATCAAGGCCACCAACCTCAAAGCCATGGACCTGACTGGCTTCTCAGGTAAAGGATTAACACACACACACATCATGCTGCTGATGACCTCCAGCAAGCAGTCTGAAAACGCTGGGAAGCCAGTAAAAGGAAATGACAGAGAACAGCTGTCTAAAAAACAGCCACTGGGGATGGATGTGGATTCCTTGAGTTATTTCAGGTTTATGTCTTATTCGGACTGGCCCAACATGCAGTAGATATATTTTTCACAATGTAAACATAACAAGTAAACATGGTGTCATTTTTTTGGAATAAAAGAATAATTGAAATTCTATTTAGCACCAAAAGAAGAAGTTTTCTCCACCTACAACAGCCTCAACAGACCAGAATTAAATGCAGCTGCAAGATACAGCATGTTGCGTTCTGACTGAGGAATGCATCCCCATCTTTTGCTGTAAAACCAAAAAGTGTGTTTAAAAAACAACAACAGAATAAATCACTAACTGAAGTAGAAGTAGATGAAGTGTGTTAAGGGAAGTGCAGGAAAAGTCAATTATCATAAATCTTTGCTAAATAATTCCTGAAGTGCATCGAGCATTGACAGATTGATCGTTTCTAATTTTGAAATCTATAGAATTCAGAAGTTAGATCTATCCTTCAAGACTTAGAAGTGGACTTATGCATAATGAATATACTACCCGAAGCTATAAAGTTAATTACTGACAAACATAACAATCTGTAAAAATGAGTTACAATGTGTTCTTTTGTGATCGAAATCAGCTTGCAGGTGTAGCACCAATTATGTCTGCAGTGAAAAGACAAAAACAACTGTTTTACCCGTGAGACAGATGTTAAGAAATGTGATCGCTAAAGCTAATATTGAATTAACGAAAGTATTATAAAGGGTTTTATTCTTTAGTTATCCTTCACTTAAAGACTTGATTGCAACGGCAATGTCCTCTCAGATTAAATGAGATTTCAAATGCTAATGACCCCACGGCGTAATTATTGCCACGGTGATCCCCAGATGATTGCAGTGCCTTGAAGATGCTTTAAAATGCAGCTTAAAATGGAGTCGTGGGTGTGTGTGTTTTCCCTGGCTGCTGTCAGCGAGCGGCACATGTTGAATGGATAGCCGAAGTGATTCAACCTGTGCTGCTTTTCTCCCTTTGTGTTCTTAATCCAGCTTTGCCAAGGTGACTTGATTTTCATGCCTTTTATGTGTTACAGACGCGGATACCTGTGAGCACAATACCTAACAGCGTCTGCAGGAGTCTCCGCTTATCTTTTTCTCTCTGCTTTCTCCCCCTCTTTCTCTGGCTCCCTCTCTCTTTCTTCTTCACTGCTTCTCATCCCAATTCCTTCTCTTCCTCCCTTCTTACTCCCTTTTTTCTATACCTCTCTCTTTTCTCATGCCTCCCATTGTCTTCCTCTTCCTCTCGCTCTTATCTCTCCTCCAGACCCGTACGTGAAGGCCTCTCTGATCTGTGACGGGCGAAGGCTAAAGAAGAGGAAGACCTCTATTAAGAAGAACACGCTGAACCCCACGTACAACGAGGCGCTGGTGTTTGACATTCCCAATGAAAATATAGAAAGTGTATCCATCATCATCGCCGTGATGGACTATGACTGGTGAGCAAGCTGAGGTGTTATATTGTAGCACACTCCGGGGGATTTAAGATGAAACTGATCATTACTGTGAAGTGTGCTGCTCATTGAATATGTGTCTGCACACAGCAGAGTGATGTTTGCTGTTGCTTTTGGGTCCTCACATTTTCATGGTGTTGCAGCTGTGTTGAACACGATGAGGGCCCCCTCATGAGTCAGACTCTTGGTGGATGTTCCCTGTTTTACATAGACAAGCACCTCATGAATAAGCACGATTTATGCTAATGGAGACGGAAGAAGCGTAACCCTGCCAGTGTTTGTCTGTCTGACGGTTGCAGCAACACTTGGCTGGTTGATGTGTTTGTGTATAGATGCACCGCCTCCCTATTATGTAGTCTGCCCTCCATTTGGCATCTCCATAGGTGTGTGCTTTTGTATGTTTGTGTTTCGTGCCTGCTTCTCCGCTAACATCAAGCTTTTATGCAGGGCTGTGTATATTTGTGAGCTGCTATTTAATATCCTTCCTCGGCAACTGTACTCTTTTCCTATAGTCAAGGTTGATACATGAGACTCTGTCTGCCTGTTTCTTACAAGCCCTGTCTCCCTCTCTCTCTCTCTCCCTCTCTCTCCCTCTCTCTCTCTCTCTCTCTCTCTCTCTCTCTCTCTCTCTCTCTCGCCCCCTGCTTTATTGTTTCCTTGCTCTCTCCCTTCCTCCATTCACCTCCCTCTCTGCCTTGTTCTTTCTCTCTTTCTCTCTATCTCTCCTGTCCTTGCTTCCATCCTTTGCTGCATGTCAGTATTGGTCATAACGAGGTTATAGGGATGTGTCGTGTGGGCAGCGAAGCTGACGGTCCAGGGAGGGAGCACTGGACGGCCATGCTGGCCAATCCACGCAAACCAATAGAGCACTGGCATCAGCTTGTGGAGGTAATGAGCATAGGATCATGTGTGTGTGTGTGTGTGTGTGTGTGTGTGTGTGTGAGTGTGTGCATTCATGTGTCATCTACATGTGCCACCACATATGTTACGTTCAGTTCTTTGTTGGTTCTGGGCCTGATAATCAAAATTATTTTACATTTGATTATCGTTATTATTAGAAGTAGTGAAAGCAGCAGCAGTAACGTTATAAGAATAGCAGTGGTAGTAGTAGTGATAGAAGTATAGAAGTACTAGTACAGAAACATTAAAGTGTCATATTCACATACAAGTTTTTAAGTATTAGCAAAATACTTTATTTCAAATTAAATGAGCTCAATAAGCTGAATGGGCCATTATATAGAACACATTTTAATTAATTTATATATTTTTGGGGAATTCATCTGTAACAATGAATCATTTTTAAAAAGCTAATTGTTGTGCTTGCCAAACCTTAATCAAAAGAAAAGCAATTACTAACTAAAGCTGCGAGTTATAAATATAATTTTTTCCTTCTGAAATATTGTAGCATAAGTTAGAAATGTCTGATACCTCATATCTGATATTGTAGATATCAAGCTTAGCTTAGCTAACCCATCATTAAACCATAACATTATGTTTTTGTGTGATGATTAAACAAATGAGATATAATGTGTTAATTATATAACCTCAGGAGGTACTGGTAGGTGGATTTTGTCATCTTTTGACTGAGCCAGGCGAGCTGTTTCCCCCTGTTTCCATTCTTTGTGCTAAACTAAGCTAACTCAACCGGCTGCTCGCTCTAGCTTCATATTTACCAAACAGAAATGAGAGAGGTATCAAGCGTTTCATTTGACTGTTGAATAAGCACGTTGGCCAAAGTGTCAAACTCCTTTAGATACAGGACCTGAGTAAATTAACTTACTTGCTTTCACCATTAAATACAGCATTGATTATAGTAGTAGAACATGTAGTGGTGGTACACTGCAAAAGCCCCAAATCTTTTTTTTAAATGTGTCTACTTACTAGTCAAAAACACTTGATAATAAGACACAATCAATTAACAAGTAACATTTCAGTGAGATATAGGGATTTGTTTTCAGAGAATGCATCTTGATTATCTTAAGTGACTTCTTTTGAGCATTACAGGCATATTATGACACTTCCTAATACTAGTGAAATGAAACCAGTTTAAATATTATACCATTTCATCAACCTTTCATTTATTTCAACTCATTGTTTAAAAAGTGTTTCTTTTCATCATGAATAATTAACAATTCTGTATTATATATCTGTATTTCTGAATCTAAATTTGTATTTCCCTGCAGGAAAAAGCAATTGGTACATTCGTGTCTAAGACTGCGACGGCATCCTCCCCTAAGCCGAACATCGTGGTGGACAGTCCTCACTCCGATTAAAACTGTGAGCCTCTCCTTGTGTCGATCGGATATACTGTTTCTTTCTCTTATCTGCATGCTTTCACACGTACTGTGTGACTACTTTTAGGCAACAGTGTATTGGAATTTATATCACTAGTCCACATACAATCCAATTTCTCCTTGATTTCTGCTTGCAAACAGGCCTCACTGTATTGGAATCTTGAAGTACATCCGTATACTGTGCAGCAAATGCTCTCCAGTCAGATTCACAGAGGAAGCCTTTAAAGGCATGACCTGTGTGATAAAGTGGAGGCTGTGGTGCCATCAGAAGCATCTGTATAGTCTTGATGTTATGGGTTATGTAATGCACCCTCCCTCCCTCCACACTTACATTACTGCATAGTGTTTATATATTCTCTCGCCCCCTGCTGTTTCTCTTGCTTAATCTGCCTCTTCTCCCTTATCCTCTTTCCTCAGGTCGTTATCATCTCTCCAGCTCCAGACTTTTCTTTTCTTTCCTCTCATCTGTGAATAATTCTCTCCATCAAAGAAAGAGAGACACGGAGACACTGCTTGTGTCCAACTGCTAGTGCTGTTTTGCTCATGCTAATGAATCCTTCAAGTCCTGCGCAGAACAAACAATATCCATCACAAGCTACACTTTTGAGCATCAGACCACACATTTACAAACACATGCAGATACTAAATGGTACAGTAGGACTGATTTCGTAACTGTAAATTTGGGATCTAGCAAGGGAACAGACACACACAACTTACACACACACACACACATACACAGAGTTTGCAGTATGTGCATAGTTCATGTGTGCTTCAGATTAGTGTAGTATTTCATCTAGGAGGAGCGTGATGTAACAAACTTTTCTCTCTTGAAAAAAAAAGAAAAAGAAAGCCATCCTAGCATGGCCATTTCAACCAGGACCAAAGGTTCATGCCCTTGTACAGACTATAAAAGAAGAAAATCACTATGTCGATATTTTTCTTTGCAATATTGGTGTACAGCATCTGCCGTACTGTATGGGAAAACATCTCACACAGTGCTTAGCAGGACAAACAAATTTGAGGTGGATTCTCCCGGCAATTTTGGACGCCTTCTCCAGGCTCCGCATCCTCTTGTTTCAGACTGAACTCGCTTATTTTCCACAGAGGACAGACGACAAAGCGTCCAGTGGTCTTTATTGATGTCAGAGGAGTCGAAAAATGAGGACAGACTCATCGGTTTAAGCATGTTACGCAACCTTGAAATGTGTTCCTCTTCCTCATGCTTTTTGTCACCATACTCATGGTGCTCATCAGTATACATTTATTTTGTTGTTTTTGTGATACAATACACATACAGTATATCCATCAGCAAAAGAGTTTATTCATGCCATTTTTACAGTCCAGTGAAGATGCGATGGTGTGACTATTTGATCGTCCTCTGCTTTCTGGCCAAACTGACAGACTTTTCCTAATGTAGGACTACACAGGTTGAACAAAACCTGCCTTTAGGATCGGACCAGCATCTGCTTGGAGTGCACTCGCTAGAGGATGTATCCCACAGGGAAGGATAGCACCACTCTGTTTTATTTTTCTATCATTCCAGGACTGTTTTTCTTTTCTTTTCTCAAGAAGTCATCATCCAGCTTCAAGTAAAAAATGATTTATCTTCAAGTCCACATCATGTCCCTGACAAGACTTTAGAAGGACACACATGTCAGTATTGCTTTTGTTAGTGTGTTTCCGTGTTTGTGGGCGTTTGTTTTGTATTTGTGCGTGTCTGTGTGTGTGTATGCCTGTGTGTCACTGTGACCTTGTGTGTGACACGTTTCTGTGCTCACTCCTTCCCTCGTCCTTTTTCTGTCTTTGCCTCCCTCGCTCCCCAAATCCTGGCATCCACGGACACAGAAACGCTTGTCTCGGAGCCAAATGTGTCTACTGTCCCGTGTCTTTATGAAGAGCCATTTTGTGTGTGTGTGTGTGTGAATGTGTGTGTGTGTGTGTGTGTGTACTATACGTGCCTCATTGCACTAGGGTGGGAAACACTGTCTTTCATAGACATTAGTTGGTATTGTCTGTCGTAATCAGAAATCAGCTGCCAATCATTCAACCCTCCTCTCCTCTCTAACCCTTTGCCTGATGTAAGTAACTGTGTTGATCGTGTACTTCTTTCAGTAATTTGTGTACTGTATGTCCGAAGCAAAAAAAAGATGGCACAGTGATTGAAAATTGAATTGTTGGGGTGAGTTTACGTGAAGGAATCATTTGTTGCGGCCTACAGATAATGACAAATTTAGATCCCTCTTAAAGCAAGACAACAAGGAGGAGGTGTTGTGAGAAAATAAGCGCCTGGAATTTCTGCACTTCCTGTGAAAAGCGATACAGACTTATAAAGCCATGTCTGTCACTGCTCCTACGACTACTACTGTAACCTCAGCAAAACAACAGTACAACACCTCACTACAGCTTCTTGTATTGCTATCGTTGCCATTTCTCTCTCATCCTCTCACATGCGCCGTCTGTGCAGGATCGTGTGTGTTTCAGGGTGGGGGATCTAGTTTCGTTCTCTTTCTCACCGGCGTGCTTGATCGGGTATACGGGAGGTGACACATCCCGCATCATACCTGCAAGTATTCTGTGTGCTGCTGGGGGATTATCGACCAGCTTGTATAAGTAGATATGGTATTGATCCATTGGTCTCAAGGCGCCATAATTCTCTCTTTCCCAGTCTTTTTCTCTCTCTCTGCTGGTGTCTACCCTATTTAGTCCTTGTGTTACTGCCTGGTGATAGATTACAAAACTCATAGTGGAACCAGCACATTCCCTTATTCTCTCTCCCCTCCCTCTCTTTCTGTCTAATTACTGTCTGATTACTCATTCTCTCATTTTGTCCTACAGCAATCCCCCCCTCACTCTACCTTCCCCCTCACCTATCCATTTCTCTCTCTACTTTTTTCTATCGCTCCCTCTGCTATCTCACATCCCTCCATCTTGCCCTCTTTCTTTCTGTGTATGACACCCCCCTTCCGTCCTCTCTATTCTCTCTCGCTGTCTTGTCGTGTTAGTGCAGTTCTGAATGGTCATGGGGAAACATGTTTGCATGCTTATATTAACATGAATGATGTCAACTTGATGCAATGAAAAATTATATAAGTGATGCTTTAAGCAAAATCTGACAATGAACTTGATACTAATACTACTAATGACGACTAAATGGAACCCAGCAATTGTTTATCTCTGTGGTCAAAAACAACGATGATGAAAAAACATTGTTTATGCTGTATTTATCTTTCTTGAATTGGTATTCTTTTTGATTTTCAATTGTTTTTTATATATATAATTTATTCAAGAGGTTTACTTTTTTATTGGTTAAGGCTGAGAATTTGAATGAGGGGTTCAGTCAGGGCGATTGTTTCCGTCGGGACAGCTGTGCCAGGTCGCAGGATATCGGTGAATGTGTAAGTAACAGTGTGGCTGAAGCAATGGTCATGGAAATAAATGATATGTATCATCCAGCGTCGTGTTTCTGACTTCTTTTCATCCACTGGGTGGGTAGGCAGGAGAGGTGGTGAAGCTACTGTCACACATCCCAGGCAGTGTGCTATATTTATATTATGAAAGGCCCTGGGCATTTCCGATGTACACAGTCTATATTTGACTCAGGCATGGGAGGTAAGACACTGTACCTGGACAGAAGCACCCTGAACCCAACTTTTTTTTCAACACTAAGCTCTCTGACTTTCTGCTGTGCATTAAGTCGTGTGTAATTATTCAGCCACTTTGTCATGAATTCTTTATTGTGGCCGCATTTTGCCTAAATGCAAAACGCAGCACTGCTGCCTGCCCTGTGTGCTTTGCTCAATCTGGCCTATACCTATTTCTACACTTTTTAAAAACTCATATTTGTCATGTGGCTATTATCTCTTGCTGAAGCAAAGATGCAAACTAATAGTGACCTGCAGCTCCAGCACTTCAGCAGAGGGAGGACGAAGACCGAGCTCAGATGTGCAGGGGAATGACAGAGAAGGAGGAGTAGGAGAGGATTAAACAAATGAAGGAGGATGAAGAGCGAGAGAATGCCAGAGTGGAGGAGGAGGAGGAGGACACAAATGGGAAAACCTGGAGAAGAGAGGGGTATAGCTACATACAGGATGTGTGTGGAAGTGGAGATAGGAGGTGGAGGAGGATAGCTCTGTATATAGACACACTCATCACGGGGCACCGGCAGCATACTGACAGTGTTAACAGTTCAAGAAGAGCAAAACACACACGTGCACATACACACGTGACAACGCACCAGTTAACGCTGTAGACTTTTGAGAGAAAAGTGGAAGGAGGGGCTGGGGGGGGGGGGGGGCTGCTGTCTCCATGGCAACGTTCCCACCGTGCAGAAAAAAATTCATTTAGTCGCAAAGACATTTCACTCAGTTCAGTGAGCTGAAAGAGGCAGAGAGGGAGGGGGAGCAAGTTAGAGACTGGGGGAGGTGTGTGCACTCGAGCTGTTTGTATCACACTGGAGGGATTTATTTAAAGTAAGCTGACAAGGCATTAGCTCTTATTGCTAATATATCTGATTAGATTCCATAGTCATTATGATTTCCCTGCAACGGCTTTGGGTGATACTTTGGTGTTACAATTGTCTTGACATCTGCCCTCTAAATGTACATCTATGTAAGATGTTTTAAATTCACTTCTATGACATTACCTAAACCACCTACACATTGTGAAAACCTTTCGTGACTGAAACTTCAAACTTTTGTTTTCTCATCTTAAAAAGCGCTGCGTAAAGGGAAACCGACCTTTTTATAAGAGCACTTATTATGCCACGTATACAGTTTTTAACATTTTTTTCAAACACTATAAATAATACCCAAAACCTTTCAAAATAATGAATTCAATGAGCGCATGCAAGTGGAAACCTCAACCAGCAGGAGTATTAAAGTAGCGTGCCTCTGCAGGGGAGCAGTGTTTTAATACAGGAGCTGGTCCCCAGGAGCTGACCTTCTCTATACATTGCTTTCATGAATGAACTTAATGAGATTCACCTAACAAACAGAAACTTCTGTGAAACATTCTTTGACATTTAACCTCTGCTGTCATGGCCTCAAATTAGGGATGGAAGTTAAAATCCATATTTGAGGCCCTTTTCATGACTCAAGACTGCTACTGCACAGTGTCGGTGCCAGACTGGATTGAAGAGCCCCAGAGACTGGCAGGGGAGGGTACTATCACACAGCCCAAACACTCTGGGTTCTTCTGGTAACCCATTTGTGTGGATGTCAGTGTATCAGCATGCTGGCTGTGATTACCTGTTGTGGGCAGACCATCTGGCCCTCAGCGTTCCAGCTGGGTACCACGGTCAGGAGACGGATTGTCTTTACCACACCACCTGGACCTCGCAGACATGGAGCAGCCAAGGCAGCGACCATATTTCTCATTCATATTTTATTACGTCGTTCTCTGACCAACAAAAAACAAACAAAATGCAAAAAGAGAAAACATTGTCTGGTTTTCCAAAAGGCACTTCCAAAGAGCAGGCTTTCTGTAATTGCTTGGCAACTGCTGACACTGTGTGTGTTGAAGTTCAAAGCAGCGAGACACACAGTATATTCTTCAGAGCAGCATAAAGCATCAAGGGTGCCTACGCATACACATCAGACACATACAAATATTCACGAACCATTCTGTCAGTTTGATTTTGGCCACGAAGCTCAGTCAGAATAAAAAACCTCTGTGTATGTGGGCATAAAACTTTCCGAAGAGAAACATTTCTTAGGTCCTGTTTACCGACGCCTGGATAAAAAAGCCGCTTGAGCCCACATTTTCTTGCCCTTCCTAGAATTTGGGTTAAAGTGATAGGAGCATTGTTTCTGTTGGAGGTTTTGAGTTTGATGAGGTCTGAAGCCCTTTGCTCAACGCTGTGCTGAGCTGACTAGCTGGCTGTGCCACAGGGGGCGATATACTATTGTTGGACTCACAGAAACAGTGCCGGACTACAACTACAGGTTAGCCGCTGGTGCATAGCGCTGATCTGACAGCAGGTTAGCATGCTGATTGCTGCTGTAGTCATTACACTCTGTTGCTATTTTCTGAGGATTTGGAGGGAATGGGTGCTGAGGAGAAGAGCTTGAATGGAAAAGCTATGATAGGGAACACATGCACACCATCTAAACCTGACAACCAGGTTCAGTGTTTCAAGTAATAAATCAGCAACATTTTAGGTCCATTTAGATATCATTAAGATAATGGTTAGAGGGTACATTTTCTAAGTCCATCAGAACTATTGTTCCTTGAGCTTTTATGTAACTTTACTCAGTCTAAATACTGTATATACATACTATACATACCAAGGCCCTAAGTTACTATCTGTAACTTTGCCTCGCTGATAAAGACCAGACTGTAGGTATTTGCTGACATCTTCTGGAGATCTGGTTCAACAGCACTTAGAAATCACTAGCGTTCTTGCAGAGAGCTCTGTTTCAAACTTTAAAGAAGATAATATTATTATTATAATATTGATACATTTCCTTTTTTTTATGTGAACACATTAAACACATTACAACTGAAATATGTTCCCGGTGATATATCCAGAATGGGCTGATCCTTGAATGGTGCATGTTTCAAATGTCACCTCATTTTCTATGTGCTCACTGTAAGAAGCATGCTGAAGGTCAATAATCAGAGAGGGCTGTGGTTTGGCAGGTCTTTCAGCAGCATCAATTCTGCGCTGTCCACATAATGTCAGGAACGTGTTCTGTGTTTATGATTAAAATCTGTCCTCACCAGACTGAGTATCAGACCAGTACTGGCTGCACATCAAATCAAACATGTTTGTTCTGTAAGACAAACCTGAACATGAGCAAAACTGATGTCTCTGTAAATGTTCTCTGTTTAAGTCAGTGGCTAATTGTGTAGTGCTAGTTCTTTGCCTGTCTGGATATTATAAGTCTTGTGAATATTCTCAGTTTTAAAAAAGGTCAGTCATAAAAAAGGTCCCTGGCTCTGTCTATCTGAAGATGGCCATTAGATTACAATGCAGATGTGATAACAGCTGACCTCTCTGCCAAGCAGAGCACTTTAGAAGAGTGAGGAGACAAGATATCATTCAGAGATGACCTCCTGCATCCAAGCTTCATTTACTCTAAATGTGAGCATCTATTATGTTCCTTTGTTTTGTAGTATACGAGCACTAGCAGCTAGCTCGATATATGTAGCCACGGAAATATAATACATTTAAATTCCCTGGATGCACAAGATAGAAAGCTATACCCATTTAGCTAAAGAATATTAGGCACGGATGCCTAATATTCTGCCTTCACCTACAAAATGTCACTCAAAGAGATAGGCACACCATGTCTTGTGTGTCATAGCATGGATTTACAATGCCTGCTGATAAAGCAGTGAAGGTTTAGGGACAGAATAATTTCAAATCTGCTGCAATGTTATGGACCATCCAGACATCTTGAAGCCTCCTCCAACTCTCATTGTTTGACTACTTTCTGTTTGCCACTGCCTTTATTTAGTGATATTCATTCATACCGTGCACTGTAATATGTCTCTGTTTATTCACTTTGATTAGGTTTTAGCACATTTGTATCTTGTATTTGGCTTAGTCATTTTTAATTATATTTTGTCATAATTTGTTGTTTTGTGTGTCCTTTATATCTTGTGTTTATGTGATGTTTTTATAAAACCTGTTAGAATTGCCTTATTGTGCAAATGAACATACCTTACTTGAAATTGGTGACATGACAAACATAAGCTCGTGAAAAAGATTGTTTTCAATACAACAACAACATTTTTTTTTATTATTATTTATAAAATACATCTAGACTGGTACAGGGACGTTAACTGTGGGAGGCAGCACCCCGCCACAGAACGTTTTGTATGCACAAAAAGAAAAGACGAAGAAGAAAATCGTTACGTCACATTTTGTGGGCGGGTTGTATTTTTTGTCACTTCCGCCAAAAATACAACAAATGGCTCATGTTAGCATCCTGTGTAGTGGGAGCTAATTTCAAACTTGTTTAACGTTATATTTGAGTTTGGCTAAGTGATTTTACGATTCGACTGGCAGCCGCAAACCACCAGGTCAGTCCACACCACTTTCTAGCTAGATGGCGTGCAAGTTAAGGCTTTAGTTAAAATGTCTAGCTTAAATCGCTCACTGACAATTACCTGCCCACCAACGGGCCTGTGTTCATAGAGCGTCTTCTTCATGCAGAAAAGAGCTCACAGAGAGCTCGCGAGCGCTTTGTTTTTAATGTTTCTATGACAACAGTATATTGCTATCACCACTTTCCCAACCGGTGTACGATGGGCTAGCATCGCGTTCGCCTCTTTGCCTTTTACCATCTATATTTGGGCTACTATGCATTTAGTTTCACATTGTTTCACCAAGAGCACCGAACGGAGGATACTTCCTTCATACTCTATAGTGAGCCTGTCATCGCTCGGTCTGACAGCCGTTATGTTGGAGCAAGTAGGACGATGATGAGAGCGCAACTCTCTCCTGCAACGTTCAGTCTCCACCCGGTGTCTAATATATAAAGTTTATTATAGACGGACACAAAACACGCTTCCCCTCCGTTTACTACTGTGAGGTCAACAGCGCTTTTTCTCTCGTTTTTGCAATGGATTTAGTGGGATTAACGTTACAATGTTAGCCACAGTAACGGTAGCTACGTATTACTTTCTCTCGTGGGTTCAGCTAACTTTGATGCAAAAGTCAGAGTTTATTTTAATACAACCTCACCTCTTATAGAAAGGCTTTATTATTGACAGAATGCAACGAAAGGAGCGAGACTTCTGGTCAGTGCTATTAAAAGACACCACAAGGAACAACAAGTTCCACAATAATAAGTGAAATAAATAAATGCAATATAATTGTCCACTAGAATAAATGTATTTCGTGCTCTAGAATAAATGCAATTATTGCAATAGTATAAATGTAATTATTACGCTAGTATAAATGTAATTCTTGCACTAGTATTAATGCCATTATTGCACTGTTATAATGTAATTCTTGCATTACAATGAATGTAATTCTTGCACTAGAATAAATGTAATTCTTGCACTAGAATAAATGTAATTATTGCACACGTGTGAATGTAATTATTGCACTAGTATGAATGTAGTTATTGCACTAATTTAGTTTAGTTTATTAACTGGATCCCCATTAGCTGACGCCTTAGCGGCCTCTAATCTTCCTGAGGTCCACAGAAAGACGTACATACCTACATACATGACGTGAAACAAACAGTTAAAAATAGTACAATCAGAACTCATCACTCATCAGTTACTGCACTAGTATGAACATTGGTGAGCTTGGATGCTTGTAAAGTAGTGCTGCTCATCTCTCCTTGTTGTTGTGTTACTTTGTGTTGGAGTTTAGAACTTACATTCAGGAAATAAACGCAGTCCCTAGTGCTTACGGTTGTAACACAGGTACATTCCCTGCAGTGGAAACACCCTAATAAAAGATGCTCAGCTATACTGTGGAGGTCTCTCATTTAGACTTAGACAAACATGTTCAATCTGTCCTCTCATTGGTTGCAGGTCCGGCACTCATGGAGCCGTCCACTAAGCCTGCGACCAACCAGGTGGCTGATGTGGTATTTGTCATTGAAGGGACGGCAAACCTTGGACCTTACTTTGAATCTCTAAGGAAAAATTATATACTGCCGGCCATTGAGTAAGATCATTAAGACACTCCTCCTTTGCTAAGTTATTCCTTCATTCATGTTGTCATAAATGCATCTGTTTTATTTACTATAGATATTTCAATGGAGGGCCCCCAGCAGAAACAGATTTTGGTGGAGATGTGAGTGTTTCACCCTTCTTTTTTTTTTTTTTTTTTTTTTTTTTTTTAATATTTTATTTATTCTTTGTCAATGGTTTCAGAAGGTAAATCTTAGAAAAGTGTCTGTTAATATTGCTAACATAAATGTTCCTGTGTTTCTTTTGTCTTTCTAGTATGGGGGGACACAGTACGGCCTCGTGGTGTTCAACACAGTAGACTGTGCACCTGAGTCATATGTCCAGTGTCACGCACCGACTAGCTCTGCCTTTGAGTTTGTGTCGTGGATCGACAGCATCCAGTAAGTTATTCAAATCATTTACTGGATTATTACAAAGTTGACACTTTTGGCGGTTTCACATTGCTTTTAACAGATTTAGTAAATCTTCAACATTACCCTGTTTCTCCACACAGGTTCATGGGAGGTGGAGCAGAAAGCTGTAGTCTAATTGCTGAGGGACTCTCTGTGGCCTTGCAGCTCTTTGATGACTTTAAGAAGATGAGAGAGCAAATGTAAGGCGCCCTGTTTGGTTCACACTGCTCACTAATTCCGTAAAACAGTCTACACATTTTCAAAGTACAATCTGTGCCCACCAATGAAAGGATCATTACTAAGCATTGCTCTATTAAAATGTGTTTAACAGTTAATATATTACAGCATGGAAGTCTGTCCTGTTTGGTCATGTAGTGGAATAATCTTCCAGAGTCTGTCTTTCTCTGCATGAGTTTCTTTATTACAAAGAAATAAGCTTGTAGTCTGCAGAGTACAGAACTGATTGATACACACACTACACTGGCTTATACACACACACTAGTGATTCTTCCTTCAGCCCATCCTGTTACCTCCCTTTACTAGGTTCTTCGGGGGTTTCCACTATTGGAATTTCGTTCACAGCTTCTGGTGTTATGTCAATCAAATACAGTTAACCAATGGCCGAACTTCTCCCGCTCTGATGCAAGTTGTGTCAAGGGTAGCACAGGATTACCTTTTCTCCACATGTTTGTTGAGCAATTGTTGACCCAAAGAGGAGTATCGAGGATGGGCTCCACACTCTTTGGAAGTCCCTACACCTTTTTGTCAATATATTATTTTCCTTATATCATAATCAGTGAATGTTGGTATATGTTTTATATGGATGAATAGTGTCAGTCAAAAGTTATGGATCCACTGTCATGCTTGTTGCATATAAACTACTACATAATAAGGGAAAGGGGGTTCTCGAGGATGATATGAACAGGATTAGGTAAAATGTAACAGATATATGAAAACGCAGACAATGTGCTTCTACCTTTTTCTTTCGTATGAGTCCAGTACCACTGTCTAATCTAATGGGGAGTCTTTACAGACATCCCTTACTCAGAGCTTATAACCTTCTTTCCTAAAGGAAATTGGTTGCATGCAGAATAAACATAATAATCTGTGCCATATTTAATAGTAAACTGGATAAGTACATGATGAATATTTCAGATCAAAAGTTGTTTGATCTTATTGTGGGCCCACTTTGAACCCCTGGACAACCTGTATTCCTGAGATTCATGTGTTTACTAAATTCTCCTGGGAGGAGAAGCTGAATCTGGGTAAACCTGAGCTGCAAATCATTCACAGGGCTCCACACGGAGTCATGTTTTACAAAGTAGTAAACTCTGTGTGAGCCATCAAGGTAACGGAACCTTGTTTACAGACAAAATTGTAGTCATTTATTTTGTCTCTCTGTTTGAAACGCATGAAAAAATGCAAGCTCATCCTCCTCTAAGTGGCAAACACCACAGCAGTGTGTTACCTGTAGTTGCTCTGATGATGTTGTTTAAAGGCCATGAAAATATCCTCCAAATCCCAACATTGAATTCAGGTTTTAAATGAAATCCCTCACTAGTAGTGATGAAAATGTTTTTGCTTTCTGTTTCCTACATTTGCCAGAGGTCAAACCCACAAGGTGTGTGTGCTTCTTTGTAACTCTCCTCCATACCTGCTTCCTGCTGTGGAGAGTGTCAGCTACACCGGCTGCACAGCAGACAACTTGGTCAAAATCATCAGAGATGTGAGTCCACTTATATTGTCTCCATCAGGTACTTCGTTGTGTATGACAAACTTAATTTGCGTCAATATTTTTGTGATGAATATTTCTGTGATTGGGGTAGTATCAGTGGTATTTGTATTTGCTTTACTTTATTTGATTAGGTCAAAAGCATAATGGACATTGAATACATTTCATTTTCATATTTCTTAGAGAGGAATTCACTTCTCTGTGGTGGCGCCTCGGAAACTACCTGCTCTACGGTCTTTGTTTGAGCGGGCGTCTCCAGTAGGAGGTGCGGTCGAACCCCATCCAGACTACAGTCAGGACCCCTTCCACATGGTCCTAGTCAGAGGCATCTCGCTTCCTGGTGAGAAACCACATTGAACATGCGTTTGTGTGGGGGCCATCTTTGTTCATCCCAACGAAATGCCCCTGATAAAAGAGCTGGCATTAATGTTGTTTGTCATCTCCGTCCATGCATCTTTTTTTGTCTGTGCTTTTCAGTTTGGCACTAAATTTGCCTTTTTTATTATGCATTTTCTCTGAGGTAGCAGACTTTCCTCCAACCTCCACTCTGGTTTTGATTATTTCATTTTCACCTGTTTCCTGTAATATCATCCCGACTAATATGATTCTAATTTGCTAATTTCATGTGTGTTAACTACAGCAGAAGATGATGTGATTGTTCATGTAAAATCATTCTTTAGTTGGTGGTAGCTTCAGCAGTTGTAATTAAAGACTTGAGCTATTCCTACGGGTTACTCTACACCTTTCTGTGAGCAGGCAGGAATTCCTTGGTAAATTTGTCTTATCCGTCACATTTAGCAAAGCACCATTTTACTCCTACATTGGGAGCGTTCTTAAGTTTACATCTCAGAACTGTGTAAAAAGTCTTAAGCTCATCCCACTGTCTGTCTCCAGTTTCCTCAGGTGGAGGACCTGGGCCGCTCAAACCTGTCCTCCCTCCTCAGCCACTGCCTGTCAATCAGCCTCTTGGTGGAGCTTCACAACCCCCTCCACCCATGAACCCAACCCACCCTTATCAGGTAACGGGCAAGCAGCCACACAGCGTAAGGCGAATTCCTGCCGCCTGCTTTTGGCTCAGTTTCAGACAGTGGTGTTTATGTTCCTCCCCTAAAACTTTTTACCTATCATTGTCTTCCTTTAATCTGCTTGCTGACAGAATACAGCCCCAATGACTGCTGCTCAGGTGGCTGCACAGATGGCTGTGGAGGCAGCCAACAACCAGAAGAGTCGCTGTGAGTTACCAGTGGACTCTGGGCCTTTTGTGAACAATTCATGTTTGCCAAGCTTTTAGTTGTGGTGTTTCTGTCTGCATACTGTATGTGTGACTGTGTCTGCATTTTTTGTTCCTGCTGCCTCCTCTAGTCCCGGGAATGGTCAACCAGGGTCCTCCGTTTACCAGTCAGCCACCCATCCCATCAGTCGCTGGAGTGAAGCTCAATCAGCCCAGCATTGCAACAGTCACTACATCAACACAGCCCATGATGCCACAGCAACAAGTTCCTCCCAATCAGCCAGTCCCCCCGCCAGTACAGCCAGTACCAAATCAGCAGCCGCAGATACCACCTCAGCAGCAACCCACTGTGAATCAGCCCACAGTGCCTTCAGCACAGCCCAACATGGTAAGTTATACCCATACCATCAGTTTTGTTGTTGGTTTTTATGGATGTTTTCCGCTACAGGATCTTAAAAACCCGTAACCATGGACAGAGCCAGGCTAGCTGTTTCACCCTGCTGGCTGTAGCTTCATATTTAATAGAAACATATGAAGGTGGTATTCATCTTTTAATTTAACACTAGTCCAACTTATCCTTTTTAAAAATGCAGGACGTATTCTGAAAAATGCATGCATTGCTGCCTTATTTAGTTGTCTGTGTAAATTTAAGACGCACCCTTTTAGTGATGTTTATCCATTCTGTTTGTAAAACACAGTGAAAACACAATGGATTCAGGTCAGGCGAAGCCCCACATTACGTGGAAAAGAGCTATTGGAGAACTGTGGCATCTCTTTACTGCATGCTGACATTTTAACAATAATACTAATTGTCTTAAGGGGGTCTTATAGTTACAGTTTAAAATCCCAACCAAGGTTTTGATGCATCTCTTGCACTGTAAATTAAAATTAGATTATGCACATATTCAGCTTGTCTTGCTCTAAATATTTTACTCCAGCTTCATCAAATGACACCGTGTTGAAAGTTCTAAATAATTGTTTGCTTTTGTCAGTGTAAAAGGGGTGTGCTGAGTCTGGAGAACAGGGTCAGATAAAGTTAAAAAACTAAAATATAAACAGAGTAGATAACAACGTAATGTACTGTCTGAACTGTGACAAGTCAAATTGATAGACCACATGAAATACAAAACAAAAGTGAAGCCTCCACCTAATGAAAAAGTTAAATATATTAACTATATAAGTAAAAACATATTGTGAATTATCTTTTTTATTGAGTTATTGGAAATGTTTGAATCACACACGTCAGAAACAATCCTGTGCAATCACAACGAGGATCTAGTTCTACAAATAGGGTAATACTAATAATATTAGTTTATCCTAATCTTTATCTGCAGCTGTGCAGAAATACTGGCTTTAAACAGAATTAATAGAAATGCGAAAAAAAATCATTTTCTAAATGTTGATTTAGATTTTGTATGTCAACATTCTGAATGAAGCTTCAAACTACTCAGGACAGCCCTGCTGGCCACTGATTGGAGACTGGAGCCTTGAATGTGAAATGTTTGCTGTGAACCTTGTATTGAACTGTATTTCATAATGTTTGTTGCGAGTGAATCATAGCCAACATTCTGTAAGTGACTCAAAGCTCTCAGTTGAAGACTTGATTTGGTATTCTCAACCCCTTGTAAACACTATCAATGTTTAAATCGTATTAATATTTTCAAATGTAAGTGGCCCTGCTCATGTTAGATATCAGAGACGTAAGTCTGTGATGCTGTACTGCCAGCAGCCTAGAGCTGAGTTTGCAGACTAACACTCATTTTGATATTTTGACTAATATCAAAATGAATTTTAAATGTTAGTACTTCTATCAGATCAAAACCAGAAGATGTTCCTTTTTTCCCTAGAAAATCATGTTGGGTACAGTCAGTATTGTTTTTTTCTTCTCTGTTTTCCAATTCATTCAATCATTTTTCTCATGTTGATGCAAAATAAACTGTCTAAAATTTGCAAAATCTATTATTTAATGATGTCCCACATGAATCCGGTGTAAAGGATGACATGCTTAGTATTAAGCACTTCATGAAAGTCATCTGTTTAGTCTACAGTCGGTGTCTTCGTTTCATTTAAATTGACAAGAACACCTGTAATTCTAACTGGTAAAGGGATCAAACTGTACTGGTACACTACATGTAACCCCCCCCCCCCCCTTCTGTTCTGTTGACAGCCTGGTGTGTCTGGAGCTCCAGGCAATGCAAATTCAATTGGACAGCAGCAAGGTGTGGCCAATAAGATTGTAGCATGGACCGGTGTCCTGGAGTGGCAAGAGGTAATACCTTGTGAAAAGGTCTGATTTAGAATGCCCTGAAAATAAATCTGTGAAATAAAGCACTTCAGTCACTTATAGTACGGACAACTGAACATGAAATGGTTAGTAGGGATGAAACTCAAACTTTAGTTTAAATGGACAGAAGTCAGTTAAAGGAATAGTTCAACATTTCACAAACTGTGTTTATTTGCCGTCTTAGAGAAAGATTGATGCCGCTGTCATGTCTGTACTGTAACTACGAAGCTGCAGCCGGTTAGTTCAGGTTAGCGTGCACACTGGAAACACAACAGAATCTGCCTACCAGCACCTCTAAAGCTCACACATTTTACAAACATGTTTTATCTCTTTTTGTTTAATGTACAAAATTAACATTTTTGTACGCTTTAGAAGAAATGTTTTGTGTTTTGTTTTTTCTTATTTTAAGTTGTAAGTTGTGGCTTTATGGGGGATCATGTGCAGGAGTTTTTTTCTTGGCCAGGCGCAGTAACTTTCCAGAGTCTTAGCTGGTTGCCTGGCCAGCTCACTGTGACATCACGAGATACAATGTTTTAATTAGTGAGCTTGTAAGAGGTCCTGGTAGGTGGATTTTATTACCTTTCAACACAGCCGGGCTAGCTGTTTCAATTTTTTTCAAGCTAACAGGCTGCTGGCTCCCTTTTTTATATTTATCTAACAGATATGAGAGTGCTATTGATTTCATAGTTAAACTCTGAGTAAGAAAAGAATCCGTGAACTATTGATTTAGTTAACTTTGTTATCTTTGTGGGCTGATATCCCAGCTGTGAGGACTGGAGTTGGGAGTCATTGCCTTGCCAACATGCTGTGAGCATCACCACTGTCTAGGACCTAGCACTGTTGTGGGTCTTAATAATAACCGCTCATTGATTATCGTACAGTATGATTAATTGCACATTATTTTACCGCCTCACTACTAGTGCTTTAGCTGAAGTTCAAATCAATGTTTGCAGTTGCTGAGGCAGGAAAATGGATGCTAATGGCTTTCATGCGACACTCACGAGGCCTTCGAATGTTTGCGTTTGTGGACAGACTCGGATCAGTCGCCTCTATCGACTATAGTCTCATTCTCCCTGTTGTGTTTGTCAAAATTATCTGTCAGTTAAACGGACAGGAAGGAGAGTGGGAAGCTCAGGAAACTCTAAATCTAGCCTCTGAGCACGTACAGACACACGCAACCCGAGTGTGCAGATGAGCAGCACGACGCATTGCTCTTAATCTGCTACTTCCTCCTCCAGTTCACTCGTTAGGCTTTCAGCTCTGTAAGTGATTCTGCTGTGGAGTAATCTGTAATGTTGAGGAGAATTTCATTGCAGACACTAAAACTCGTTTGAAGAAATGGCTGTTGATGAAAACTCTCACAGGGGATGCCAGCACACTTGGCTGGAGCTTGCTCCGAGTACAGAGTTATCAATATGATTCTCCCGGTTTGGCTGAATTTCAATCTGTTAATTCCCGCAAGCTTTATTAGTTTAAAATGTGGGGTAAGTTTCCCAAATGGTTCTGCTCACATTATTTCTTTAATCTGCCACTAATTTAGGTAGATGCGTTTTGAAGATGATTGTTTTGTTACTGTTCACATTTCAGTCTCCTGTTCACTCCAGCTTTAGCGAGCCCTGAAATAGATAACCCATTAGTCTGCAGAGGAAACTCAGCACAATACATTAGCAATGTACAGCACAGGGACTACAGTAGGCCTGACTAATATGTGATTGATTGATCATTGATGCTCTGGAGATGAAGCGTGCTGGCAGTTTTCCCAGTGGGATTGCAGCATTAATGCACTTAGAAAGTATTTCTTTATGTCTTTCCTTCCTGACGTTTTACTAAGGAACAGGTTATCTGCAGATCTTTAAAAGACCATCCATCCGTCCATTTTTTTTAATTGCTTGTCCTGATTGGGGTCACAGTGGCAAAAGGGTGAGCTGGGCAGCGCACCACATGTTCTTTTCCTCAACAATATTCTCCAACTTCTCCAAGGTCCTCTGGAAGATGTAATCCCCCAGCATGTCTTGGGTCTTCCCTCGTGTCCCCAGCAGTTGTTCATTTCCAAAGCATCACCAAAAAGAGACAGAAAGGAGGCAATCCGTAGCTCACCACAAGTGTAATCAATGGGTCACAACAGCAACTTATGCTCGTTTAAATGTGTTAAAAGTACCTGCAGTAATGTGTTTCCTTAGCCACTGAGAGGGGCCCCATACTGCCACCTGTAGACCAGCAGTATAGTGTGACACCACTGGCAGAACCTTTTAAAGCAGAACAAACTCAGTGTTTTTAAAAAAATGAAACACAATCAGGATTTATGCTTAATTTTCAATTATTTTATTGTGTTGGCTCTGACAGCTTTTACATTTTTTTTTTTTTAAACTCTTGTTTGGTCTAAGGGCAGTATTTAAAAGATTACTCAACAGTTATCATGTGGGATTTTAAGTTGTGTGCATTGTGCTCCTCCAGGTGTTCTTCAGGCTCACGGTCTAACTTTCCTCTTCTTTTTGTGTCCCACCTCACTGCCCCCCCCTTTCCTGCAGAAGCCTAAAGCCTCTTCCATGGATTCAACCACCAAACTAACACGTTCTCTGCCATGTCAAGTGCATGTTAACCAAGGGGAGAATCTGTGAGTAGCCAATCAAACCCTATGGACGTTATCTAAAGGGGGATTGTTTTGTGCACACAGTTCACCGCTGCCATTTTCTCTCTAAACAGAAACACAGACCAGTGGCCACAGAAGCTCATCATGCAACTGATTCCACAGCAACTACTGGTGAGACCATTTTTTTTTTAGTTTTGTGAAAGTGTCGTTTATAAATGATGCGTAACTAAGTCCTGTCTTTGTAGACCACCTTAGGTCACCTCTTCAGGAACTCTCGAATGGTTCAGTTTCTCTTCACCAACAAAGACGTGGAGTCGCTGAAAGGCTTGTACCGCATTATGGCCAATGGCTTCGTGAGTTTTCAAGCACTCTATTTCCTGAGATTAAAATGATGTGTGTTCCCTCCATGTCCCCGATCGTATCCATCATTCAGTGTACCGCAATACATTTTCCATGAAGTGGCAGCTGAGTGCAGGTCCCACCTCTGTCCAGTAGTTGGCCTGAAACATGAAGCTGTGTTGCAGTGTTGTGTTAAAGACTGTAGAGGGGGTTCCAGGCCATGCATTTAGTCACTTTCAAGCCAGATTGTATGATTTTAAACATGCTCTGCCATCAATTCAGTCAAAAACCTTTGAGTTGTTTAGATTCTGTTCCAGAAAGCCAGCATAACGACAGAGGTTTTGTCAGTGTGGTGCGTTGTTGGTGAAGTAATACCACTGAGGGATAGCAGAGGCATTAATAGTATTCAGTCCAGCTGAGCTCTGCCTCTTTGCCTGAATGTGATTTACCGCCCAGTGAATCCACAGTATGAGTTAAGTTAATACCATTTGCATTCAATTTATAAGACTGATATGTTTGATTGGGCAAAGGAGCTCAGGAGTATGTTATGTCCACAAGCCTGAGCACATCCCATAATTCTGACCCATGTCACGGTCTTAATCTGCCCTTTGACCCTCCCTGCAGGCCGGCTGCGTTCACTTCCCTCACACTACGTCGCCCTGTGAAGTGCGGGTGCTGATGCTGCTCTACTCGTCCAAGAAGAGAATATTCATGGGCCTCATCCCCAACGACCAGAGCGGCTTCGTCAACGGCATCCGGCAAGTCATCACCAACCACAAGCAGGTCCAGCAGCACAGAGCGGTGAGTGGTGATATCCAGGAGGAGGCGGTGGTGGGGCTGGTGGGAAAGAGAGGAAGGCTTCAGTGGGGAGGCCAAAGGGAGGTGATAACGAGGAGGCATTATTGAGGAGCACCGGGGAATTGAGGTGCATTGTTTACGGCGTTAAGGTGCATCGTTATTGACATTTCATTTAGCGCTTCCACTATCTTCACAGCAGCGTCTCTCACTCTAGCCAAGGCTAATGGGGCTAGCATTAGCTAAATTTCTGTTGCTCTCTCACCTCATTGCCTCTGCTTAAGTGAGGGTAATGTAGGCGCAATACATACAGCATGCATTCTTTATTTTGAATTGGTTCAAATAGAATTGTCTCTTTAACACTGTGCAGTGTTTGTTGTGTAGGTTATTGTTTATGCACTGTGTGAACATGCATTTTGAGCAACAGTGGCAGTGTAATATTATCCCAGCAGTTTAAGAATACCTTCATGTGATGTCGTCAGTTGATGACTTCATAAAAACTGAATATACGCTCACTGGTTGCTCCGTCCTCTGTTGTAGTTTGTCGATGTAGAACGATGTAGATTCGGCTTTAAACAAAGCACAACTGGGGTAGATGTAATGTTTTTTTAACTTTAGGCAGCCCAGATGTTAACATGAAATGAGATGCGCTAGGAGAGGCGATGGAGTGTGTGTGTGTTAGTCTTTAGGGACAGGATAAGGAAAGGAGACAAGGCCCCTCATCCCAGCCTCGCTGCTAAAGGTAGACCACTTCTTGTCTCTGAGTTCATTACAGGTTACAAATGTTGCTGCCTTGTCCACATGACGTGGAGATATTCCCTTTCCCTCTCTGCTCATCCTCATCCCAGCAGACAGGGTGATTTAAAATGTGTCCTCTGGATTAGCTGTCTTTTCTATCACAGGGCTCCACTCCAGCTTATTGCATCCAGTGAGGAGGGATGAAACAATGCAGCATCCAGTCACAGAGAAGCAGCAAGTCTCCATTTAAAAATGAAGCTGGCCGTCTTGGTTTACATGAGTTAGATTACATTTTGTCCTCGCAGTCTGCTCTCATCAACGGTGATGGCGCTTGTTTACTCACCCTACTAATTTTATGTCTTCGTTTAAGCTCTTCAGCCTTATATGTTACTTGAAGCCGTGTGTGCCTGAGCATCAGGGCATTTAGAGGAGGCAGAAGACATGAAATTGTAATGAATATGTTTTTCATCACATATTCAGTGCTGCATTGCTAATAGGGAGTGGCTACAGCAATCTTAATGTAATTAAAATTTCCAGTTGGACCGGTAGCGCAGGTTTCTCTGTGCAAAGCGCTGGAGTGGCATTCTTCAGTTTGTTCTGTTTACAGCAAGATAACATTTTATATTTCTCCCTGAAATGTGATCCAGGATTTTACAGGTTACTGGGTTAAAGACAGAAGATATATCATACACGGGAGAAGAGAGAAGGAGTTTAGCTTTGTTAGTTCCTTCAAAAGACCTAAAGCTGTTATTGTTGGTCGGATAACACACCGTGCATTAGCTAAATCCCAGGGTGATTTGTTCGGATTCAGTAAGATGGATGGGTGGAGGTGTTTTTCTATTGCGGCTTTTTTTTCCCCTGGCTCTGTAGTTAATAATTAGTGCTTGAAGGAGGGATGACACGCCCCTCAGTCTTCCTCGTCTCTCCCTAAGTGTAGAAACACACACACCACCACAGCACCTGCATAGCGCAGCTAAGTGCTGCCTGTTTCAAATGTTGCCTTTCTAAGCAGTTATCAATCTCCATATTGCAATTTAAGCACAGAATTGAGCAAATTAAATATGCAATGGGCTCACTTATATCTTTAGAGTGTTAGGAGATATCCCTAAATGATCAGGGCCTGCCCCTGGCAGGTGTGTTTGCAGAATCTGTTGGTGGGTAAAGCAACAGGTTGCTTCCTATCTCCTTCCTCTGCGTTCAACTCAGGATGGATATTGTATACGACTGCTTTTACACTCCAGACTTTGTTGACTGCTTGAGTCATCAAGCTTTAGTTTGTTTTAAACTGTGAAATCGGAAGCAGCAAACACCTCACCAGGTGGTGCTTGAAGTTTAAGTCTCCACCAGTGTATCATGGTATATTTTTATTTTTTTATTTTTTCCTTCGTCTGCACGCTGAGCAAAGTGACTGTTTTTGTTTTCAGCCAAACAAGGTTGTTAAACAATCATTACATGTGTAAACCGTGTTGCCTAAAAATACAGATCAGGGATTATGACAATACAAGACTATATATATATATATATATATATATATACACACACAAAAAAGAAAAAACAGATTTTGTCCCCAGTCACTCACACTGAAATAGCTTTAAGAAGGAATGTCTTTGGGACCAGTATGAGAAAGAACAGTTCCAGTGATTAGTAAAGCTGTTAATGTACTTACGGGCTTGTGAGCATTTATGTATTTAATTCTTAATCTAAACAGTGTCATTGAGATCAAAATCTCTTTTTCGAGCAAACATGCACAGTAAGAGCAACAATTTACACAGAAATAGCTTGTTAGTAGATGTATGAATTGATTACAGTGACCTTGATGCTCTCCACTACTTTCACTGTTGTGGTGCATAAAAACCAAAGCGTTCAGCCTCAGTCACCTTCAGTCCTTAAGCTCAACAACCGAAACAAGTATTTGTACTGCTGGGCAACTTTAAGGCGTTAACGAGTAAAGAGGTGAAGCAGAGGAGAGAGTGAAGCGTGTGCATGCCGAGTCAATAAATAAAGGTGATGAAATGTTCCGCATGGTACCTTTTGGAAAAATCAACTTTCTGCGGTTTCACTTTCTGTCCGTTTCTACGCAGCAGTTGGGTGGTGTGGGGCCGATGCAGCCTGTTCAGGTCGCCCCCAATCAGAACTTCCTCAACAGGCCCCCTGGGCCCATTCCTGTCTCACATGGCAGCGTCCAGCAGCAGGTAAATGAACCCACTCAATGCCGGCATGTCTGCCTGGGTTTCCCTCTCACGCTGCCTGGTGACACCTTTACTGCCCTCTCTGATCTCTGCATGCCTTTCTGGTAACCCTCTCCTCCACTATCCTTTTTTTTCACACTTCCACCACTCTCCCCCTCCTCCTCCCTCTCTCTGATCTGTCCTGTGTCCAGTCTGTGGTGGTGGGCATGCCCCCTGTTAGTCAGGTCTCTATGATGGAGGAGCAGCAGAGGCAGAACAATATGGTGAGACCTTCGGTAGCCTCTAAACATACAAGCAACATGTGCTCAAAGTGTCCACGGGTACTGAATTTAAATTTGAAGGGCTTTAAAGTATTCTATCATCATTCAGTTATAGGTATCCAAATGACAAGTTTCATTGAACCACATAGATTAGCACACACTGGATTTATCAGTACAATGCACATTTTACAACACAATTACCTTTATCTGCCCTTGTTTTTATTATAGTGTCAGAAATAACCATGAATGAAGAGTAGGCTGCTTTTCTGTTTATTTTGAATTATGTTAAACTCAATTTATGTCTTTGTGGACATCCTGTGTCTTCATCGGAATCCTTTTTTTTTTTTTTTTTTTTTTTTTTTTTTTTTTTTTCCCACTACAAAAACACATACACACTGTTACTTCATCCCCCTGCTCAGCATCAGGACATTTAATTTCCTATCAGCATGTGTTGACTGTTCTCTCTTGTAGCATATTTCATTGAGAACATGCATGCATGCACACATTTGTATGTTTGAGGTGACGAGCTCAAAACTAACCGCACGGGTAGACCTGTTCCAAACATGATGGTTTACTTCCACCTTCTATAACTATAAGTATGTCATAACTGGTTTTCTTATATGACAAGAATGTAATGTACGACATCTTAAACTGTCCTTTAGATGACGATGAGAGCAGCCGGACCAGCCAATCAACAGCCGTCGGTCGGCGGAGCTCCACCCAACCAGGTCGCACAAAGCGGACAAGCCCAGCCCCAGGGTCCCATACTCCGCCTCTCAAACCCAGGAGCCAATCCACAGCTTCGCAGTCTTCTCCTCAGTCAACAGCAGCCAGTAAGAGTGCAGCAAATGACTGAGTGAATTTGCCTGTAGTCAATGTCTCATGTAGTAACTGCTCTTCTGGAAGTCTGAGATTTTGTCGAGGTTAACTTGTCTCCTCTGTCTCTTGTGTCCTTGCAGCAGGGTGGGGTGTCTCACATGTCAGGCATGATGTCTCACCAGGGTTTAGGGCAGCAGTTGGTCCATCCGGCACCAGGAGTGGGGCCACAAATGCAGAGCCAGTGGAGGCAGCCCTTAGGTCAGCAAGCACCCCCCACAATGGTGGAAAGAGTTCAGAAACATATGAGCCAATTGGACATTTTAGGGTATAGGTCTAAAAAAAATGTACTTTTTGAAGGGTGATCGGGTTGATATCCAAAAGTATTTAAAAGCAACTTCGAAAAGTTAAATGTAGAAATGAGTTATTCTAGTTCTTTGTATCCCATTTACTACACTTCATGCCAATGTTACATTACTACAGACTGCATACATTTCATTATTATAGTATTTTTATCCGATTTCACATGCAGCCATCTGTGTCTAATAAAAATCAACTTGCAGGCTAGCTTGAGTTAGATATTTCATCCAAGTGTGCACGCTGCCCAAGCTCTAATTGTCAAACTTACTTAATTATTGTACACATTGATTTAAACGGTTTGGAGAACTTCTGGTGCATTTATATATTGATTTGATGCTCTAACTCTGAAGATAGCCATTGCTAAAAGATAAGTATCCCTTTGCACTGAAGATGAGTTACAGCCGGTGAGAGTGCACATTGGGTTTCCCAGGCCCGTTATCAGTCATGGGTTGGCCCTTCGTATTTTGACAGGTGACTTGCACCGCATTTCCTCAAAAAACAATTCAAAATACATTTATGCATGATGTAAACCTTTAAAATCCCTAAACGGTACACCACAGTAAAGACCTCGATGTTTACCTATGTCAATCAAATCTCAGGTGCCTCGAAATTGAAATTCCTAGCAAGTGATTGAAAACAGAAGTGATTGAAAACAGATGGCAGCATGGGAGAAAAAAACATGCTTGAAAAAGTATGTGGTATCATTTGTAAAACGGTGTGTAGTAATGTAGATAATTATCCAGATGTTGGAGGCAAAACATGACTTTAAACTCCGATTGTCATTCAAACAAAAAATAATTCATTGTACTTATTATGTTTAATTAATGGGATAACTCGCCCTGTTACCTTGAATTCTACAAGGAAACTTACCTCCACTGTGAATTGAATTGAATGAATTAAAGTAAATGGGGTTGGCGCTTAACAACAGCAAAACTATATCAAAACATACATTTACAAACTCGACACATAACAATCACAACTCGTGCTTTTATGATCCAAGTCTCATTTATCCAGTCATATGCCCGATACTAACACGGCCCCCATTTAACTTACTCCGCTTTTTGATTCTCCGTTCACCGTGGAGGTATGTGAGAAAAACAAGTTTTCTTCAAGATTTCAAGGCAGCACGGGGGGAGTGATTGATATACAAACTGTCATTTCTTGGGCAAAGTATTCCTTTTAAGGATAACACTTAGTACTCAATACTGTAAAGTATTCCCAATAGAAAGTATCAATTCTGAAATAATACAGAGGATCCCTAACTTAAATCTCTGTCCTCTCTCCACTCTCCTCCCAAACGTCCCAAACCTGTTTGCAGGTCAGATGCTGATGTCTGGAGGTCAGCGAGGCGTGGTACCACAGCCAGGGATGACTCAGGTCTCCAGCGTCATGGAGGATGAAATCCTCATGGACCTTATCTGATCCTGCTTTGTGGCGTCAGGAACTGGATTTTTAGTTGTATCGCAGCAGCCATTTGCCAGTCTGGACACATGCATCCGCTCTGTTGCTTCATTGCTACAAATGGTCAACATAATTAAGGAACAAATCATGATTTTTTTTTTATTTTTTTTTTATTTTTTTGGGGGGGGGGGGGATTTTTTTTTGGATTTTTTTACGGGACTGAGCCGCTGAAGTTAAGTAGGGGCAGACAATGCGAGCATTCGTTTTTTCATGTAAGTGGTCAAACCGACGGCACGCTAATCCTCCATGCTACTCACTGGATGAAGTCAAACCAGTGAAAACAGCAGATTATCTTATGATTCTGGAAACTCTGCTTTTCTATATGTTTTTTTGTTTCGAATTTTATCACTGAAATCAGAAATATTGTAATTTTTTCCTTTTTTAATTGAGATTTTACCTTTTCTGTTGTTTCTTGTTTTATTATTGATGAAGTTGTTTTATGAGGACACAATAAAATGATGGACTGTACATCATTGAAGAAGTCGTCTTCATTTTGAAGAGGTATTTTCTGTCGATGCATGCACTTGAGCTTGTGATGTCCAGCCAGAGTCTCCACAGTCCCGCCTCCCCCCTGTGTGAATGTAAGGGGGGGGGGGAGGGAGAGAGAGAAACTGAAATAGACACAGTAATAGATAGTTCAGGGTATTTTTCTGCCAAATAGTGTCTGTGTTAATTTTAACTACTCCAATATGTTGTGGAACCACAGAGAGTCCCCTCGTGCCAAGTAGTCCTACCAGATGGCATCAGTTGGCCATGTTTCCTTTGGCATAACGTACAATCAGGCTGCCCGCATGCGCACATGGCACAGACTCCACATACATGCCCACAGTCTGCTTTCGCGTGCACACACCAATGCATGCAAGTTAAATCCTGCACACCATCAAACACTATCCTGTCCTGTATCAGATGGTGACTGGTGTGTGCAGGAGCCGAAGCTGCCGAGCCGCTCGTACACGGGGAAGAGAAACACGTGAACTTTGCTCAGCCTCACACATGCGTTCATGACACTGGCATTGGCTGTCGTTTTTTTTTTTTTTTTTTAAACACTTGGACACTGTGTACACACAGATACACACTCACCAACAGGAAGTGATGTCAGTCCCTGTCACCTGGGAGACAGAGACGGTTGCTAAGATACTGTGACAGTGGGTTCTTGTTTCTGAGCTTTTCCTCAGCCCCGCTTTCACATGGACTCACACAGATAGACACTAGTTCCTCAGTGGCTGGTGTTCATCCCTCCCATCCCTTAATCACTGGCCGGCCCTCGGAGCCCCGGCTTAGCTTCACTTTATCTTCCTCTCTCTCTCGCTCTCTCTCTCCATCTCCATCTATCTGCCTCCATCTCACCATCGAGCTATTAGCGCCTGTCTGAGCTCATAAGTTTTTCAGTATCTCTTTTATTAACAGCGAAAAATGTTCACAGGTCCATGTGAACTGTAGTGGTAAATAAAACGGTGACTAAACTGACTTACAGTCATGTTGGGCGTTTGACAAACATTCCCCATAAAATAAAATAAAACAAAATAAAACTTAACGAATGACATCATAAAAATAGCAATATTTTGAATGTTTTACACTTTAAATCTTCCTAGATTCATATAAACTACATTCATTTGATGTTTTTTATATGACGCTCTTCAAGGAAAACTCTGGCTCCAGTTGGGTCCACTACATTTCCTCACCATGGTTCATGGTGTTAGTGTGACATGGTGGTACTGAAGTTGTGTGTGGTGTTTCCATATTTTATTCATTCATTGAAATAATGAGTTTGATATAACATTACAAGTAAAGAAATACAGTAGAGGACTTCATGTGTGGCTTAAATGTCAACCTCTGACACCACCACCGATTTCTGTGGAGACACCGCACCACATGGACCATAAAGAAAGATAACTTAAAGATGTTGCCTCATTTGAAATAATGTATGAGCCATGAAATTAACGAGGATTATGAGATTGAAATTATGAGAGTTTCCCTCTATTTGGCTAGTCAGGATTTGGGTCACCGTGGCTGTTAGCTGCTTAGGCAATGTAGCCCGTGTCCTTCTCCCTAGCCATGTCCTCTATCTTCTACTGGGGGATCCAGAGGGGTCCCAGGTGGGTATGGTAAATGGTAAATGGACTTTTACTTGTATAGCACACTCAAATGACTTTTACACTACATGTCATTCACCCATTCACACCCATTCAGTCCCTGATGTCAGGGGCTACCATGCAAAATGCAGATAGACAGACCTGGCAAACCAAAATGCGTAGAATGGGGGGTCCCAGTTCTGGACGTCCACGCCGGTTGTTTTCAGAGGGATTGTTCCGTCATTCTTGGGGAGGCTGGGGAAATTGAAACTGAGTGAGCAATGTTCAAAGCCTCGATTGTGGAGGCAGCTGTCTACATGTGCTTTGTGGACTTGTAGATCGTGTCCCCTGGGGTGTCATGTGGGGGTTGCTTTGGGAATATGGGGATGCAGGGCTGTTATGAGCCATCAAAGCCATCTGGGTCTTATACAACTGGAGAGAGAGCCAGAGCATGTTCTCTGATTAAGACTTCCCTCACAAATATCAGTCCTTTATTTAAAATTATTGTTAAAATTCTGGTGTCGTAAAAGAGCATCAGTGTAATGTTAAGAGGGAAAAAGCTGTTGAGCTCCAAGTGTTGCTTCTTCTGGGAGAACTTGTTTGACTGCAGTGAAATATTCCATATGATGACCAATTTTACTTCCAAGTCTGACCAAAATGCAATGCTGCAATACTCCCTCTGTTGCTGTATCCATTTTTGTAATCAACAATTTCTCCTCATAAACCGGTACCCCATAATGCAACATATGCAGACAGGCCTCTTGTGGAAAATATTCACTTCTATAAAGCCCAGTATTCCAAGTGTACTGTAATTCCAACCACTGGACAAATGGCTAATTGAAGTATCCAGGCAACAAAAGTGATTTGATTTGTGGTGTTGATATACTCAACTGTTCAACAAAGCAACCTACAACCGACATGATGACCTACTAATAATTGGATTCAATTGTTAACACTGGAACTAAGGCTACTAAGGCTGGTGTAAACAGGAAGTAGATTGGTTGCTTAGTTGCAGAAAATATGACTACAGAAAAATTATACAGAATATTTAATGATAAAAGATCGGGCTTGAAGCTTAAGATCTTCCTCTATAATTTTCCTCTATATTCTCATGGAACTTTCATGGAAAAAAAAATGTTTTATTTTTTAAACTTAGTTACAAAGCTGCAGGTCTTGCGCTATCTCTCTCTCACACACACACATCAAATTTACTTTACAAATGAACACTTACAAATCAAAGTTTTACTAGATTATGGGTGAATAATCTCTCACTCATTTCCTCAGTTTCGTTGTTGCCTTTTCTCACACTCGGTGCTCTGCCGGGTGGCTGGAAGTGCTGTCGCACTGGAGAGCATGTCTGCTTTTGTTCGTTTAAAGTTTCTTTGTGAACTTTACAATAGTTGTGCAGAACAAAATAGGCATTAATGAGAAAAGGAAAGTCTTCCATTCTGTGTATATCGCTATCTTCAAAGCCGCAAACCGTGACTTCAAGCGTTCACTTTGTAGGGCTCATAATGCCGTTAGACACGCCGCTCGTTAATTGTTCCAATAACAGCTTGCTGCTTAGAAATTGACAAAAGGTCTTCAAAGTTGCAGGTGTGAGTGAAGGGGTGCTTCAGTTTATCTGACAGCGCTGTAGAGATAGGCCTACTCAATATGAGTATGGAACTTTCCTTTAATATGGCTCATATAGATATATGACATTTGCTTTAAAAATGTGATTAAACACTTTAAGTGCACTTAACCTTGCCCATTACATCCATGACCATATCCTTACACATGACCAACGTCTGAGCTGTTTGACTGCTCTTTAATGCCATTTTCTTAGGGTCAGAGCAACAGTGGCCTAAAATTAAAACACTCCTGCTACGTGTTGGTCATGTGGCATTTTGGTTGTTTGCCCTCCCTGTTGTCTCCACGAGGAAAGAGGCAGTGGTCCAGTATGAGGGCCAGTCAGGGGAGGCTATGGGCTAGAGATGATGATTATACAGCCCGGTGGCAGAAGTGCTGCTCAGCATAATGGGGTTACTAAGCCTGGGGGCAGAGTTTGTTTTACGCCTTGCCAGAGGAGGTGTTAACAGGAGCGAGCGATGGAGGAGCAGGAGAGACAGTCTTATTATTAAGCCTCACCTCACAGAGAGTGAATGTGTTGTGATGGTCGTGGAGATGAGTGTAGCCTGCACACGGAAAGATTAAGAAGAGGGTGCGGGTCAGAGGAGCATATAACACCTAAAATTGGATTTGTCTTCAGGGGCTGGTGGTTGAGGTCCACTTGGCTTGGGTGTGGGAAGATCAATGGTACTATTGGGCCTAATGGATGCGGTTGCCAGATAGGGCTGTTTCTGATAAGGGAGGAGTATTGGCTTTAGTAGAGGAGATACAAGCTTGGTTAACTCTGTGTTTAAAAGAGCTTCTTTCTCTGTGGGTGAAAACACAGTGTTTCAGGATGTACACAGGCATAAGCGTCGGAGCGTTCAACCCTTGCTTGCTAGTCACGACAGCCCGAGTGTTCAATTTGGTATCACACAGGTTGGAATCTCTGCAGCCGGTGGCGTGCTGTTTCACCATCAGATACGGATCAGGGCTCAGTTAGGGCCTCGGAGGCTGTGGAGAGTTCAGTCTTGAGATAGTGTGTGAGGAAAGAGGGGGGGGGGGGGGGAGATGCAGAAACGGTGGGAGGAGAAAGGCGGCCGACATGTTCTCATCACCACCAGAGTTTCTGCCCCACTCCCTCTCACCACGCCGTTCCAGCACAGCACGACAATGGCAGAGGTTTCACCCCAGCGCAGCAACTGCCGTTGTGGCCTCGGGACCTGAACATAACCCAGGGCAAAGAGAACGCCTGCATGTCTCTCAACCAATATGCCAGCACAGCATAACACACAGCAACACAAGGGAGAGCACAGAAGGAGAGAGCAGCCTCATCCACAGAGCAGAGGCACAAATACTTGATGGCAAGCTTTCTTTCTTCATATGAGGCACATTAATCCTCACAGTGGATCCCATCTTTATTCATTCATCAGCCTGTGGTGTCCACTCAATCAGTCAGTTAAAGGCTGGCCTGGTGGAGCGAGCCCTGCACACCCACCACAGTGAGGGAGGAGGGGAGGTTATACTCCACACCATATAGCCTGAGCAGACACTGCAGTACAGAGATACAAACAGAGTGGGTTGGGGAGGAAGAGGAGGAAATGTGAGGGGGCTCTTTTAAATAATGAGGCAATAGGGGGAGGAGAAAGGGAGAGACAGAGGGAGATGAGACAACTGGAGGTGAAAAGAGAGCAGCCTTGTATCAAGGGTGAGCGAGATTGAGAGGTTCAAAGTAAAGGAGGGAGAGAACAGTCAATATCGAGAGCGAGCAATAGGGAGACATCCAGGACGACTACAACACCTCCACAGACTACAGCGGTATGTATGTGTGAGAGAGGGCGGGAGAAAGGGAGGGAGGGAGGGATGTGGTGGGGGAGAGTGTGTGAGAGTTAGAGAGAGGGAGGGATATCCACTGCACTGTTGTGTGACTGGAAATTTAATAGAGAGAGAGAGAGGGAGGGAGGCAGGAAGGCAGCAGGGGAGGGGAGAGGAGCGAGAGAGAGAGAGAGAGGAAGGAGCGACGCAATGCAAAAGCACTGAGCTAGAGCCTGTTGTTGTTGGAATTACAGAGGACTGGGACAAGCTGTGGACGCTGCTAGACCCTCACTGCAGAGCGTGGGGCTGTGGGGGGGTCAAGTGAACGAGAACATATTGTGCATAAAGTGGAAAAAGGCGGGCAAGGCCATGCGGAGTGTGCACTGTGCAATGTTAAATAAGAGAGATACAGGTTGGCCACCCTGTTGCTGCACCCAGACTGAATATGCAGCGGTCAGTCATTACCTGGTTTCTCATCTAAATCGTGCTTGCATGTGTGTGTGTGTGTGTGTGTGTGTGTGTGTGTGTGTGTGTGTGTGTGTGTGTGTGTGTGTGTGTGTGTGTGTGTGTGAGAGAGAGAGTGAGTGAGTGAGTGTGTGATAGAGCTGAGCTGGAAGGAAGACACGTGTGTGAGGAGTGTGTGTGAGAACACGTGCCTGTGATGGAGAGAACTGGCGTTGAGGAGCAAGGATGTGAGAACGAGCGAACCTCTGAGTCTCGATATAGAGCGTTATCAATCCAGCACTAATCACCCGTCTGAATGCCCCCAACCAGCCCCCCCTCCCCCCTCCTTGCATCTGCTATCTGATGGACACTCAACCACCCACCCACTCTCTCACATACATCCTCATGTTAATATCCTGCTGAGGTGATTAATAACAACTCAACCCTGATCACACCTGTAACCTTAACCTGACCTTCAACCTGCCCCCCCCCCCCCCCCCCCCCCCCCCCCCCCCCCTTCATCATGCCCCTCCTCCTCTCATGTGGAGCCTCTGCTAAACTGCTCTCACTTGAGATCAATCCCATCACTTCTCTTTCAAGAAGACTTTGGTTTCTAAAACAAACACACGATCTCTCTGCCCTCCACCTCATCGTGTCAATCAATACACCTGCACGTATACTGCGCTGTATATACCGTATATATATGATAGGAGCTGCAAAGGCAGGCAGGACTCCAGTCCGATGTGTCCGTGCTGTACAGGTGGGGCTCAGCACTGTGTGTGCTTGAGCGTTGCCAGGGGAACCGGCCAAGCAGCAAATGTTCCCCGAAACAAGCTGTAAACACCACCATCATCATATTATAGAGATTATATGAGCATATGGACACACATGTGTGATCGCGTCTGGATGGAAATACAAACATGATAGAAGACAGAAAGAAAAGATGACAAAATGTGCAGTTGAATATTGAAATGCAGCACTGTAGAGAAGAATAGTAATACAATTATTATAATGATTATATTAGCTGTTTATGATGTCCTTATTTGGGCTTTGCCATGGGCTGTGCAACTTTCCATATTTGATGCAATAGTAGCAGCAGTGTAACGTCCCCTAGACGTCGGCCAGTGGTTCTATCCACCTGAAGATTTCTGAGACAATTCTCATTACCAGCGGTGGCAGCGCACTTGGAAAGGCTGAATCAATGAGAGAGAGAGAGAGAGAGAGAGAGAGAGAGAGAGAGAGAGAGAGAGAGAGAGCGGCGGCGGCGGCTCTGCAGTGGAATACGCTGTTATTTGAGGGGAGGTGGGAGCTCTCGGAGTATCCGACCAGCGCGTGTTGAGCATGATGTGTTTTCAGGACTTGAACGCAGCATCCTAAAATAAAGGTGAGTGTCTCATCACTGTTTCTGTCGATGACATCCACACAGTCGAGATGCAGATTCACCAGCTCTGATTGTGATTCCGTCTGGTGTGTGTTGTGTTTGTGCGCAGACAGTTTTGTGCATTTGTTTCACGCGCAACAAACTACTAATGCGTTGGAATGGAAATCCGCATTCATGACCTGATATGATGTGTGAACTGTCCCCGCGTGTGTCCCGGTACACAGGCTGCATGGCTGATATCCAGGAATTACATGTATGATGAGACAGACGTCTGTGTGCGTGAGAGGGGAGAGAGCATTGGGGGAAATGAATATGATTAGCCTTATCCAAATCAAACTTTTCTCAGCTTTTGTTTAGTCTTTTTCTGTTTATTTCATCTTTGTTCGTCAATACAAGTTTATCTAACCTTGGCGATAAGAGGAGCATCCGCTGTAGCACAAGCTGTTGCCAGCTGCTTAAATATTTGATCCAAATCTTTCACTCAAATATACGCAATTAAACCGCCCTAATCAGACCCGTATGCAGTGTTCATTTGTGTGTTGGGGTTTAGTTACCCTCGCTGGACCCCTCTGATGACCCCAGATTTGGAGGAAAATGCGCAGGCACCTTGTGGCTTATGCGCGGTGGGTTAAACTCTGAGTCAGAGCCTGGGGCCCCTCCGGCTGAGAACAAGGAGCAGATAGATTAGGACTGATGAATGAAGATCTGCCTCTATCTGCGACACAATGATACGGTTATGAGAGGATTTGAATGCTAATGTGCAGTGTTTCAGAGAAATCCGAACGGGCTGGACCTGGCGGGAGGAGATTGTGTGGAGCAGTGTGTGCTGTGGACCAGCTGGATGATCTCCTGAGTTGTATGATAGAGAAAATATGTTATTAATGGGGTGTTGGAAGGTGAAGTGGGGCACTGGGGCAGGATTAGACAAGGGGGGGGGGGGGGAGGGATGGGGGGGTAACTCACTGACAGAACTCTCCAACAATGCAAGTCTTTGTATATGTACTTGTAAGGAAGGTAGAAGATGAAGGAGAATTTAAATTCTGGAGGAGTGCTGGGAACCATTTTTGTTGGACAGATCACTGTTAGATGGCCGGTGTCATTTCAAATATTTTGTTATCCCCACAAGTCGATTAATCACCAGTGTTTTGCTGCTTGCATTTTACGTCCTCTGATTTTTATTCATGCAACCGTATTACATTTAACGCTTACCTGTAAACTTCTACACCAGCTCAACCCTTGCGTGAATGACCCTGACACATACCATTTATGAGCCCTCACTTCACAGAATATTCATTTCATTAGATCCAAAATGGGCCTGCAGAAGTAAAAGTTTAAGAGGATGGTAAGCTTTTATGTTGCCTGTAAAGATATGTATTTTATCGTATTGAGGGCTTAACGTTTAGCAGTGAGGAAGTGAGGCTTCTCTCCCAGCTGATCATCATGGACTGTATGTGCAACAGCACCAGTCACTTGAAGGCCCCGGCTTCATGAGAGGCTTGTCACATGATATCACATTTAAAAAAGGCAAGGTCTTCCAGCTCAGGGCAGCGCTTCAAAATATCAAGACGTCTCCCTGCTGCAAAAGCGAGGCCAACGTGTCTGTGGAATTTGTTCGTCTTGAACTTTGTCGCTGCCCTCCTCCCGCTCCCCAACCAAAGCGTTACCTAAGCCGAAACAAATTCGAAGTGGGGCAGGTGACTAAAAGGCAGCCATTTATGAGAATGTGGCCACTCAGAGAAAAACAAGAAAATGGTCTGTTCAGCGTTTGTGTTTTTTTTTTATGGATGGAGGGAGGTGAATACCTACAAGCCTCATTCTTTGGAAATTCGGGGACAAGCTGTACTGAATTAGTAAAGGCCTGGGAGTAGAGGGAAACTATTGCACAACTTAGGTCACATCTCCTTTTAAGTCCTGGAAGATCAAAGTCATGACAGCACTTGAACTAATATGCATGTTATTAAAATTGAACAATGTCATGATTCACAAGGAAAGGTTAACACAGATTAGTTAATGTGGTGCTGGTGGAATGTTTTATTCAGTTTATTCCCCCTTTAAGATTCTACACCTGCAACAGGCTCCAAGTTTAGACTGTTCTACTGGGGCCTTCAAGCTCTTCGTTGTGGTCATTTTGGCAGATTTTTCTAAATTCTAATGTGTTTGCCCTGTTAGAATCCTGAAATCATCCAGCTTCCTTTTAACAATTACTACAGCAGGGGATCCACGTATAGTGCCTCAGCAGCTGAGCTGCTTTGGAAGAAACGAAGCAAGAATATCCAGAACTTTTTCACCAATCTGACGACTTCAAAAAAGACCAAAAGAAAGAGTGCGGCCATCTTACTAATATTTACTGTCAACCGTTAATTTGAACACATCGGCACACGTGTCCCACACAACCAAGCACTGACGCAAATTAAGCAGCGGCTGAGCGATTCTAGTCATTTGAGGTATCAGACCACGCCGCTCTTTAATTTCCGAGGCACACCACTTATGCATGGCCGATGAGCTTGATGAAAATAAGCGAGCAGGTTAACAGGGACATGGTAAATTACACCTGCACACCTGGCCGAGAGGGAAGGTGTGACTTTGAGATAATGCTCAGCACCCCGTTGCTCCAACGCTGTTGGAATTGTACAGCTATTGCGGATTATTTCCAGAGGGGACGTGGAAAAGTCAAAATAAACACACAAGGGGGGGAAAGGGCACGAGAGGAGTCCAGCATATAAACCATTACCTCCTAAAATATTGTCCAATGTCATCGATGTGTGCATGAATTGAAGCCTGGATACTTTCCATCTGGTTATTGTGTAGTTTGCCTTTCCTCGTCCCCTTACTGTACTTAAAAGGACAAAGAACTGCATTAATTTTGAGGGACGTCTCTACTGCTGCATTAGAATGCAAAGAGAGTAACTGTTGCCCTAAATTTGGTGTCTGTGTGAGTGTGCATTTGTGCATGCTAGTGTGTTTATGCAAAACACTCATTTCTGGGAGAGCAATAGAGAGACAGAGATTCTAGATGACACTAGAACTGCTCTAATCAGGGCAAGCTGGTCCCTGATCTCTTCACAGGGCGAGGCTGTCGTTGAGTGATGGCTGCACAACTTGCTGATGTACAGAGGTTGAAGGGTGAGGGGAGAGTCGCTGATCGGCCATGAGAGGCTGAAAATTGTGGGAACAACCTCCGGCTGTCCCTTGATAATGCAGCACGACGAGCCCCCCATCTGAGACGCCATGTGCTCTCGCCATGCCTGAACTTGGGGACAGAGATCTGAGATTCTGTTTTTGCGCATAATATGGCACAATTTGAATCTCAGTAACCGGGAGGGGGTGGGGGGGTGCTGAGTGTGCATGAGCACTGACCCGTCCACAGCAGAAATGCTAAGCTGCCTTTGAAGGCGGGGTGGATATAATTAGCCGTGATTGGTTTGATCAAGTCTCCCATCCGGGCCTGGGTGTTGACCCCTCTGGGATCATGGTGAATCATAGCTGGAAGAATGGCAATGGTTAATGACAGAAAATGAATGCTATAATCCATTGAATTGACATAATTAGAAATGGTGAGATTTCCCCTGCGGAATATATTCTCATCATGACCTAAAGTGGCGAGAGATGCCTGAAAAATGGACAGAGGCGATTCCTTTCCCTCCCTCCTCATGAGCTTGTGAATGCGCCGTGGGAGGGCTGTCTGGCTGTGCTCGGCCAAATATCTGATCATGCGTTTCTAAAGATGGTCAAAAGTAGCTGCTCGCTCGCGACTCACCGCAGTAACTGGAGAGACTGAAACAGCCGGGTGGCTTTATGCTGTTTAAAACGAGCTGGCCAGAGAGTGGTCAGCCCTGCGTGTCTGATATTGAGTTTGGCAAAGAGAAGAGATATTATCTCCTTCTGGTTAGATTAAGTATTTCTAAATGTGATTGGGTAATGAAGGCGGTCAGGCCTCAGTGACCATCGTGCTTTGCAGCCACTGCCGGCTTGGCTGCATCTAGGCACAGAGTCTTGAGGGAGTTTGTTACGGGTCAGTGATGGCATAAGAGCTCAATACAGCATTGCAGAGTCAGGCTGGGGCCTTTCCTCTGTCTGCCTCACTGACTGGCTGCGCTGGCTGGAAGCACAACAGTTGTGGCATACTGATCCTGATGATGACACTATAAATATTGATGATGTAGATGGCATGAAATTAAAACCCTGATGACCGAAAGTGTAACGCTTAACAGTTTTCTTGTTTTCTTTTTCACTCCTTGTGATTCAAGCCTGACACAGACAGGTTTGTGTTCCACAGCGCTCTGAGAGATCATGATGAGACGCCTAGAGTGAAGCGTGGGCGCACTGTCGCACAAGATGACACGTACTCAAACATCATTTTTGGATGTGGTTCGGAGGTTGTCGTATATTTAGGGGCGGCAATGGTGGGGGGGGGGGGGGTGGGGCCCTGATGTCACGGTGTGATGGTGGCTCCAGAAGAGGGCGATGAGACAGTGGTCCCTGGAGGCTGCTAAGAGCCACAGAGGAGGTAGTTAGTGAAGCTAGGCGCCACCGCTGTGATAAATCACAGATTGGGCTGTATGGTTAAGACGATTACTCTCAGTGCCGTCACGTGAATCCGTACATGCCTTCACTCTTTGTTTTCCCCATTCCCTGGACTCTCCGGTATATGTAGAGTGTTGACTCAGTTGTGCTAGTTTATTTATATATTTTGCCCCTCTTGCACTTTTCTTTTGCGGTAGCTTTGGAAAGGGTGGTGCAGCGGTGAGGCGTTCAAGCTCAAATTTCCCTGTGTGGACGACAAAAACAACGGCTGTTGATTGTTGTACTATTTGACATGCCTAAATCCTAAGTGAGTACCAATGTGATCGTTTTACTGAAATGGAGAGAGTTGGAAACCATGAAAGTTTATTTGGAGCATTCAGAGCCAATTTTCTTCTCAGCTGTGTTCCTGTGGGGACCTACGTCTAATAAAACATCACAGTGACCTGCAGAAAACAGCTGTTTTGTCAGTTATCAGTCATCGGCTCCCTCAGAAATGTTGTCATCTGGAAGTTTTGTGAGGCGAAAGCAGATTCGATCGAGGAACTTTCCCATCACACAGCAGGGCTTTACTGAACTGACGCCCCGCTTTGGGAGCTGCAGAGCAGGGCCGCAGACGCACCGAGCCCCCGCCGACGTGACGGAGACACGCAAGATGGTGAGTGGTTACTATGGCACGTTACTATGGCAACCTCAGGTCTCTGTGAGAGCTTCCATTTCACACAGCGTGGGAGAGAGGGAGATAGAGAGAGAGCAGGGTGGAGAGAAGAACCTGCAGAGAGAGAGAGGAGAGAAGGGTGGAGAAATCAGCAGAGGAGGTGAGGTGTGGAAATAAACAAGCCTTAGGTGTAGGAAAAGAAAAGGGGGGCGAAGAGAGGAGCAGATGCAGGGGGTAAAGAGAGGAGAGGAGTGTAAAGGAGAAAAAGTGATGGAGGTGTGTGAGTGATGGGGTGAGACTGAGGTGTGAGAGGAGCAGACCGAAGGGCAGGGAAGACGATCACGTGGCCCGTTAGACCAGATCTGCACTGCATCCACACGGACGCCGGGATATTTCAGCACTGCCTTGTAATCATTCTGGTGCTGCACAGTGTGTTTCCACTCTTTATCTCTCCCTTTCCTTTCTCTCCTCTCCCTCACCTCTCTGATTCAGTTGGCACGGCTCTCGGATGCAAGAGACATTGTGTCAGTCTTGGTGACTGGTCTCCATGGGGACGTCCATCAGTCAGTCCATGTCAGTGTTTGGTGGGCATAGCCTTATCGTGTTTGTCAGTGTGAGTGTTTATCTGTCTGTGTATTAGTCAGTGTGTCACTCATAGAGAAGGCTGGGGCGAGGCCTGAATGGATGGGGGCCAAGAGAGTGTTGCTTATCACGCATGCACGCACACGCTGTTTATTTTGTTTGTTTGTTTGTAAAAAAAACTGCCATTTATACATAGAACTGCAAGGTGACGTGTACAGTCATGGAGCTGGGGATCCACCTCTGCTCCACATGTTGCACCACACTGTCTGAATGTTTATTCCCCCTTTTTCACGTCTGAATACCTAATTAAACACTGAGCCCTGTTACAGTGTAAGATCTGCTGCTGCAGAGCACTTGCTGATGTTGCACTCCTTTGTCTTCTGCATATCTTAAATGTTATCTTGTTCACTCAGTGCAATGTGCCATAGTGTACAGCAACATGACACTGTCAAAACACTATGTAACTGATTCACATTCACACCGTGGTCTTTCAACTACCTCACTTATTTACACTAGAGATGTGTGTGTACACTCCCCTTTACCTATTTCATAGTGTAGCTCACTTGCCCCCATAGACTGTCAATAAGAAGTCGACGTAGTCGCTGTAATGTCACCCACTGGTTTGTGGGCTGCCGCTCTGAAGCCTTGAGTTCGGCATTTTGGCCGTCACCATCTTGGTATGTGGCCATTGCCATACTGTATTTTTGCAACCAAAGGTGACTTTTCTTTTCATTTTCTTTTCATTTTCTTGCAGCATCATAGGAGGCCACAGCTCCATTTGTTAAATCCTATATTGATGACCGTGACTTTGACCTTGAGTCATAAGCTAATACTTGTAATGACATTCTGATCACAGACTAGTGTGCTGCACTGTAACAGAGCTCAGGTGGAGCGGTTAGGTTGAGTGCATGTGTTCATGACATGACATGTATTTGGGTATATTGAGTTCCTGCTAACCCACAAACTGAAATAAGACAACCCAGTCCGTCTGTTGTGGGCTGCCATCAGAAAACATGTTATTCAACAAGCCATTCAGATTTGGCTCCCCATCCTATCTCACATGCAGGCTCATATGCTGCTCCCCTCTCAGTATCTCCATCCACGGCTTGAGAACTATACCTGTGCACCATATTCTTCTCGCAAGCCAATCACAACAAACTGGGCTTTTCACGAGAAGGGGCTTAAAGCCGCTAAAAGGGTGAATACTGGTATATTCAGACAGAATGATACAAATAATGTGTTTTTTGAACATTAAAGCATGTAAACATATTGTTGTAGAAACCCAAAATACAACTATGAACCTGAAAATGAGAAAGATATGTCTCCTTTAACTTTAAAAACTGCACCTGTTAATGCCAAAGTCTTGCTGTTACAGCGTTGTTGAAACTAAGCAAGTTCCCCGCTCCAATTAGAGAATCAGCGAGCTGTGTCCCGGTATGTGGATGCACAGCACACCAGCCTCCTACTGTTAGATTAATACTTAATAATAAGAGTGCACACTCTGGGGCTCTCCACCACCTAAATTGTGCAAACCATATATCCTCTTAGCAGTGCATTACACACAAATAAATGAACATCAAGGCAGGAGGGGACTCGCAGAGTTTCAAAAACTGTTGAATGGTAAATAAAATGACGGCATGGCACAAACATTGGGCCTCATGCTGCAACATTCTCTTAAATGGATCTTATATTTTATCTTCATTTTATGTTAAGAGAAAAAATAAGCAATGCAACAAACCTTCATCTGCTTTGACCAGTTGTGACGAATCCCACTTGATTAATCGAAGGGGTGTAGCTGATTGTTTATAATGAGCATAAGAAACATAAAGAAGGAAGAAGAAACCTAAATATTACATACGGGCAGCTGGTGTGCTCTGTGCAAATACTCTAGAGAACTCAAAAAGCCTGAAGAAGAACTTCAGCAGTAGTGAAATGGAGTTGAATTAACTTAAATCAAAAAGCATCTGCAGTATGTAAGCCAGTCAGAAGCTGAACATACATATTTCTTTAATAATCCAATAATTATAATTACTTTAAATCATATAATAATCAAAATTTGACTATATGATATTCATATATATATGTAAAACAATATGCTGTCCGTTAAAACAAGATGTTTTTTTCTCATGAGCGAAAATGATGATGAATCCCAGAAATCAATGGGTACAAACAAAAAATGATAAAATTGTGGATGCTAACAAAATAAGAGGAATATTTTTCATATATCGCTTCCTGCATGATGCCCGCTGTAGTATTTACTATAATTACCCACAGCTCCTTATTTGTTGCGTAGCTGCAAAACATTTCCATCACTTTACATAAATTTCAGTATAAATATTTAAAAGTAATCCATCAGTGTAAATATATAATTTACATTCATATAATTTACATTTAAAGAAGTTTATAAATGCCACCTTATTGTTTTATGGTAATGCAGTTTTAATTGTAGAGCTCTTTGGAACATAATATTGCTCATTTGATGATGCCTTCACATGCTGACGAGACGCTCGGAAACATGACATCCGATAGTTGTCAAAGCTGCCAAACAGCACACAAGCAGCAGTATGTTGTCAGAAAGAAGCAAGTATATATTTAGTTAAAAGGAGAATGTGAACTTGACAAGCAAATATTGTTATGCTGCTGTTACACTTCAATATTATCATAAGTGATTGTAGAACAATCATAGTGGCATCAATAATCCAGGGAAGTGTCAGTGAAAGAAAAACTCATCTCCAGTTTTATCCAAACTAAAATAGTCTCAACAAAATGAACACATGGGGTACCAGAGAAGCAAAAGGATACGTGCAGAAAAATCTATGGCAGAAAATGACTCTAATGATGACAATGAGGATTTCACAAGATGATTTAATGAATGACAGGTTTGTGTTTGTAAGCAAACCTTTATCTTTGAACCTGAACGTAATCTGGGTGGAGGTGACATCTGTCTGTCTCCTGCCTTGTGCAACTGATTGTCAGGTAACACATTTTTAAAGCAACCCAATCAACTCTGCTCCTGCATGTGGTACATGCAGAAAGTCCTGTAGCTTGTATACTCTCAGATATGCAACTTTTTAACACTGAACCTCTAGAAAGAACATTTTGGCATTCTTATCGAACTTTCCCTTAGTTTTATTCGTCCAGTGGTTTTTGTACAAGTGAGCCACGTTAGATTCAGCAAACGCTCCTAACTTCAGATAACTGTGTAAATGACCAGCAGGAACATCGTGAATGTCACCTGTGTGTGTAAATGAGCGCACATTCATGGAAATTGAAAACGAGCATAATCAACGCTCCAATAATACCATATAAGGCATCCTGCCCCATAGTATGTCCGATATTGTTTTCCTGTGTCCTGCTTTGTCCTGCTTTGAGACATCCATAAAGGAAGATCTGCTGTCACTGAAATAAATATTCCATATAGAAAATTCCTCGCCACAGCAAAGGGGTCAAATAATATTGTAGTGTTATACGATAGAATTATTTTTAGGCTATATGAATACATTTAGAATTATATTGACCTATAATCCGAATTGCAGAGTCCGGATGATGCCACTATAATTATGAAGTGTAAGGTTTTCAGACTCACAATTGCTTCAAAATACTGAAACATACAATCCATTAGTTAACAACTGACTGGTCTGTACCACAGAAATTGTGTTGTTACCTAGAGAAAATAAAAAATACGAGAAAATGCAACACAAATCTTTTCGTCCAACGGTTCTTGCATGAGGCCCACTGAATGCATCATTGACTGACCCCATCCCAGAAATGTGACCAAACACAACACAAACAATCACATGGAGTCAAAGTTGACATGCCACAGTTTGACCTGCCGAAAGAAATCTCACACACACACACACACACACACACACACTCGTGGTTTCTCCTGAGCAAAAAAAAAAAAGCAAGCGAGGGCAACATGAAACACAGAAACGCTGAACCAAGTCCTTCTCTCCAAAACAGCTGGGGGCAACAAACGCTCAGCTCAGAAAGACTGGAAAAAGGTTTTAGAGCAACCCAAAAATTGTGCAGTTTACAATGCTCTGTAAATGGCTGAGAGACATTTTGATTAGCTGCTGGCTTTGGCTTCCCCCTCAGCGCACAGGAATTGAATTTATCAACACACTTAACAACCTTAAATACGGATTAATTGTTGGCGTACGGACCAGGCAGCGCCACAGAACGGACAGTAATAACTAGATTTTATTTGAAGTTGAAAGCTGGCGTAGTGAATGTGAAGATGTTAACATTGAAAAGACTTTTATCCCAGCATGTAGTGACAAGTGGTATGAAGCTCCCAGTTAGGGATTTGAACATGTGGGGGTAGGTAATGTAATGTCTGTTAATGGGAGCGCTTTAGCAGGGTGATGAACACAGTGACTTTTAATCTGCAGCTCTTGGCCCCCTCTGAAGGGGAGGAGGTCCCCGCTCCTGTAGGAGCAATTCTGAATAGATCAGGGCTCCTCTCTGCATCCTGCATCCTAATGAGAGCAGCAGCGCATCTTTGGACATTCTGAGTGGGAGGACGAGGTGGAGACAGATACAGTGCAGAGGGGGGCTGCAGTATATCCTATTTGACAAGGATGAGTGGTGATTAAAATGTGGAACGCTGAATGCTCCGGTTTAAGAAACCTCATCAGGCTGTTGTGCTGTTTTCTAAAAATAAGCACTTATTGTAGTATTGCTCCAATAAACCAAACAGAGCTGCGTGTCGTAGGAAAAAAGCACACATACAATGCGTGAGAGTGTAATAGCATCTGAGGCTACACGTCCTGTCATGAGATGAAATTAAGGAGCTTAATAAGTAAACAGGGAGGCAATGAGGAGGAGTTCTGTCTAATTAATAGTTTATCACACAATCATAAGCTCAATTGACCTTCTGTACATTCAGTTGAGGAGTACAGCATGAGCGATTAGCACAACTAACAAGGCATTAAAATACATCAAAAGTGCTTTTACTGCATTATGGATATGGTGCATTTATTACATGATATAGTGAAACCAATGTGAGGTAAAACACTTTGCAGTGTTCTGTGTACGTTACGGAAAGTCTGTGTAGTCTTCTGAAGTTTGTGATAATAATGATTTTGATTTTGTCATCTTTTTATAATCCATTTTAATGCAATTTAACTTTGAGAGCATCTTGTTTCCAATGCTGAATGAAAGCATGTGATGAAAAAAAATTGAGATTATTGGAAGGAAATTCTTAAAGGCACGAGTAGGATTATCCTTAAAAACAATGTATAGACTAATACAACCAGAATTACCGCCTCGTGATTGGTTTACATCCACGTCTGTCCAAAATGTCATCTACTCATCATTTTATCCTTTTTGACATTTGTGTGAAATTGGATAATTAGCGTTTCATGAGTTGTGCAGGGACAAATCTCTCGTTTCCAGTTTCTGCTAACAGTTTTGACTTTTGTTCCTGTACTTGAACGGTCTGTAGGTCTGTGTGTGTGTGTGTGTGTATATATATATATATATATATATATATATATTGTAATCAAGCAAACAAGCAATTATGATATTTTCCGTAATGAGGCTCTAGATATTCTAAAAGGAAACACTTTGGAGTTATTATCAATAGTCTAAGGGATACAGAGCCACATTTCCAGAGGCCCCATCATGGTAAAAACGTAGGAGGTTTTTTTTTACACCTTTTTGTGTTTATTGTTATTATACTGTTTTGTTTTGTATGCAGTCCAGTTAAAAGAATTGCAACTGCTGTTAGGCAATGTAGACTCATATACCGCCTGCAGCTTATTATGCGGTTAAATTGGAGTACAGCATTATGATCTAGCAAGGTGAAAAATGATTTCATTATTACTTTGAAGTGTTTGGTGCACTTCAGAAGGATTCATAAGATTGCATATCTTGTACACAGGACAGGTTTGTCAGTGTAACATTAAATCACAGCAGATGCAGATCTCTCCTTCAAGAAGCTTCGACTCATTTCATCAGTAATAATATGGAACCATACCTGAAACCAAATTCCCCACCTCCTCCCCCCCCACTCTCACTGCCCAGTTTGTCTCATTACAACCAGCCACTTAATGATATCAGCTATCAAACACAAATTGAGTCAATAAATGCAGACTCAAATATGTCTCTACATAAACCTTTACTTGTGGGGAAATCACTGCGTGCAATAGGAGAAAAAAAAAAATCAATATCAAGTACAATAGCAATGTTTTCACCTGAATCTGTAGCGTGCTGGCATTACACACCCCTGTCCTTAAATCCCTGTCGAGGGGGGAGTTATCGACTGGCATCATTGATTCACCTGTACTAACATCTAATGTCTGAATATTTCAATAACCTGGGGTTCCTTCCCCTGGGAGCCAGACGTGAATCAGGTATAACTGAGGCAACACAAAGGATGTTAGTACTCTATTAGTCACACTGCTTACGGTGTGTATCTGTCTGTGTGTGTAAGTTCGTGTGTGCGTGGGCAAGTGACGTCAGGGCTTCATTCACCAGCAAGGCCAGTGCTCGTCCAGCTTTCTATCAGTGCCGTTGGGTGGGAGGGTACAGCGGCGGAGGCCGGCAGAGGAGACAGAGGAAAGGAAGTGCTGGGCTTCTTCTCTCCCATCAGCACAATACGACACAGCGCCACAAGCACCTGCTGTCATAGCCCCGCATTCCCGCCCCCATCCCACTTCCACGATCATTAAAATGAGAAAACCCTCTGCGTGACTCTGCTACTTCTGCAGAATAAAACTGTTTTTGTTCCCTGTTAAATCAGGGCTTCTGTGTCCTGATGCAGAATTTCCCTTTTCATTTTTTAAAAGCCCCCTAGTCTTTCATCCCAAAGTCAATTTTGCCTGGCGGTTAGTCAAATGCTTTAAATGTTTATAAGTGCCTGTGAAGAGTGTAAGCTTTAAGTGTGATAGACTACCCTGGGACCAGTGTGAAGGAAAAATGAGACTAGATGAGCAGACTGGGCTAAAAATGAATGCTGGTTGGTGGCAGACTGTGGAAGGTCTGGATGGGATTATAATGGGCTGATTATGGTGGAATTGTCTCTACGGCAGGATTACTATCTGACATGACTAGAGAGGGATGCTGAAACAAATGCAATTTGTTTCATTTTATTATTTGAATTATTAAATATTGATTTATCTTAGATGGCACAGTTTATATTTGGTTTGGCCTCCGTGGACTGCATGCTATTCTGCATGAGCAGCTTTTTTCCCTGGTTGTGACAAACTACATATTGCAGGCTGATTGATGAGCGCCTCCCAAATTACAGTTTAGTAGTTGTTTTATGTTAACACTGAGGGTATCATATTATCAAATATTATATTATTATCATATTAGCACTGATTTATCATATCCTACATTTGTCTGCTTCTTATGAGCTGTGCTGGAGATCACACTTGTGATAGAGCAGCTCCGCCTTCGGCCAGGGAAGGCCTGGAGAAATGAACGCCGAGGGAAAGTGAAAGACCTCTCTGCAGCCTCCTGCTTGATTGTATTGTGGTCCGTCATATTCCCTTCTAATAAGAAGCAGTGAGATGAGACTGATTTGGTTTGGCGCTTTGTGTTCAAATGCAGTTCACTGGAGGGGCCATGCCTCTTTGGAAATCTGAATCGCTTTAAGAAATGATGATTGAGCTGATGTGGTATTTAGAGGACGTTTGTCTGCTGGTCAAATGACTTTCAAATAATGAGAAATCTGAAATTCTCTCCGTCTTCCTGGTGTTGGTTATTGCATGCCAACAGTTCAGCATTGTATTTTGAGAAAAAGTAAGATTTTAGCACTTTTGTGTACTTTCAGTACTAATTAACGAAATAAAAGCAGCTATAATCAATATTTTATATGAAAGCGTCAATCCTGAAGATTTCAGTCTTGGTGGATTTGGCGACACTCTATTTGCTGGTGGTAACTGCAAATGTGGTTTCATTTCACAGGTCCCAGAACAGTGTTGACAGCAAAACAAACAATTGTTGTTTTAATGAATTGCAAAGCATCGGTTGGCCTTTTTTCCATCATTATGTGAGCAGCCGTGATCTAATTTAATGCTGCACACAGCATGAGTTTGTGAAGTGGGTATGTAGTCTGTCGCCTTCAGCTCTTCATACAACAGCTCACTGTGGCCGCTCCGGACACTTCCATTACTACCTGCAATATTCGCTAATATAAAATTCGCTAATAATGACGGATCCACGAGGCTTTCGTACCGGACTTTTTTCAGTCAAAAAATGGAGCTAAAAGGACAATAAATCTTCTACTTACATTTCCCATGTGGCCAGAATCGACTCCAAATTAACAAAAACATTGCTCCACATATATGTACACGCATGAGTAACTGATAATAAGTCTATAAGCTTGTTTACACTGTGCCCAAAAGTCAGTTCAGTGCAAGTTTAAACATTCACTGGGCTAATGTTGGTTTTAGAGAAAGTGAGCTTTTAGCATTATGTGAAAAAGACTGAGCTTTCCTTATTGTCAGTGCAAACCCAAACTGACCGTCCCTTCTATTATAGTGTGTTAAACTGTATTGGCCAGGGACACAGTCAGTTCAGCATTTAGGTAAGCACCCACAAATGTATGTAAAAATGGAGATCAAAAGAATCTCCACAAATGATCTTTTGTTTGACACAAGAAATTCACTTTTCCCAAGAGACTTCGCCCCCTAGCGATGCCGTAGGTGTTAAGACTGTGTCAGTTTGTGAGGAGACATGCACCCGTCGCTGTTGGCATCCATACTGAAGTGGGAAACAGAAGGGTTGGAGGGAACAAGGCAGGAGGTGGATCTGGGTTCTTACTCCTGCCCTTTTCCTCCCCCCCACACACACACACCAACTCACTGCCAGTCGTAATCAATTAGACCACGAGCATTTTCCTATTTACAGACATCTTGTGTGCTGCAAATTCTGCAAGGCTGTTTCTGCACATTTTATTTTATTGGTATCTGTTATGTAGGCTGTTAAGGCTGATATTAATGCTGTTTACATTGAAGGAGCCAATTTCCCTCTGAATTGTATTTTTCTCAGGGTGGTAAAGTCTCTGAAACAGTAGTTACAGTAGAACATGGGGCACTAACAGTGTGTGCCGAAGATAATACCACGAATGTAACTGCTTTCTGAGGAATCTGATCATTGAATTGAGCCCAGATTAAGAGCTTCAGATGGTGTCGTTGATCAATGTTTATACTGTCCATTATATCAGACATGGATCAATGCTTGCTGAATTTTAATGAGAAGTAAATTGATTACATTGATTCAGTAAAATGACTGAACCAGCAGCTTCCATGAAACATACAACAGTGTCAGCAGCTACAGTAGGTCAACTTGCTTTCTGCCGTTTGGGACAAAATCTGTCTCCGGTTATTGTTTCAAATTACTTCCTTGTCTCAGAAATTGGGGTGTGTGAGAGCAGCACTGTCTTAAAGCGTCACAGGTACAACTCTGTTTGCCGAGATCTCACCGCGATCAGGAAAGGTCATGGCTCTATTCCCACCGCACACAACCGACATGATGAGCTTTTCTCTTTTTTTCTCAAGCTGCCATCTTGATGTGTGCCGAGTGCCGAGTCCTTATTGATGTGCAGACACGACACTGGAGAGAAGGCGCACGCTCCCGTCTGTTCGACTCACCGCTTGTTCGACTGTCAGCACACCTTTCTGGTTATCTCTCTGAGTGTCTCTCACTCTTTATATTCGTTAGAGAAGTTTCAATCCAACCATCAGCTACACGGTCCATTCATGGGCAGTGTACTCAGCAAACGGTTCCTCATTTCTCTTGGAGAAAGAAGCAAAATCCTACGCAGCTTATTCTGCTTCTTTCCCCAACCCTCTACAGTTCACATCATTGGTCTGTGGTCACAGGTAGAGATGTAGTGGAGGGTAAAATTATCTAAACTCAATTACCCAAACTTTAGGGGCTGACATAAATCTGTATGTAATAAAACTCACAGGAGGATACATCATCGCAGCGATGGATCAGAACCATAAAGACGGTCTTTTAACCTCTTTGACCCTACGAGGCCTTTGACAGGTCAAGCATACCAACCAAGCACAGATGCACAAAATGAATTCCTGTCAAGATCCCAAAGATATCAAATATGTCAGACTGAATTACACTGAAATGCTGTATGTGCGTGTGATGCTCGTATCTAGAGTTTCTCATTTTATGGAGTCATACAGCTTTAAAAATGCTCTTGAATTTTAATATTTTACAGAACAGAGAATATACTATATGTATAATGCTGTCCAACAGTGTGGGAAACATGTTTTATTCAACTTTGAAGCTACTCTTTGAAGCTCAAGGGGAAATTTAAGTGGAGTACCAGGAACATTCTGGGTCGACGATTAAAAGGGGAAAAAAAACCCTGCATTATATTATTTTCTGTCATTACATTTAAAGGTCTATCCCAGTAGTTTAGCATGTTTTATCCCATCCACAAACTTGTATATACTGTACTTTACATCCCTACATCCCATTGTTCAAGCCATCGTACTGTTTTAGAAATTTGATTGTTCCAAGAATCCGTTGGTTCCCGTTTATGTCTGTTTAGACTCTCCTCCTCCAGCAGATGAATGTGTAAACAGGCTTCTAGTGTCTCTGCACACACATCATTTTGCACAGTAAAGCTCAAATATCCAAGTGAATTATGTTCACTCACCTAACCTTTCAGAAGTACTTATTTAAACCCAAACCATGATCATTCTCCAAGTGTTTTTTGTGCCTGAATATAACCAAACATCAACCACAGTGTTGTCACATCATGCAACAGATTTAACAGTTTTGGAAGGCATAGATAGACCAACAAGTTTGTCCCGCCAACAAGATCAGACAACACTTCTATGTTTTGTTGTTTATTTTGCAGCACTTGTTGTGTAGTAAGAAGCTGATTGAGAACATATATTGTCAGGGCCTTAAAGGAGCTAAAATGTACAAACACACTGGCACTGTCCTTTAATTTCAATATATGTTGTTAACGTACTAGAATATCAGTTTACACCTTTTTATTTTGTCCCTGACTCATCTCTCACAGGAGAGATGACCCTGACCTTTGCACTGGTGATTTGTGGTTGCTTGTCATTTGTGGCGACACTTGGGTCAAATTAAAGTGTATTCACCTTCACTGTAAATCAATCAGGATCACAGCAGCAGCATCGTGGTCAGAGCTAAAACTGTAACGCAGTCCCGCGCTTTGTGGGCTGTTGATGTTATTCACACTCGTTTTTTTTGTCCGGGCCATTTAGTATATGAGTGTGTGTATAGGGTGCTAATGAGGGAAGGGGAGGCGGAGGAGAGGGGTGCATGTGGAATTGGTGGGATACAGCTGGACGGAGTGGGAGACTGTGGTGAATAGGTAACCATGGTAACTCTGTTGGCTAAGATTTAAATGCAGAGAGAGAGAGAGAGAGAGAGAGAGCAAAAGGGGTAAAGGAAGTGTGTGTTTGTGTGCAGTGGAAAGAGAATGAGGTGGGGTTAAGGGTTAATACACATCATTGCAGCAGGTTAATCTTGCATCAAACTGCGAGGTCAATGCAGCGTTTACCCCCACCACTGGACACTACAGAGCGCCGCGCAGGGTGGGGAATGGAGGTCCAGGAAGTAAGTAGTAGTAGGGAGGAAGGAGGTGTAAGGCAGCTGGGGGAGGAGGAGGAGGAGGAGGGGAGGTTAAATGAATTCACAGAAAGAGTTCGCAAAGAGGAAGAGAGTGTTCCTACTTTTAGAGAAGGAGGTGGGAGATAGGGGGAGGAAGATATCAAGGGAGATGGAGAACAGAAGAAGAGAGATAGGATAAGGGAGGGAGAGTTATGGGTAGAGACTATTGTAACATGTGGATAGTGACAGCAGTGAGGGAGAATACAATCAACCAGCCTCTAACCAGCTGTCAGCTCCAACTAGTCTCAGTGTCCTCTGTGGACTCTCGCTCACCACATCACCCCAACATCTGAGCTTCCATCGTAACCTCAGCTTCCACCGGCATCGCTTTTTTCTTTTTTTCTTTTTTCCACCTTTTGACTCTGCTCAGACGGTGTCTACCTGAAATAGCTCTGGCACTTAGTTCTCACTGGTGAGGAAAAAAAGAGAGGAAAAAAAGGTGGCTGGAAATTAAAATACGCAAAAAGGTGAGAGTCGATCCAAAAATAACACTTGAGTGCCTCTTTATCCGTTGGTGCCTCTGTCTTCGTCGGGATACAGATGAGGAGCAGTTGCAGGGCAGCACCAGCTGCTTGTCCCTGATCACTGTTGCAACGTTGCCTGGTGTTGCAGTTGCCGTCCCACTACACCGGTGTCCTGGTCTGTCTGATCAGAGATGCAGCTGCCGATATGATTTATCATAGTGTCATTGAATTACTGCGTTCGCATTATTGATCAATCTCACCCACACCCCCCACCTCTCTCTCTCGTCTTCCTCTACATCTCCACCTGTTTCATATTCCTCCCTCTGTGTTGTCTGTTGCCTCAGTCGCTCTGCTTTATATGCATCTCTGTGTTGTCATTCCCCTCCCTCTATCTCTGTCTGTTTTAAATTCATCTCTCCATTGAGCCCCCCTCCCTCCCTCCTCTCATTCTCCCTCACTCTCTCTCTCTCACTGAGGGAGAGATCATTAATATTAATGTGTCTCTTCTTCTCTCCCTCCATATATCCCCTGTTCTACTTTTTATCATTCTTTTACTACTGTTCTCTTTTCTGCTCTTCTTCCTATTTATACCTCTCTTTGGGTCTTTATCCCTCATCATCCCTTTCACTCAACCTTCCCTCCATCTGTCTCCATCTCCATCTCTTTCTTTCTCCGGCCCCGCTCTCTGCAGCTGTTCAGTATTCATCTATTACTGTAGTGTTGATAATTCCCTTCTCTGCCTGCAGCCATGCAGTCATCTATCAGATTAATAATCCTGCTCCCCTTCTCATTCTCTGTCTCTCTTCCTTCCCCCCTATCTCCTTTCTTACTGTGCCAAGTGAGGAGGCTCAGCGTGTCGAATGGGTTTGCATGTCAACGTCCCATCATTACAACCATCATCATTAATAGCCGTATCTAGATTGCTGGATGCCCTCATTAAGGTTATTCAGGTCTAAATAACCTGCAGAGGGAGAGAGAGGCTCTCTGCCTCTCAAGGCTGGTGGAGCCTGACTTGAGCTGGCCATCTATTAGTGTTAATGTAGACTGCACCATTCACTACCATTCTCCAGCCCCAGCATGCAACGCTGTGCTCGCACAGGAAGGAAATTTTAGTCCAACTACCTGTCTATGTTACTGCTCACTGGAGTCAGTATTGTTTTCAAGGTTTGGGAGTTAATTTGATGAGTATGAGTTTGATATACATATATCATTGTCTTATTAATTGTTATTCCTTGGTATAATTATTGACAAATGAGACCATTGCTGAGATGACTGGAGGCTCTATGTTACGCCATGGGTTTTATTAATGCTTCTCAATAATAAAGATGTCCCATGAACCCTGTTGCTTCCTGTCACAGAGTAACTTCTTCTACTGATAAGAAACACAACTATTAAATCCAACATTGTTTCACACTTTGTAAACAGGGGATTCAAACCCAAACATATTTATACCATGGGTTTCTCCCCAAGAAACAGTTTTTGATTTATGAGGACAATAAGCTCTGGGGTTCATATTAGTGAATATTTTTCTACAGATCAAAACCATGACTTTTAACGATGATCTGTCTATTGATATTAAATGCGTGTCGAGATCATTTTGTTGAACAAATCAGTTATTCCCCTCTGTGCATCTCTGAGTAGCAACATGAGGGCTTTTTGTTGCCTATATGATAAACCGATTATTTTAGAAAAAATGATAATGAAAATATTTCTATATTTTCAGCCCTAAACCCAGTGCAAGGTTCCAATTGAAGATCTGCCTTGGGAAACTAGCTAAATGTGTGACAGAGCTCATTTGTTTCACAACAGTGATACCAATGTTTCAAAAATGAATGCCTCTCTGATTTATTCATGTTTATACGCTAAATGCAGCGCTGTAAAGAAAGAAATATGCATGTTGCCCTACTTTTGATTGCATGTTTCCATATCTCTTCACGTCTCCTTGAACCATAAACTACAGAAATCGGCTTCCACCTGCCCTGGGTGTAGGATTTGATTTCTGACAAAATGTCTGCTTGTGGATTATGTGGGATTTGATATGAGCAGTGACACAGAAGTTCTAATGCGTCTCAAAGATTTCTTTGACAATCCCTCCAATGATAAGCTACTGTAGATGTCTACCTATTATTTGTTCTATTCATTCTCTTTCGGTGGAAACACGAAGCACAGTCTGTGTTCTATCTTTAATATCTGCTCTCTCTCTCTCTCTCTTGTTCTTTCACAGTAACTCCTGGGTTCTTCTCACTTCACAAAAAGCCTCATTCAAATCCCCAGACAACACGAGAAAAAAGGGAATAACATCTGTTTATCTGCATATTTCTATGTTCAAAAAACAAGAGGAAAAAACACAGAGATCGACAGAGGACAGAAGACATCTGAGAGGATGTGGAATTAGAAAGAACAAATTGCGTCTGGAGGACCAAAGGGAAAATAAACCTTTTCTCTCAAATCCACCAGCGTGGAGTCACCTCACCTGTACCTTCGGATTAAAGAGCAGGGTCATGTCCCAGTTGCCATGCGCATCGCCACGCTGACCTGCCTTCCCGGCCCTTCCCCCTTCCTCTTTCTGTTGGCCCAGCTACTGCGGCTCCTCCTCCCTGGGCCGGAGTTGGTGGGAGCCGCCTCCTCCTGCCCCTCCCTCTGCACCTGCTCCAACCAGGCCAGCCGAGTCATCTGCACCAGGCAAAACCTGGAGGAGGTGCCCGAAAGCATATCAATCAACACACGATACCTCAACCTGCAGGAGAACTCGATACAGGTAAATATTGGCTTGAGGGAAGTCACTCATCAGGTCACATCATGTCATGTCAGTGTTTATTTTTGTTGTGCATTTCTAGCTGCTGGTTGTTCCTCATATGGTTGGTGTAATGGTTCACTCTTGTTTTTTATTACAGCTAGATCACAGCATAAACAACACAAACACATTTTCAGCACATCTGTTGACACATCTTAAGTTATTGATGTTCATCTTTTGCCATTTTTACAGTTGCTGATAGAAGAGTTCACAGAGCACACAAAGACAGAGAGATGTACGTTATGTGTTGCTCGTGTATGCATATTTGGGGGTATTTATCAGAGGGTTCATTTGTTTTTGCGGCCAGTTGTGGATTAACTTGTTGATGCAGGTTTTCTCTTGGAAACTTTAGTTCTGAGAAAAGACAGAAACGCAAACGGCGCTAATGGTAGAAAAAGGCACTCAAGCCTCCGCTGAACCGAGGGAATATTTTATGAATTGAAAGCAAGGCATAGTTCCATGACACCATGCTGCCTTTTGTATGCATTACCAATTTATCTATAGTCCCAAGACAGCGTTATGTGGCTTTGCAGCTGCAAGGGAAAATCATTTAACCACAGACCATCGATACAAAGCACATGAATCTCTACATTTATAAACAGAGTGTGGTTGATTTTACTCTTTGCAGCAGCATTTGAAGTAATTGGACCCATCCTCATGCTGCTGACAGCGCTTTGTTCTTTTGTGATTTAACATTCATTTCCACTACATTTTATCTCCGCTAATGAAAAGCAACGCGTATCCTAAACATTGTTAAAATTGTCCGGTGCATCTCTCATCATGTCAAACTTCTCTGTTCATTGGACAGAGCAGTCTGATATCCTCTATTCCTCAGAGAAAACATCTTATTATTTGACGTTAATGGAGCATAAATGGGACATCGTGCCACATGATTTGGTATCTGAGGTTTTAAGACATGCTGCTCACATGAAAGACAAATCAAAGAAATAATAACAATATTCGTTGCGTTTCGTTTTTAGCCTAGAAATTCCGATTCAGTTTGTTGTATCCTGCAGCCCCACTTGAAATGATTAAAAATCTAAAAATGTTTTAACACCTGAAGGCATCCCAGATTCTCTGGCTTATTTTTTCCTTCACTGAGTACCCTGAGAGTAAAGCCTTGACAGCTCCCACCCCCTCTTAACATATCCACCCCTCCGTCTCGCGCCTCTGCTCTTTGCCTATCACCTCCACCCGCTCCTGCTCTACATACAGAAGAGGCAGTGGCCTGACTCCAGGAGTCTCCGTGTGTCTCACAGAGGGCTTTGGCCACACATATCTCAAACAATCAGAGATTTAAGGGGCTTTTGGTCATGCTCACTTGCTGTGTATCTTTGCCTTCTCGCCAACTGAGCTCCAGTTGGGCTGCACCAATGCTAGTGTGTGCTGTCCAGGGCCTGCGTTTCTCAGAATCATGTCCGCTAGCAGAAAAACATCTTTATTGGTTGTTCACTTGTAAAGCCGATCCAAAAATGTGTCATGCAGAATGTTTTAAAAGTGCAATCATTTATTTATGGTTTTGTCTACCGTGTTTATTTGGAGTGACGCTTCCATGTGAATAGTCCAACACTGATTATCAGCTAATTTTCAAGGGATTATAATGTGTCAGTAGAAAGTCCCCTCAGTCTAACTGAAACATCAGTGTGAAAAGCACTTAAGTGTCTAGAGCATGCACTGAAATAAGGTTAGGGTGACAGAGTTTGCAGTAGGTTTACCATAGTGCTTAGAGAAGAAGTCAAGTGTCTTACACCTGCTTCTGTTTGTTGAATATAAGCATTGAACTTCAAATTAAAGGTGCATTGTAAGATTAAAAAAATGGACTAACATTATCCACAGAATGTTTTGTTGCAGAGATATCTACTGAAACAAGCATACTATCCAGCTAGCCCCATCCTGTCCTGTCTTGTAATACTACTTGTACCTCTAGAGGTGATAGATAGTGAGTCACTGTAGCGTCTAGAACAGGGGTCCCTAATAGGCGGACCGCGGTCCAGATCCGGACCCTGACGCCGTTGTATCCGGACCCAGGACCTAAAACCGATAGATAATTGAGAATTATACAATTTTGACGGAGCGCTTCTTTTTAAACCTTTACGGCACTTGTTCAGCGGTGCAGGAAACACGCCGACCAATGCGTTGTAAATCACATCACTGATGCAGCTCAGCCAATCAAATATGGGTATTCTGACAAGTTTCCTGACTCGAGTGAGATGTACACACACCGTGACACACGGGGGAGAGATGAGGAAAGAGAAGAAAGAGGAGAAGAATTGCGCGAGTCAGAGAAGTTATTTCACATGACATTCTCTTCTCCAAAAAGAGAAAAGTGGTCAGAGAGACCAGAGTCTGTAAACATTAATGAAGAGACTCTTAAACCAGTTAGTCTCACATGTTCAGAGACCGTGACGATTATTAAAAGCGGTACTATGAAGCGTCACTACGAGACAAACTATAACTCTTTTGAGAAAACGTACCCACTCACATCTGAAATGAATTCACAGAAAATAAACCTCAGAGCCCAATATGATCAGAAACCTAACACATTAGTTCACTGTCCAACAATGACGTTAACAGAGAGAATACAGCTGAAACAAGTGGTTTAATAACCACACATAAAGTCCATGCTCACTGATTTCTCTTGTTAGAAGACGAGTAAAATATAATATCGTGGCTTTTTTGATTGACATCACTTCACACCTGAATGAACTGAATTTAAAGCTGCAGGACAACTCAGTGAAATTCATTTTTCTAAAATGAATTGCTTTATTTTAAGATGCACATTTTTTAAAAGCTTTCTGTTATGTCAGTTATTCTTTACTCCAGCTCTTATTTTACTTGAAATGAGAAGAACATTTATTTATGTATTTCTATGTATTATTTATAATCCATCCAGTTAAATTTGAAAACTGAGAATAATAATTGTTAAAATATAATTGATGTGTACTTTCTTTATTTGATTTGACAGTTGTTGACTACACAGAGACGTTACTACTACTAGACTTCTTGAATATATATATATATATATATATTATATATGGCACTAAATAGCGCAAGTTAGATATTATTGTAATGTTCCGGACCTTTGGCCGAGGAGATTTTCTCAATCTGGACCTTTTGGAATTTTAGTTGAATACCCCTGGTCTAGAAGAAGTAGAGCTGCCACGACTGCTGCCCGACTCCGACCTTGATCAGCAAACCTTCTGTTGCTGCAGTTACACAGCTTAGACCCAGTGCTCCCCCAGCCCACTGTGACTTCAGGCACCGGGCTTTTCGCCGGCCGAATCTGAGCTGCCACAACCGCTAACTGAAGCTTGATCCCTGGAGCCGCGTCACGCTCCTATCCGGTCCAAAGCCGCTAAGCAGCTAAGCAGTCCCCCGTTGTTGGGGAGAATGAAACAAAAACACAAGCCGTTTCCTTGACTCTGCCACTCCGGATTCATGCCAATATAACAACTATCAAAACGAAACGTTACACTGATCGTACATCCCTGGGGTAGTGTGACAGTACACACAGATAGCTGACGTAAACTATAGGCCAATGCCACACATGAAGATTATACGATTACAGTGTTATTTTGACGGGCTCTTAGAGTTCAGAAATGTTATCGTATTTTGCAATAATTAACCTGCTGTTCGTCAGTTATTCCATTTTTTTTAAATATATAACTTATGAAAGTTAATTAAGATTGTATGGACCAAGTAGTAGAGGTGAAATGCTGCCCCCTATTTCTTTGGAGCAGCTGACTCGGTATACACGTTGCACCTTTAAATGTGAGAATATTTCACCATCAGTACCCTGCAAATTGTGCCGCGGAAATGCACCATGGTTATACAGCAGGTTTTGGATGGAGTGAAGGAGTGATGCATATTGTTTTATCAATAAAATCCAATATGGAGGTCAGGGTGACCCTTGGAGTCAAAACAGAGGCTGGGAGACGCACATGTCTAACTGGCTGGTGTCGCTGTCAGCTGTCAGCGGGAGTCTGTCTGAAAAGCCCACCTTTCCCTGCAGACAGCAGCAGTCACTGGGATGGAAAGATCAGCTGTTACCATTATGAGCAGAGAGATGACTAATTTACATTTGTATCGTTTGTTTATTTAAACATGCATTTAGTCATATTTGTGCCTGTGAATCATTCATTGACAATGTTTTTTTCTTGACATGGTTTTGTAATATTTTGCTCATCTCTAAATGTAATAAATAATATGTTAGTATTAGAGCTTCATGTCTGTTACATACTGTATATACTCCAATAAGGTTATGAAGTAAAAAATCACCAGAATGAATACAAATTGTATTTTTAGGAAAGCTAAAAGAGGTAACAGTGTTTACCTGAGGGGTAAGCAGAGGGTGGGCGCTGCACTTCTGTGGTGACGCTGTCATTCAGGACGGTATTTTCAGCAGAGCAGTGGCCATGATCACATGCACGAACACGCAAACTAACAAAAATGTACACGCCCCAGCCTGGCTATGTCAATAAAGCACAGAGAAGTCCAGGAGAGTGACTTCATTCTCTGCTCAGACATTACTCCACCACCTGACATTACCCGAAGGCCACCATAGTTCTCCAACACCCTTGTGAAAGTGCGGTAACGTGAGCCACAGAGTGCAAAACTGTGGTATCGCCAGCCGCCTTCTGACTTTCGTTGCTCCTAAAGTAGTCTAATTATGGCGTAGCCTCTGAGCAAGGCGAACAGCAATACCACAGCTTTGAGCTTGTCGGCTCACATTACCGCAGTCCTAGAAAGGGAGGAGGGAGGGGTATTCAGTTGGTTGTAATCTGCCACCACATCTCTAGATGACTCCAAATCCTACACACTGTCCCTTTAAGTAATGACAAGTGAAATATGAATTAATATTTTGTATTTGTATTTTGTTTGTCAATAAAACAGAAACCAGAGTCCACTTCAGATGTGTATAGTTGGCTTACACATATATGTGTAATCTACATGAATCAGTCTAGATGTTGTACAGTAACTTCATCATTATCTGTCCCTCCAGGTCATCAAGTCAGACACTTTCAAGCACTTGAGGCACCTTGAGATCCTCCAGCTCTCCAAGAATCAGATCCGTCAGATTGAAGTCGGAGCATTCAATGGCCTCCCCAACCTCAACACACTGGAGCTCTTCGACAACCGCCTCACACTGGTGCCATCACATGCCTTTGAGTACCTCAGCAAGCTGCGGGAGCTGTGGCTGCGCAACAACCCCATTGAGACTCTGCCAGGCTATGCCTTCCACCGTGTGCCATCGCTACGTCGACTGGACCTCGGTGAGCTCAAGAAGTTGGATTTCATCTCTGACGCAGCCTTTGTGGGCCTCGTTAATCTACGCTACCTGAACCTGGGAATGTGTGGGCTGAAGGACATTCCCAAACTGACAGCTCTTGTGCGTTTGGAGGAGCTGGAACTGTCAGGAAACAGACTGGAGATCATCCGACCCGGTTCCTTCCAGGGCCTGGTGTCCCTCCGCAAGCTGTGGCTAATGCACTCACAGGTGTCCGTCATTGAGCGCAACGCCTTCGATGACCTGAAAAGCCTGGAAGAGCTCAACCTGTCACATAACTCCCTGCACTCCTTGCCCCATGATCTCTTCACGCCCCTTCACCAGCTGGAGAGAGTACACCTTAATCATAACCCATGGATCTGTAACTGTGATGTGCTTTGGCTTAGTTGGTGGTTGAAAGAGACGGTGCCCAGCAACACCACCTGCTGTGCCCGCTGCCATGCTCCTCCATTCTTAAAGGGCAAGTACATTGGAGAGCTTGACCAGAGCCACTTCACCTGCTATGCGCCGGTCATTGTGGAGCCACCTACAGACCTTAATGTCACTGAGGGTATGGCTGCTGAGCTCAAGTGTCGCACAAGCACCTCCACAACATCTGTCAACTGGATCACCCCTAATGGCACACTAATGACCCACGGCTCTTACAAGGTGCGGATATCCGTCCTGCATGATGGCACACTCAACTTTACGAATGTCACTCTGCGAGATACGGGCCAGTATACCTGTATGGTCACCAATGCTGCTGGCAATACCACTGCAACTGCTGTCCTCAATGTCACCGCTGCTGATGCCAGTGTCAACTACACCTACTTCACAACAGTCACAGTGGAAACAGTGGAGACCCCAGGAGAAGAAGAGTCTGCATTGGTAGCCATCAATGAGACGTTCATCCGTGTTCCTGGGATCACGCCCTCAGGTCACCTGTGGTCAGAAGGTGTTACTACCACAGCCTCCTCTCTGTCAGCAGACTGGTCCTCCTCCTCTCCTCGGGCCACCCGACCCACGTTCACTGTGCCCATCACTGAGCCAGGCTTCTCGGGCCTGGATGATGTGATGAAGACCACCAAGATCATCATAGGCTGCTTTGTAGCCATTACCTTCATGGCAGCAGTGATGCTGGTGGTTTTCTACAAGCTGAGGAAGCAGCACCAGCTGCATAAACACCACGGTCCTGCTCGTGCCATCGAGATCATTAATGTGGAGGATGAGCTGGGGGCCACTGCCAGTGGTCGGGGCAGCGGCATCTCAGGAGGCTCCACGGTGACGCAGAGCGGAAGCAGTGGAATAGGAGGGGGCCAGAGCCTCAGGCTGCACCACCCAGAGATAGTCAACCTGCCGAACCTGGCCCGATCGGAGCACCTCAACCACTACTACAAAACCCATCACTTCAACAACAACATGATGGGCCTGGGCATGGGCACATGCTCTGGTGTGGGCCTCAACAACAACAACAACCCCTCGCCTTGCTCTCAGTCTCAGAACACATCCATATCCTGTTCCCAGGTTCAAACCAGTGGAGGAACGGCCACAGGTGGCACCCTACCCTCCTCTGTGCCCCTGCCCCAGTTGGGTCTCCACAGTTCTCTGAAAGGCCTCATGGGGAAAAGCCAGAAAGAGCCCCTGCTTTTTAAGAGCAGCTCCAAGGAAAATGTGCAAGAGACTCAAATTTGAGTAAAAGTGAGAGTGAAAGTAAGAGGTAAGAAAGAAGAGATGCTGGTAGAGAGAGTGAGACAGAAAGAGCCTGTGAGACCGGGTATAAGAGACTGATTGTAGCCTACTGTCCTCATGGACAGATTCCACAGAAGATTATATTTCACATAGACACTGCTTTGTGTTGTCAATCTGTTGACAGAGATAAGCAGATACGAAGACTGACGGAGGCAGAGTTTGATATCTGATCAGCACTAGTCCCACCAATAGCATCCGCACATAATTTTAAACTTACTCAGACACAAACATATACGATGTAAACCACAAACATCAGAATCATTGGTATAGTCTTTGCCAAAGTCAAGATCAAGCCAACTCTTTTCATTTGCGTCCACAATCAAAGTGGAAAGCTATGAATTGAGCGATGAGCCTCTCTAGGTTTTCTACAGATTGCTTCGTATATTTCCAGACACATTCAGTGTATATATTTGGAGGGAGACATAATATTGTCCATTGAACATGTTGTCAGATTAGTGTTTGGCAGAGACGCTGAACAACAAACAATGGTTTGGGTGAGCTGTACGGTCCCAGGTTTCCAGGAAGCACTAAAACAAAACAGAGGAAGCTAAATTAGAGCAGTGCAGCGATTCTGTCCGGGACACACGTATCTGAATAATATTTCGCAGGGAGACAGAACAACAACTATTATTTTTTTTTTCGAGCAGTTTCACTCTCACGTTCTCACTTTTTCTCCTCTTACACCTTACTGGCTGCTGTCTTCTTTGAAGAAGGAGAGGAACAGAGTGGTTATCATGGGAGAAGAAACATATAAAGGACAATGAGAGATATAAAAAGGACCGAAAGTACATATTATATATACCGTAAATATATTTTCATTCAAAGAAATAAATTATAAAGAATCTTTATCAGGCTTCTGACTAAAAACTACAACGTCTAAAGAATATATATAAAAAAAAAAAAAGAAGTACACACAGCTGTTGTAGTGGCCCTCCCTAACAACTTTCCAAACTTGGAACAAGATGGCCGCTCCGTGCTGCATAAGGACACGAGTAGGACAGTGGCATCTGTTGAGAGGGAGCTAAAACAAAAACCTGGCAAAGTGTTTGAGTGAATTTTCTTTTTTTTTGTAGCCACACAAAGTGTTTCTCCTCTCCTGTCGCGTTCACATGAACAGGGTCTTTGGAGGAGGGAGATCTCTACGCTCTACCGCAAAAATATGAACTGCGACTTCAGCTCTTCATCATTTGATATACAGTATAGCTATAGCATTAATAATAATGATCATAATGATAATAATGATAACAAGCTTTAGCTTTATTTGGCATAATGGTCATTTACTGACCAACACATTCAATTATCAACAATATGTTACAATATTTAACTGTACTTACTAAAAAGTCGAACATGCTAGTTCAGCATGCTCTCTAAAAAATACATTCGGTTTCAACTTATACAGTATCACAATGATGATTTGACACATTATTGTTATAATGTTATCATTATTATCATCCATATGACTATTATTATTACTACTTGTGCCTACAAATAGCTGAGAAGTACTGTTTTTTCATTTGTATATGACACTGAAGTAGTTTTGTGACTGATCTTGTTGGACTTTGGCGAATGAACGGCAGTGGGACGGACTCAGCGTGCCACTAAATGAACTCCACATGCATTAGCAGGAAATAACCTGGCCCTCAAAATGGCTTCCTCAGTCCAGCCCTCACTGACTCGCCTGCTCTGATGTCTCGCGCAGACAGGACCTCTCATGTTATCACGCATTAAAGACAGGACATGGACCTTTGATGAAGACTGCTCCTTTGCAGGGGATTATTTCACAACTGTATCTCAGTGTTATCGTGTATGAGTGGATTTCATGGCAGCAGGGAGCTAAATGGACGACAGGCATTGCCAAGCATTTTTAAAGGTAAGCGAAGCTCGTTAGTGAAAGAGAAGGTGGCATACATTACAGTATATAGTGGTGGGTGGATTTTTTTCTAAAGAAAAAGGACAATTAAATGAAAAAAATATAGAACCTTATAGATCTCTTTTAAAAAAAACAAAATTATTATGATAAGTGTTTTTCATTTTGGGTTTTTATCTAGTTTGAATATTTCAGTTTTTTAAAAATCAAGTGATATCTTTATTGTAATATTGTTATTGTTATTATAATTAGCTAATTACACTGGTTATAATTATGAGAGATGTTCTGTTAGCAGAGGTCACTTTGAAAATTAAAAAAACCTGGCACATAAAATAGCAGTTGAAGTCTGTGAAACATGACGGCTATTTTTCTTTTCTTCCCTTTTTTGTCATAATCAACTTTAACTGTGTCACTGTTTGTATCCTGTTGGCTCTGCTTGAGACGACACGTAGTGAACGTGCAATGGTCAGCGCTGGCTCCTTTTTGTTTCTGCACAGGGGGACAGGAAAAGGCCCTGCTCTGGTTTACAAGCTCAACCACACTCCCTCTGTGCTTTCCTGAATGTCATCGCCATCACAGTGCTCGGAGTGCGATTGCGCTATGTCAACACCTCGTTGCCATGACTACACACTCAGACAAATGCGGCAAACGGTCGTCACCACCGGCGCCTCTCAGGCGCCCCCGTTGGCCCCCTCGGCTGTCACGTTCGTTTCAGGTCGCCATATCTCGACGAGCCGGCCAGTGTTCCTTCAATGGTAGCAAATCAATCAACCTGAGCATTGTACCCATGTCCTCACATAACCCCCCCCCCCCCTCCCCTAAACCTCCACATCCTGCCATCAGGTTTCCCTGGCAACTGTTGCCGCTGCGACAGCCCTTATCACAGCGTCTTGATTTGGGTTTCGAATGCTAAACAGACGGGAGCAGACAGTATGGAATTTCATCCATGTTTGCACGTACATCCACCTCAAAGATCTTTTCCTTGTTTCCTCGTTAATGTGTTTACTTTGTTACGCCAGCAACTATATTTTCAAAGGCCCCACACCATTGCTAAACGCATTTATGCACCCTACACTTGTGATGAACACTCATACCCTGCATCAGTCATTAACATATTCCTTTCCCAGCACAAGGGATCCATATTCCCCTCACAAGTTATTTACATATTCATCTGCCTCTGTGTGTGCAAATAACGGAGAAATTATCATGTGGGCATGCTGGTGGGTATGAGTGCTGTGTGTGTGAGTGTGTGCGTGCATGTGTACATCAGTGGCTGAAAGCAAGGACTGTTACAAAAAGCTATTTCCCCCTAATTCCTCAGATACTGTGTTCCCTGCCTATCGCCTGTAGTAGCTCATCACTTTGGAAAGCATTGTGTAGCCCCTATAGCACCTGTGAAGTGGCACAAACCAGAGGCCATGTGATTGAGGCTCGGTGGTAGAGAGAACAGCGGTTGAGCCGGAGACACACAGTCACAGTGCTGCAGTGTCTGAGTCACAGAGCAATGAACACACTCCCAACACTCTAATGGAAATGCTGTGTTTACTGTGCAGGAAGGGACCCGCTCGTTCACCCATTCAGGGAATAGGTGAAAAATACCAGAATGTATGTGTGTGTGTGTGTGTGTGTGTGTGTGTGTAATGTCTTCTTTTTGGGTTTTGCATGTACAGTTCTGGATTACAAAACACCTGTTGTACTGTTGTCTATGGCAAAGAAATGGCAAAAGATGTTACACCATTGTTGATGCAATACTGCTCAGTCTGTGTGTGCATGTGTGTGTGTGCATGTTCAGGTGGGCTCGCGCTAGCTAGGTTGTGTAAGGAGGGGAAGAGGGAGGAGGGGTGGTCAGACCTCCATTTTAAATCCCTAGTTTAAACCAGCTCTGTCTGTCTGCCTCTGCTCCAGGCTACTTTTATGATCCTCTCACTGACACTTTTTCTCTTTGCTTAAGCAGCCCCCCCCCCCCTCTCTCTCTGCTTATTGGGATAAACCCAACTGATGAAAGGTCTACCTCCTTTCAAGCGAACAACCCCAACCCAAACCTCTTTTTATCTCTTTGTCAATCTGCCACAACCCATCTAGGGTCAAGGGTCAAGTCTAGAGGCAGCTTCTGTCTACCGCACAACCTCAGCTAGCTAATCAAGGTTAGCGTTCGCATTTTGAATTGTGCCATTTGTTTTTATTGTTTTGCCCTGGCTCAGCTGTATACGAGAGTAACACCTGTTGGTGAAGCTTAAGTGATTTTTAATGTGCATTTTCAGCGGCTGTATTTATGGTTAATCGCCTTGACAGTGATGTGACTTTTAGTCATAATCGTAACGATGCACATGAAATGATTTGCTGCTGCTCTCTCATGATGCGTGAGGTTTTGCGTCAGCACAGATATAAGGGCGATCCAGGTTCAGTCTTCTGCTGATTGCGGGCACACTTGTGCCGCCCCCTGAAGGTGGTGTCGCACACATGTTAACCTCAGCGCTTACAAGGCTGTGAGAGCTTCACACGGCTAAATTTCTTTTCTGTCACCCCCCCTTTATAAAAATAGCAGTGAAGCGACAGCAGAGCTCAATGCATTATTGATACATATGGTGTCAATGATGCATGGCACTAGCGCTAATTTTTCTCCTCGTTGCAGAGGCCAAGAACATCAAACCGCTGTGAAAAGATATGCATCGTTATTGCTATTATTTCTCACACGGCCGTCAGGACAGTGCGTGAGAGCGGAGCCAAACGTTGCAGCTTGTCTCCTCACATGATGGCTGCTGAGATTCTGTTAAGTGCAGCAGTGTTTTGTGCGCCACTGTGTCACCGAGCTGCCCCCCCCCACCCAGCAAGAGCAGCCATGTCTCACTATTCGCTGGGCTTCCGCTGTCAGGAGCTGGTTTCATCACCATCATGCTGGTCTGAAGGCCGATTTGATGGCACCAGTTTCTAGATGCCCGGGCCATTCTGTTATGAGAAAAAGAAGAGCTTTTTTTTGTCACTGTAATGTTGCTTCTGTTGGGGCTTGAGTGGAGATGTGAACAGACATTTTTCTGTGTCATCACTGTGAAAACCTTGCCCTGAAGCCACTTATCAAAGCTTACCACACACACAACATGTGCACGTGTAAGAAGAACACACAGTCTCTCTCTCACACACACACACACACACACACGCTGACTGAGTGATTTATTGATTGAGGTGGTGCTTTCTTAAACAATTTGCAGCTGAGTGCATTGGAGGTTAACACAAACCTCTCAACCGCTGCCACCGTGCTTCAGGTTTATGCGCGTGTGCTTTATATCCTGTGAAGGTGTCCTTAATTTGAGAATGGCCGGAGCATTAGCACATGGCGTATTTCCTTGTTTCCTTGGTAACCATGTTGTTGGTCACAAGATGTCCGTTGTGGTCGTCCTGCGAGCTTTTAGCTATATGTGGAGTCAGACGGGGCTTATAAGTGTGTGTGGGCTGTGACGTAAGACTGATGAGTGGTGTCTCATCCCAGATGACTATCTCCTCTGTGTCATTCAGTCGTGGGTCAGCGAGCCTGTGAGCCGCTGCTCTGAAGAAAACTGAGAAAAATCCACACAGTCATTGAAATAGTAAAATGGGACACGCTCACAGCCCATGTAATTGTAAAGTACCGATTAATGGGAATAGTAAAGCCGGAGCGCCGCTAAACACAGAGCTTCTCATGAATGCTTTATGAAGGAGGATATCAGTGTCTTCACATGTGAAAACTATGTAACTGATTACATTTCATATTTGGGCTGAGAAGCTCTACAAACCCTTTCGGAACTCGGTGGGGTAAACTGAATAAAATGGCGCGGAAGGTTCCAAAGAGGGCTGTTTTTCTTAGGTCCCTGAAAAGCTGGCATTTGGAGACGATGCGAGGTTTTCACCCGACAGCGACCATATTGCACTTTGAAATACAGATTTGTTTTGAGAACAATCTGGGATGTCGCGGCTCATGTTGGGAGTTGGAGACACTCTTCTGGAGCAACTTCATGCCCTGAAGCGCTTTGGAAAACTCCCCTTCTGTTTTGTGATGTGTGCGGACTCGGGGACTTGTATCAAAATGTCCTGAACCACTATTAAAGGATGTGTTGACCCAGCAGCTGCGCTCCTCTCAGAGGAGAAGCTCACAGTTAAGTTTCCAAACGCACATTCCACCCTATCCACAGAGGCCCGGCTCCCAGATTTACTGTTTATGAGCACCTTGGCTCGGCATCATAATCACACTCTGCTGTGTCTGATGTTTGTTTGAAGCTGGGTGGGGGCCATGGAGTACATTTCAACACTTTGAAGTGCAAATTCAGGTCTGGTTGGAGCACCGTATGGAGGGCAGCGGGGAGATAGCGACAGCCATATGGATATAAGCTGGTGGTTTGATAACAGAGCAGTCTAACCCTTATCTGTCTGCTGAGGTGGCAGAGGCCCGGGAGGACGGGAGGTCCAACCCAGACCGGACGTCGACGACGAGGGTCAGAAATTGTCTGGGCTCAGAGAGGTGAAGCCAGAGCAGAAATCAGCTCTGACCTAGATACACCTCCTCAGCTGAGCTGTGAATAAGACCTGCAAAATCCTCCCAGTGAAAGAAGTTAAAAAAAAGCAGGAAACAGTTGTAAATAGTCATCAATATGAAATAAACTTTTACTGGAAGATATTGATTTTTCTTCACCCTTTCTTGTCTCCACCCCCACATGTCAGCCAGTGAGGCATGCTGCTTTTCTCATCTGTGCTGATTTATTTATCCGGTCTGGCCCTTAGTACCCTCATTTCATGTCTGCTCTCATTTCTGCTCCCGGTCTATGTGACACCAACCTTACAAGTTATATTTTTACCCCTGATGCTCATGAACGGCTACGAACGGCGTTCAGCAGGCGTGACAGCGGCCTCCATTGTGCTCGAGCTGCAGCGTTTCTGTTCGTCCCATCACGGCGGTGCCGCGTTCACCTGGCTCAGTCGGCAGTAGAAGCCCGCTTATACCGCGCAACGGCTTCAGTTGCCTCAGGCCTCCCCACCCTCTGAGCCCAAAGGAAAGAGAGTGACAAGGGAGGACAGTGTGGACAGAAATAGAGAAGGAAAAAGGAGAGATAGATTGAAAAGAGACAAGGATGACAGGAGGAATGAAAGATGACATCCTGTCACACCATATCTATGTAGGTTTTAGACTGAGTGTATTTGCATGTGTGTGCCTGAATGCAACATGGCGTACACACACAGAGGCCACAGCTCTGCGTGCTCAGTGCGTGTTTGTGTGACATCTGCATGAGCGGTATGTAAGTATGCATATTCATGCATACGTGCGTACTTGTGTGCACTCGAGTGCGCACGGTATCCGTGTTTGTGTATCTGTGTGTGGCAGAGATAAAGACATGAAGGAGGAAGGGCTGCCGTGGTGCTTATATGTCACCCAGCGCTGGAGGGGAAATGACTCCTCTCTGTCCCTGACCCAGGGGAGGCAGAGGAGGAGCACAGCTGACTTCTCCTGCTTCTCTGCCTTTTCTCACCCTCTCCTTCAGAAATGTAGCTAAAGCTTCTCCCTTTCTCTCTGACTCTCTCTCTCACACACACACAAATGCGCGCTCGCTCACAGGAGTACGTCTCGCATTATCCCCCTTTCCTCCTCTTGTGCTTCTCATCCCGTTAAACCTCCTGTTCCCCTCCTCCGCTCTTCTCTATCTACCTCATGCTTCCTGGTTCACCCCTCCCACCTCCTTCTTCTGCCATTTTTCACCCCCCTGCAGCTAGATGTCAACTTGTGATTCTGTATTAACCCCTTGATCACTTCTAACACACACGCACACACACGCACACACACACACACACACACACCACACACTCTCCCACGCTCCTGTTAGCCCCTTGCACCACTCCGATCCCCTCTCAGGAAAATGGAAAATAAACCCAACAACAAACCAAGGCTTCTGATATTTCCTTCCCTCTGTTCAATTAAACATGGCCTCCATCTGCTTCTTTGTTTCACGTCAGCTTTTCTTCTGCAATATTGACTATGGTTGTTCTTGTGATTGTTTCTTAAGACTGTGTTTTAACCTGTTATAACCACAGATGTACGTGTTAACACTGGAGGAACATGTCACGGGTGTGTGTGTCTGTATGTATGTGTGTGTATGCGTGGAGTATAGGGTGGATTTGTTCTGCTTCAAGGTTCTGTGCCAAAACTTTTTCAGAACATTCAATCTTTGTTCATGTGCCATACTGAGAAATTTATGAAATAAAAATAACGTTTTTTCACAAAATTCAAAGTGCAATTGGGGTGCTTATTCTTTACTGTAGGTCTATTAACTTAAAACAGTGTGTGCCAAAACAGCAGCAAACCTGCAGGTCATTGTGTCTGCATGTGTGTGTGAATTAATTTACGTGTTAATGTGCGCATTCTACTACGACCAAGTTATTTTCCCAGAGATCCTCCCCTCCTTTAGTCAGCATCAGTTTATTCCTCAATGTGTCGCAGTGTGTGTGTGTGTGTGTGTGTGTGTGTGTGTGTGTGTGTGTGTGTG
>NW_022280056.1:798949-799334 GCF_004355925.1 Anarrhichthys ocellatus | reverse complement strand
GTGTGTGTGTGTGTGTGTGTGTGTGTGTGTGTGTGTGTGTGTGTGTGTGAAGGCATTGTGTCAGTGTGTTAAAGCTGATTTGACACTGAGGCTGTGGACCGGCTGGCTGCAGGGTGTGTATTGTGACCCAAGCTGCTGACCTACGCCTGTGCCCCACGTCTGTCCGTATGCGTGTGTGTCTTTGTGTTCATGTGGGTGCATGTCTGTGTGTGTCCGTGTGTGTGTGTTGTTCGTGGGATGCTGTTGAGCCTGCGGTGAACACTTAGCTTGTGCTGGCTGGGGGTTTGCCAAGAGGTCAGCTTCTGAATGCTACTGAGTCAGGGTTACAATTATTGGCTTGTGTGTGTGTGTGTGTGTGTGTGTGTGTGTGTGTGTGTGTGTGTGT
>NW_022280056.1:791269-798939 GCF_004355925.1 Anarrhichthys ocellatus | reverse complement strand
TGTGTGTGTGTGTGTGTGTGTGTGTGTGTGTGTGTGTGTGTGTGTGCGCCCTCACATGCAGAGCTCAGTGTCCTTATTGAGACAATGCATAATATAAAAAATGCCTGGGTTTAAACTGTTCAATAATGTAATCTGGAATGAAACATAATCAATGACTCAGCAGGAGCTGCAGACATAAGAGTTGAATGCTGTGAGACTCGACTTACTTAAGAGTTGACTGACTAAAGACTTCACCGGACTTGAAAAACGCTCAAGTCTTGTATGAATGGATTGTTAGATCTACACAGTGAGGGTGTAACCAACCCTGTCTACTACAAAATGACCTTCCCATACAGCTAAATGGAATTCTCACTTATGTTCCTAGAATTAAACACATGGTTTGCCACCTTTTAAATGGACTTCCAATCAGGGCTGACGGTAAATGTAGTCCACTGAAGAAATACAATTCCCCTGTGAGCTATATTGACCTAGAAAGCTGATCTTTCCTGCGGTTGCACCAGGATGCATTACATGCGAGCGGCGATTTTGCTACGTCCGACAAATAAACAAAATCAACTCACAAAACAGCAATGAAGCTATTCTGGCTTTGGTCGAAGAAAATCTTTAATTAACCGAGTAAAAGGTGAAAGGTTTTCCTTTTTTGTCTCTCTGCTGTGCTAAGCTGCCCCGCTGCAGCGGCTCGATGGCGGCTCTCACGCTTCACTTCTTCAGAGAAGACCATTAAATTAAAAAAAATTAAAAAAAAGACAAAATCGCCCTGCCGGTCTTGGTTGTCTCTTCCAGTTTATCTTCGGGATCCTGAAGAAACTTTCATGTAATGCACACGGCTCTCTCTCTCTCGCGCCCGCTTGTCGTCGGTGACAGCATCCAACAAAAACTGCGCACGCTGACATTCATTACAGCAGAATGTTTCCGTTTCTATTGGCATCGGAGGGTGAGTCGTGTTTGCTCTCAGCAGCTCAGATTCTGGAGGGTCCCTGCCGACTATATCTTCCCAGCTGCAGCCTTGAGTGGCCTCTCTCCGGCTGAATACGGCTGAATCTCAGCCAAAACATCCTCAAATCTGCAGTGGAAAAAAATCACTGTTGATGTTAGAAACGTAACACAAGTGATGACAACTTGGATGAGGAAGAACACAGACACAGAGAATATCAATAACAACTGCGGGCGTTTTCTCACACTATATAATGGACTCGTATAGAGATACACTTTGGAAATCATTGAATTTTACTTCACTGAAACAAAACAAAAATGCAAAAAATTCACTTTGTCATGTTTGGTAAAACATCATAGTTTGGCTTTAAAATACGCTATTTAACTAACAGTGTTGGGGGTAGGGGGGCACTGTGCAGTATCTCAGTCCGTGGGGACTTGGTTTGGGAACTGAAGGGTCGCTGGATCAAGTCCCTGCACGGACAAAATATGGCGTGTGGACAGTTTTGCCTCTTGGGCACTGCTGATGTCCCTTGAGCAAGTCACTGAACTCCCAAAAACTGCTCCACGGTCAGTTGTACAGTAGCCGCAGTAGCTGCCCACTGCTCATAATAATAGTGCTGGTTAAGTGAAGACGCTAGATGTCACTGTGTGCTGTACAATGTGGGAAAATACGTTGATTTAGTTATAGACGTAAATCCAAATAAGTCACCGTTTACTTTTGGTTTCACGCGGGACACGACCAACAGTCATCTGGGTGAAAGTCTTTGTCTGACTCACCCACACAGCCTCCTTCTTCCTGTAGTAGGTTTCGTTGTAAGGGCACATCATTTGTAGGAGACCGGGCTGGTTCAACAAGACTCAAGGATCCGAACCCAAATGGGTTGCATTAAAACCTGAGAATCTTGACTCCTTGAGGATTTGACACTAAGACTTAAAAAAACAGCTCTGCTCTTACTTTACATTTTTCATAGTTAGTCCATATGGGAAAATTCAAGTCACAACAATCTAAAGCACACCGATAGAAAAAACAAATCCAAGGCACCTGGATGTTTCATCCTGACAAACTAGTTACCCTACATTTAAAACATGCATGCGATACAAAATCTACTGCATGAACTAAAAAGCTCGACAGCTCGACAGCTTTTACATGTAAACCAGGATGCGTTTATTCTTTTTTTCCCAAAGCTGGTAATCTAGCAATTTTAGCTTTTCTTTTTTCTCTCTCTCTCTCCAAAAAATTCAGTAAATTCTGTAATCAGATCACTGTAATCCAGTTACACATTATGTATTACTCCTCCAGCCTTTGTGTGGGTGTGCGCATGAGAAGCAGCAAAAAAAAAAGAGGATGCCAACAAACACTGTCCTGTTTTGCATGATGTCTGCGCACAATCCATGTTAAAGCAAACAGGTTTGAATTGCATTAGCATCATATAACCTACATTACCATATTAAAAAAATGTTCTCTGCATGGCTGCATGAGCTTCAATGCACGCTGGAAGGTTAGTGCTCTTTCTACATGGAGTCATGTGTTGGAACTTTAAAACGCTGATGCGACACCACCTCCATTCCCACACATGCTATCCAGTTTACGCTCACGCTGAATAGATTATGCAAAGCCACCTAACAATTCTCTTTCACCTTACCGACACTAGTATCTACATGACTCAAGGGTAGAGCAGCAAGCACGTACTCAAGATTGGAACAGACTGCATGAAATCCAGGGCAATTTATATGTGACAAAACAGTGAGGCTAAAGCATGCAGCTCAATCACAAGGCTCTATTTCTCTCTCAGCTCTAGTTAGGTCAAAATAGTTGTGATGGAAGGTGGGGGGGGGGAGCTGTCAGGGAAGAAATACAAGCTGATGGAAGGACAAGGGGATCTGAGAAGGAGAAAGAGGAGGAGGAAGGGAGTCCTAATGATGAGCGGCAAGCAAGTTTCCGTTTTCTGCCCCCCCCCCCCCTTCTCATGAAAAGGCCAATTCTTTCAGTTGGCTGGAATCTAAGTGATTTTCCCCTCTGTGCTCCCCTTCTGGGGCTTGTCACATGTCACTCTCAACCTCGCTGCCATTTGTCTCTGGTTTTCTGCTCTGGTGCTCATGCGGTGTTGGCGTCGTGGTTACTCTGGGAGGTGAGCTTCGTCTGGAGGTCAAGGCTGGCATTAGTCCTGGATGTGAAGGTCAGAGGCAGAAGAAGGAGCCTCTGTCTTCTTTAATTCGGCCTTGTGTGATGAACAGTCCATGTCACCCCTTCCACAGCCCCCACGCGCTCTTCTTCTCGCCACTCTCCCGTTCTGCAGTGATACAGTTGTAAAGTGTAACCTTGGAGACAGGGGCTAATCATCCATCCCATGGCTACCCTTTCAATCCTTCTCCCTCCACCTCACTCTCTCTTTACACCTCTCCTCCTCGCTTGCGCCTCCCACCTCCTCTCCACCTTTCCCCTCCTCTTCACCGCAACAGGCTATTTAGGTATTTCATTGGGTTTACAGTATTTTGTCAATTATCTGCCTACCTCTTTACCTCTCCTCCCTCCTTCTCCCCCCTCTTCCTCCCCTCTCTTTGTTTGTCCTGTGGAAGGACGTTTGTTTTCCTGTGGGGGTAGAGGGGAATCGACATCGAGAGATGAGTTATTGATTAGAAAGCAGGTTGCAGGGGGGAGGTAATGCGGCTCAAAGAGAGAGAGAGAGAGAGAGAGTGAAGACAGGATGACACGTACAACCTATGACACATCCTGCATACTGTAGCAAGGCAGCATACCCACGCATGCCGATGTGACATACAGTATATACATAACATATGTGCAATGTGGTGTCTGCACGCTGTTCCATGCACACATGATTAAAGGTGACACGAATTGTCCCTGTTGTGTGAAAATCTTTGTAATTCATTAATGTTGAACAAATTAGGAGACACATGGTTATCTGTGGGCGGAAATCAACATCCCATCAGGCTCTTAAAACTACTTGTTGTTACTGCTTCACCTACTGTATAATAATCACAAACCCTTAAGTTTGATTAGCTTGTTTATTTCGATCAGTGTGTCATCGAGCTGACCAAAATGACTTTGCAGGTGTTTGGATCACCCTTCAAACGAACCAACTGGTGATTGACATTAGTTGAGACTAAATTAACCAACACATTCTCACTCCCAGCTAGTCAAATACCGTTGTTTGGACAGTGACCCTACGCGCATTACGGTGTACTTCGTCATTAACGGACAATGTAGTCAAAATCAATGTAATTCTCACTGGGTAACCGTAGAGGAGAGAAGGACATGACAGTGACAAAACGACTTAGGCTTAGGAAAAGATTGTGCTTTGTACGTATGTAGTGACTGCCGTTTGTAAAGTATGTAGGTAACTTACAAAAAAGTTTCAAAACTACAGTTAAATAAGTCAATGCTGACTTGGTTTCACACAGGACAAGCCCACCCTATGCTGACTTTCTTGCTCTTTATACTACATCAGTTGCTTATTGTTTAATTATGACGAAGACAGGGTTAATTGAAAGCCCGGTGTGTCTCATACAGACGCCGATATCATGCCTACGTGCACCGATATCAGACGCCAAGGTCCTCTGTCCAAAAGTTGTATTTGAGGAGTCGGGAGTGAGAACAAGATGTATGAACAAGCCACTCATTGGCTCATCCTTAAGTTTTTTTTATTGAATTTGAAAACTGGAAATCATGACAGCTAATCAGGAAACCATTTCATCCAAATCATTTCTGAATGGATTTGAGTTGACAAACAGGATGCCCAGAAGGTAAATCCTGCTTTATTTTAGATCTGCAATGCTCGCGACTTGAGATGCAGTGAGTTGCCGCTCAGTTTAAATTGCTGCTGGTTGTTGTCATAAACCACTCTCCATAATTTGCTGATTTGTCTGACTCTCTCAGCTGCCAGAAATGGATTCTCAGTGGATGCTTTTTTCGGACTAGTATCACAAGATTCAGGGTAGCTTTGCAAGGCGATGCATGTTGGTCAAGCTCAAAACAAGGCCGTTTATCTCAAGTCCTGAACAGCAACACACAGGGGATATCATTTTCCACCTGACTGTGACACATTTTAACTGCACCGTTAAGCTCGCCATCACATAATGAAAAACCTACACACTTTGGGCCACATGTGGCTCACATATGAAGGCAGGTATGACACCAGCAGATTTGCAGTTAGGCAGCGCAGAGAATATGTCATCCCAGGAGAAGGTCGAAAAAATCCAGCAAACAACACAAGATGTAATTTATAACAAGGATTTACCCAGGGACGCTATTTCATGCACAGTTATCCATGAAGAGATGTCTTTTTTTTTCTTCCTAAGAGCAAGCATATGTTCTGTCAGACACCGGTGGAGGCATCAACATAACACCAGTCCATCAGCCAACGTGTGTGTGTGTGCAGTAGAAACAGCTCTTTAAAGAAGGTGCCAGAGCCGTCTCTGTGGTGCTGCACAGTGTTTGCAGCATGTTGACTTGTGATTTGACGCTATCACAGGCTCCAGTCTGGACCCTGCGATGGGCTCGCGCCCACACATCCGTTTCCATAGAGGTCCTCAAATCCTGACATCCGACAGGACTCTGACAGAGGAGACGAGAGCGCCCCGATTGCAGCCTGCTATTTCGGATAATTATCTCTGATATTCAGCATTCCTGACTACAGTACAACAACGAGGAGAGTGACTGTACAAACAAACACGATGCGATTATGAATGCATTAACAGCCAGCCGACAGGCAATCAACGCGCAATGTCTTGTCGCGCAACCCTGCAGATTCCTGAGTCCTCTCAGGTTTCTAACACACTACAGATGATTGACATGCAAACAGAAGCCGCTTGTATAGAATAGAGTCGCTTTGCCTCTCACCCCTCCCACCATCACCCCCCCTACCTGCTCTTACTCTCACTCTCTGTGTCTCTTGCTAACATAAAGGTGCTGTGTATGTTTCCCAAGGTGAATTGTCTGGCTTGATGGTGCACGCCGAGATGTGATTGTGCACTTGTGGTACATTTTAAGATCCATGTACTGTGCAGCGTGCAACCTTCGCTCATGCACATGGTCGCTGCTGCCACCACTCCCTTCCATCCCTGTGCTGCAGCGCTAAACGATTCAAGTAGTTGCGGTAATGACTTGAGGCAAAGGAGGCAATGGTTGAGGTGAATCTCTCTCTCTCTCTCTCTCTCTCTCTCTCTCTCTCTCTCTCTCTCTCTCTCAGCATCTTAAATCCATCGATTAGCTACAGAGGAGTACTGACAGGCAGCAGCCACTGCGGTTCTGCAGGGTTGCTTGTGTGTGTGCGCGTCGGCCCGCGAGTGTGAACAACAGATAGGGATACAGACAGCAGACACGGGGGCAGAGCCTGTAGTTGTGCACACCTATGCGAGGGAGTGCGAGAGCCTTATTTACTCCACTACCTGGTTTATTGAGTCAACCCCCTCAGTCAGGCTCTAATGCAGCTGCCTGCCAGCCCGCCACCTCGGCTGCCTCCGCCACCGCTGCGTGCTATGTCACCAGGCTTCAGCAGCGTCCGTGCCCCCCTGCAGTCGAACGCAGCCACAAAAGCACTCTCTTGTGCACATGCGAGCGCCGTTGACCATGCAGGAGCACGCCACCTCTGCGCCCGCACACGCTGGGCCCGTTTAAGCTTGGACCTGTGACGCCAGCAATGGTGCCTAATGAGACGACATTATTTATAGTCCGGCGTGACAGAAGCGACCTCGCCATTAGACTGATAATGAGTCACTGGGATATTGATGGATGCTCGTCTATATTGGTATTCACCAAGGAACCGGTGTCACTTCTCCGGGTTGCCGTGGATACCAGTGTTGCCTGCTAAATGACCCAATAATAATAATGATAACAATGACTGCACTGTGTGGAGATTGAGTTTTAAAACCACAGGGAGAGGGACGCCGGCCGGAGCGCGAGAGTAATGAGGATGGAAAAGAGTGATACAAATGAATAAAAAGGATATGAATGTGGGGAGGAGGAGGTGGTGGTAGTGGGGGGGGGGGGGGGACGACACACAATCGATGATCAGTGAAGTAGCATTAGCATTGTTCACACATCCCCAGCCTCGCCCCCCCTCCACACCAACCCCTTCCTCTTGCGGCCTCTCTGTCTTTCTTGCTGCAGTAGCGTTGCCATGGCGACCGAGAAATGTGGGAATACCTCTGTCCTTCAGAGAGAGAGAGAGAGAATGAAGAGATGGAAGGAGACAAAGGTAGCGAGGAAGGAAGGAAGGAAGGAAGGAAGGCAGGAAGAAAGAAAAGAAGGAAGATGCAGGGGCGCCCGTGGGTGGGGGAGCAGACATTGCTCACTGGCCGCTGAGCGCACATTAAAAGCCTTGTTTAGCCCTTGAAGGAGCAGCTAAAGTATGCAACATCGGGATCTCAAACACTCGTGTACACACACAAACAATTGTGCGTCAGAGTCGGCGCCCCGCTAATGCATTCAGCTCCCTTCGCTGACTCCGGTTCCATGAAAGAGAGTTAGTGGAAAGTGTTTTGAGTGAGTTTGTGTGCGCAAACACACACACACACACACACACACACACACACACACACACACGCACGCACACTCACACACACACACACACACTCACACACACACACACACACACACACACACACTCATGCACATGATCTCTGACACACTCTTCTCTTCTCACTCACATTTGTATCACACACATGTTAATCAGTTGCCAGCCAGGCTTCATATATATATATATATATAGTTATAT
>NW_022280056.1:754405-790869 GCF_004355925.1 Anarrhichthys ocellatus | reverse complement strand
ATGTATATTTATATATATATGTATATATGTATATATATTTGTGTTCACCTGGTCTCTGTGTCTCTGTGTTGTGAAGCCATGGTTACTATGACAACTCATTTAGACTGAAATAGTCTTAGTGCCTTTTGCTTTCCGCTGCGTGGCATGTTTCCCTCTTCTTACTCTAAATTATTCTCCTCGTTGTCGTCTGTTGGTGCAGGTGACCGGTGCATCAGCAAGCTAGTGAGGTGCCCCCCCCCCCCCCCAACTCTGTTGCCACTCCTGTTGTTCCCTTCCCCAGCATCGCTCTCACCTTACTGCCAACCTGCTGCACAGATCCTCCTCCAATTCATTTTATTGGCAGCTAGCATTTCCATGGAAACATCTCGAAACCATGGCAACTATTTGAATGGAGCCAAACGCTTTCAAAACTGCTGCACTCGTCCCCTTGCTCTACCTCTTTCCTCCCTCTCTCCCTCATGCTATCTTTACTCGCTCCTTTTTCTCCTCTTCGGTATGGACAATGTTGCTGTCGCAGTCAACCTGCACGAGTGTATATACATATATATATGTGTGTGTGTGTGTGTGTGTGTGATAACGTACATATGCAACACAGCATGTGATTACTGCATCTGTGTGTTTCATTGTCCTCATGCATGGATTTGAGCTTTGATGGGTTTTGGCCGTGTGGCTGTGTGAGCCGATTGTCTTTAACACACACGTGTGGGTGTCCATGCATGTGGCATCCTCTGCTTGTGCACTCTCTGCAGGAAACAAACATGATTATGGCCGAGTGCCTAATGCCTAATGCCTCCTCTCCTCCTCCACTACTTACCTTGAGCTTGTCCTTCCAAATGTTTCAGTAGCATGCCTGTCTGTCAAACTTCTGACTCCTCCCCCGGGATGCAGCATTGTGATGTGAACCGGAGTAAGACTGAACTGACTGGCTGCCTGGGAGTCAAGTCACAGCAGGACTCCTGACTCGGCCTGGCATTACTGCAGCTACTGTGGTAGTGGAGTCCACACGCATCCAGCCAGACGAAGGTTTGATTTTAATGCAGCAGTATAGGTCACGTTAGTGCAAATCAAGTGAGACGCCACAGATTTGCCATATTTGAAGAGAAGTGTTTTTATTGCGTTTTTAATACTTTCTTTTACAAAATATTTATATATTATGTACACCTAGCAGAAACTAATGTAACAGACCTGCAATAAATCCTCCGACCCATATTACCCGACCCTCACTCATATAGATAGGGTGGACAAAATAATATGGTAATAATTTAAAACCAAACATTATAACTTTTACTGCAGGACTGTTGTATTCAACTCCATTAGTCTTAACAAGGTGTACCTAATATACCGTCATTATACATATGATCAGAAAGTTGAGGAAATATGTGAATGTAATTAAGGAAATATATTTAATTTAAAGCAGAAAGATTTTTTTTTTTAAAGTTGGATGTCAGTGCCATGGATGAATTACTGTACGGGCCCAGACTCAGGGGCCCCTCTGGCCTTCACCTTCAAAATGTCACTCAAAGAGACAAGTACCAAACAGGAAGATACTCAAAATGACCACAGAAATACACTACAAAGAGATGCAAAACAGTTGCAAAGAGACACAAATAGACTCACTACGACTATGAAAATGGGCAAAACAACCACGAAGAGAAACAAAATGACAACAAACAGATACAAAGCAAATACAAACAGACTCAGAATGACTACAAAGCGACATAAAACGACTACAGAGAGACAAAAAGACTACAAAGAGACAGAAAACAACTAAATAATAATAAATATATAATAATAAACTATAAAGTCTATGTATCTTGCCCCTATGTAGGACAGTGAGGTGGGGGCCCATCCTCTCATAATCTGCTCCTGTGCATCAGCATGTTGGTCTGCCTATTTTGCCCACAGAGAGTGGACCAATCAGGTAAACACGACGGTGCTCAGTGCACTTATAGACATTGTGCTGCAGGACTCCTAGTTGAAACGGATCAAAACCTATACTATTTTTTTCCATTTGGATCTGTGAATGCGCCAATATGTATCTTAAAAGCCAAAGGTGCACCAGTTAGCTTGAGAACCAGAATATGTTGTTCTAGTGAAAGGCAATGCTCACTTTAAGACACATAAAGCAGAGACATTTAGCTTGAAATGGCTTTCACTTCTTGTCAAACATATTTATTCCAATAACCAACTCTGATGGATCCTCTTCAGGTGAGACAGGGATGTATAGTTCAGGATGTCCAACAGCATAACGATATAGCTCGAGGTTGTATGTGATAATGTACTGGAGCTTTTCCAAAAGAAGTTTAACAATAGAAGTCACAGCTTGACTGGACTGCATGACTACAGTGAGCTGGATCTGACTTATCATCTAAGAGCTATTTGAAAGTTGTTTATTTTTATTTTGTTGAGGTACATATCAGAGTAGTTCCATTAACACAGGGGGCTTTGGATGTGACAGTGCTGAGTGAGGCAAGAGATGTGAGGAAAACATTGCAACCAACAATGCTTTGTGTGACTTCTGTTCTGTGCCAAAAAGGGAAGGGGGAAAAAAAGTGCCATAACTGTGAAATTTAATCTGTCCTATTTTAGATCCGTCTGTAATAATTGATATCTCACCACAGCTCTGATGCGACAGAAGGCTTTGATTTTATCTGAAAGATCTAATTGTAAGGCTGTGGTCATACAAGTACAGGGAAACTAATAACATCACTCTCAACACCAAACTTGCAGATACAATTATTTCCATCCTTAATGATGAAGGAGGGAGTGCAGATATGTGGAGAGCAATCTCTCTGCATCCCTTTAATGTTGAGCTGCCTTTTATTGTCTTCATCGAAGCGAGTCATGAAACATATACAAAGCAGTGATCACTATTCTGCTTGAATCGTGACAATCTAAGAGTTGTGCTCAGCTTGTCTACTTTCTCACCTCCTTCTTCTTCATGTATTTTTTTCTGTGCTTGCAATTTTCCGACCCTGGATTCCTTAAAATAAAACATTTCCTTTTTTTTTTGCTTTAGCAAGTAAAGTGAAATTAGCGTAATTGTTTTAATGAAAAAGACCTCAAGGCATTTTTTTCTCCACCCTGTGATAGCAGATGAGTCCCTCTCACCTAAAGCGCAACGCTGTCCACAAAATCCAAGAAGAAGCAAACAAAAACACAAACCACGGTAACAGCAGAAAAATATGACAAATAGTGCAAAAAAAAAAAAAATTACCAAAAACAATAGCCTAAAATAATAATACTATTACTAAACATAATGCAGATGAAAGCACAGCTATATACATGCGTCTATTCCCCAAAGACCTGCTCAGGATTTACTCAGTGGGGGGAAAAAACAATTACAGTGGCATGAAATGAATAAAAGGTATATTCAGTTATCTGAGTCCTTTGAAGTTGGGTGAGGACGAGTAAGCAAATCTAATTGAACAGCGAGAGTTTTCCGTTGCAGAGAAGCATGAGGGGGAAAACCCCTCCCAAAATGCAGAGATTAGTTGGCACCAGTTTCTTCTTCTCTGGGGAGTCTGGGTTCGAGGGGGGAGGCAAACTAAAACAGTTGCAGGATTCCTGTGAGTTAATGATGAGGAGCCAGCAGAGGTGAGGACATTATGATCAAACACATGCAGAGAGAACAAAATGAACACATTTGGGGGGGTTGACGAAATAACAGAGGCACCCTGACAATATGTGAATATCAAGCAGCTAATAAGGAGGACGACCACCCTTTGCTGCCTTTCAGAACAGCTCCGGTCCTCGCTGGGAAGCTTTCATGTGGTTTCCTGGACTGCGTGTGGTGGCATCTTGGAGCTTCTTTCAAGGGGGAAAGTAAGGGACGAGGGAAGGGAAACTCCTCTGATAAAAGTTCAGTGATGCTTCTGGTTGAGGCAACGCTGCTGTTTGCGAGTTTTTGTTCAAAACATGCTGTTTCCCATAACAAAAGTGTTTATGAGTCATTTATTCTTCTAGGAAAGAAGAGACTGAAAATGTTTTACAAGAGTCCTGCAGTGTTTTGCTCGCTGTCTGGCCTCCAACGGGGAATCAGGCCTTCTAAGTTCTTACAGTGGGGCAAAGTACCATGAACTATTTCTGGGCCTTTTTTACATGTTTTTTTATTGCAACGGGTACACAGCAGTAGTTCCCAACCATCTTTGTCTGATGTACTCACAACCTTGTCAAATGATCAAGTACCCCACCAGTCATGTTCCAAATGTTCAGCAAACAAAAAAACAAAAATACTTCTTATTCACGAATGAAAACATAATTTTGATAATATATTTCTGCTACTAGATTACACTGGACATTTAAGCTCAATTTCAACCATTTATTACTTGTAGTTAACTATTTCATCACTGTTAACGAACTACAGTATTTTAACCATTACTTTCTGCTCACTTGCTAAGTCGGCCTTGTTTACACACACTCTCAATTGCAACACTGGTCAGGTGTTAAAGCTGAGCAGGATCATTTTAAAATAATATTTTCCATTTGTTCAAATTAGTTGAGCTCTACCACAATCTCTCAGAGTAGGTTAACCCCTGCTGGTAAATGCGGTAGAACCTGGTTGGGAATCACTGGTGTATAGCATCACATCATCTGAGCCTTTCCTGACTGCGAGACAATCCACATTGGAAGAATACAAACGCTCTATGATATGTGATCACAGATTGGGTCACTGTTTATATACTCTGAACCAATCTGTGATCATACATCATGACAGGTTGGGTCACATTATATTCACAAAGTTTCACCGTGCATTTGCCTCGTGCAGCTGTGTGTATGGAGTGTGGAGACATCGTGATGGAGCAGTGTCTGTACCCGAGGCTGCATCTGCCATTTGAAATGGCCTCATAGTTCTTGTCTGTTACATGACCATGCAGATCAATCATTAGACATTTATAATGCCAGTGCATGACTGACCATAGTTGCTACAGATCCACCGTCATGTCTCACAGTGGGCAACTGAGACCGGGCTGAAGGCCTTCTTAGAAAAAGAGAAATTACAACTAATTACATTATTTGGTATGTTGGTTCTGTTGTCAGCCATCTTTCTTTTTCATTCTGGAGTTGTGTAAAGCTCAATGTTTCGCTTCATTGAGACTGCTGTTATTGAGGAGTTAAATGCTTGGTCATTTTTGTAGTTTTGCATCATCTAGCAACTTTTCTTTTAGGTTTTAGGTCTTCACCACTTTTTTGTCTCCATCAGTGCAGTTTGTCAGTGTTTTGCATATGTTTTCAAGATTCTCCAGACCGTAGCCTTTCACACTTTGCAGATGGATTTGCATACACAATATGTGGCTCATTTGTGTGTGCCAACATATTAAACACCTACACATGCATGTGTATGTGTGTGTGTGTGTGTGTGTGTGTGTGTGTGTGTGTGTGTGTGTGTGTGCACCCACACACGTTGCTAATGAGAACCTTCTGTCGGCTATATTTATTCCCTAAAACAGTATTCTCACCACTACCTAGCAACTTCAAACTACAAAGGGTTAACTTACTTCAATTCCTGAATCCAGTCCTAACTCTAACATTCTTCTCTGCCCTTTTCTATCATATTAATCAATTCTGAACAAAATTTCCAATTCAGCAGACATGTTCATTACAGTGAGAGCAATCAATATACCGGATGAGACATTTTTGAGAGCAGCCTGTGAAGACTAAGGAGCAGTGAGGAACGAGGAGCTCTATCTCAAATCTACTGGGGAGACTTTGGTAAAAATAGTCTGACATCTTACCAGTGTATTACTGTGAAGGTTGTGACATGTCGCCATTCTCTCTCACTTTTCATGGTGTCCAGTTTGGTTCATTCTTGTAAGGTAGATTTCGTCTCCCCATCACTTAATTTTGTAGGAATCTCTATATGGCCATTATGGAAAGGAGGAATTATTACAGCACCCAGTAACCATTCACGAAAATATCATATTTTTTTCAGTATCTTCTGAGACAAAACAAAATAGAAAACCGATGGATTGCTTTCTTCTGGTGAAGGAGTTTTAGGGTGTCAGGGTTTTGTTCATAAACGAACAAATCGAAGACTGGTGTGGGATCAGTACGGATGTTATTGTACTGGACTGTCATTACGAAGAGGGAACTGATACAGAAGGCAAAGCCGTGGATTTACAAGTCAAACTCTCACCTTTGATCACGATCTCTGACCAGTCAACAAGACAAGAGAATGGATACAAGTGGTTAATATGAGTTGCCTTCCTTGGAGTCTGGGCTCAGTCTTTAAGGACTCCCTCAGATTTCCTTGAGAAAAGATCTCGGTGAAGAACTTCTGCTCTTAGACTGTGATTATGGCATCTTATCTGGATGCCTCACTGTAAGGTGTTCTGGACGTGTCCAAACGAGTGGAGATTCCTGAAAATACACAGTACACATTAAAGGGATTATGTGCCCCATCTGGCCTGAGAATGACTTGAGATACACGGGGACCACCAGGAGTTTGAGGACGTGGCTGGGGAGAAGGGTGTCTGGGCTAAATTGGTTAGCTTGCGTCCCTCGTGACCTGGACCATGTTAAGTGTTGGGAAACTGTTTGATACACAAAAAAAAAAGGAAGTGAAAGAAATGCTAACTCATTTCCAGGTTTTGGGGCTCACTCCTGCAGTACTCGCGTCAAAGTTGAATAAAGCGGTAACACACGCAAATTGTAAGCATATGTTGACTGCTTGAATTTACTGTATATTGAATTTCATAAATTTTCAAAACAGTTGAAAAAGTCAAATTTCTTCTTTAATTTGACTACAACTTCTGTTTTTGTTCTATACCAAAAAGTCTATGTCAACAGTATATATGGAATCTACAAAAACCTTCACAAATCCACACGAAATGAATGATTTACGACTATATTTACTGTGATTTGCTGATTTGCAAAACATAGACTTTGTGCCTCTTACTTACACCTCAACTCTAAACCCTACGACCCTAACCAGCCCTGTATGAAAAAAAGAGACCCAGCCCAGATGTCCTCACTTCGGATGATTCTCATATAGACATAAGCTCAGTGTAGACAAAGCTGTCTGCTTCTGTCAGCCACATGCGGTCACGAAGTTGTCATTATTCTTGTGAAATGTGAGGGCAGCTCTCTCCTTTACACCTCCACCCCCCAGATACATTGTGCTCATTATATGGGTTGTGAGCTCAGGGAGGGTTTGGGCTCTTTAATCATTGAACACGATGACACGGGGCATAAGTCACACTGGTATTCAATAGAGCATAGCATGGGCAACAGAGGAAGACAAAAAGCCCATGTGCTTACAGTACGGTGGTCAGGAGGTGGATGGACATTGTGTGCGGTGCAGAAAAACAGGTGGACGGTCCTATATGATATATACGTGTGTTCTCCCTTTCTTTCGTTTTAGTTCTTATACAGTAATTACATGGATGAGACTCACTGCAAGGCTCTTTTGCTCCAGTGCTCTTCCTCTCTCTCTCCAAGTCTGTGATTTCATGTATAATTACTTGCATAATTATAGTTCCCTCAATCCTACTGTTTCAGGAGGTCTGTTTCTGTCTCTCTGGTATCTCTTGTCTTTCTTTTTCCTTCAACACGCAGCCATAACAGTGCTCACACCCTACCGATACTGCCTCCCTCTTGCCTGGTGGAAAGGCTTGTCTTGTCACTCTCTTTTGTTTCGTCTTCGTCGTCTGAGGCAGGCCTGTTCTAATATTGGAAAGACAGCAAAGCAGATACAGTGTGCAGGAAGAAGCCGACTGTTTACTCCTGGGCTGCCATGTTTCCTCATGAATTATTCATTCAGACATCACAAATTTAAAGAGCCTTAAGGTGTGTCATTGGGAATGAGGGGGGAAACAAAATGCTCTATTTTTTTCTTGCTTACTACTTAAAGCTTTCTGTGTGAGAAGCATTGTAAACCTGCACCTTCTCATGTTTTTGAAAGTTTCATAAGGCTCGCGGATGAAGCCAGTAGATACAATTAGTTTGATTGCTTAGCAACTGAACATCACTTTTTGAGAGCGGGTGCAGAGGGTAAACCTCAGGTGGAGTATCGAGGTTACACGCTGTTTGTCAGAAGAATCTGTTTTTCCCAAAACTTCCACGCAAAGTAGCATGCGGTGTATCTTCAGCGCCGCTTTCATGTGTCAATCAGCGGAGTAACACACCATACTGTGTCTCAGGTTAACTGACAATGAAATCATATCAACACCACACATATTCCACACACACGCGCTGGCAGAGTCATTTACTGCTCGACAGGGGTTCAAAATTTAAGCTTTGCGCTGCACTGCAGGTCTACTGTGCGACCAATCGTGGCCTACTTTCAGGTATCTGGAGGATTTTCCCTGCTTCATCTGGGCTTTTATGCCCTCGCCCTGTTTCAACTCATCTCTAACAACATGCTGCAACGTAAAGGAGGAAATGCAATCTATTGTGCTCAGAAGTGCTGATTGTTTTAAAGTGAGTGCCAAGAGTCAGGATTAGGCTGGCATGTTTTGGAAGGCGTCAGGTTTGCAGCTTTTGTCAGAGACGCATCGGTAATGTAATAGTTCTTAATAACCTGCCACTCACGATTACCCCTGAGACCCTGGTGATGGTCATCGTGGTCTTTGTCACTGTGCTCTAACCCCCTCTGCTGGACAGACAGGAGACCAGGACCTGATGCAGTCAGTGGTGGGACAGGCCTGGAGAGTAAAGTACCCTCGCATCTCCAGAGGAGGGTGATGTATTTATTCTGCAGTGAGCAACTCCACAAACTTTTTTTTTTTTGTTGCCATGTTGATCTTTCTTCCTCTGTCAGATGGTGGAATTAGGAGTGTGTATGTAGGGGAGGGCGGGGTCACTTGGGACGGTGGTCTGGGTTGCAGCACATCGGTGAGGCTTTAATTTGGTGTGCGAGGCGAGCCGCGGCGGACTCTCCCAGCAGAGATGGTGCCGTGTTTGTTTTGTGGGTGTGTAAATTAGCGGTAATTCGTTTGCTCAATAATGACGTGGGAGAGCTAATTAGGGCAGTGTTGATGGGTGCATTAATTAGTCTCTAGTGTGTGATGCTAATGAGACCCTGATTCAGAGTTTGTGTTTGCATGTGCATGAGTGTAAGCCATGTATCTGTAGAGGCCTACCACTATAGGTCATGCCATGAAGAATGGAGTAAGGCAGCATGTGGGAATGGGTGAAGAGTGCCTTTCTCATTTATTTTCAAACTCATGGTGTCCTCGCTTCTCCCTCTTTTCCGGCTTGTTCCCCGGAAATTGTTCTCAGCGCTCCATCTTGAAGGATGTCCCAAATCCTAAAATGTATCTTGGGGAGCCAGGTGGCTTGCCGGAGGAGTTGCAAGCAAGGAAACACCGGTGAATCTTTTCTTGAAATTCTGTTCAGCACCTCATCTATCTATCTATCTATATAAATGTAAATAGTAAATATTCAAGTTGTAATGATCACTGTTATGCTCATCTGACAGATGAAACGTAAATGTACAGCAGTATAACAAAACAATGGACAGATGATGCAGCTGTGCCACGCTTCATATTTAATTGACCGCTCATTAAAATGATGAGGCTCTGTGGCAACCATGTCTCATTTGATAAATGCATGTTGCCTCGACTCCTCATGTCTCTTCCTTGCCTCCTCTGTTTGCATCTCCCATGGGCTGGACCATTGCTATGTTCACACAACCAGCAAGCCAAAAAAAGCCGCCGGCGTGGTCAGCTACATCGTCTGCGAGTCGGCGTTAAAGTGTTGGTCATTTGCTCTTTGACTCTTTATGTCGTTAAATAGCACTAGGAACGACATTGATTTAAGACCGCATGGAACACGATTGAACATGACTCGTAGCCTGTTGCTCTTTTGCTCGTAGTGTGAACACAGCATAAGACACGAGGAGAGGAGGCAAGAAGGAATCAAGGATATTCAAAACTGGGAAGTGAGAAAGGTCCTGTGTCTCTGACTCAACGTGTGTGCGTGTGTGTGTGTGTGTGTAAGCATGAAGGATGCTGCAGGTCTATATCTGTGTATAAGAACCCCTTTAATCCTGGTGGCTCCATGATGTCGGCCACGCCTTGCTGAATAGTGATCCCTCCACTCAACCATCACAGGGCTGCTCTCTCATACCGAGCACCAGGAGGTGTGCAGCCAGTCCGTCACACTGCAGAGGCTTCAGTGCTACAGCTGCATCACAATCATAAATTCATCCCACCCTATAAAAACATCCCGGACACACAACAGACAACACAGGGAGCCATAATGGATGGAAGGCTGTTTTATAAGTGCGTTCAGTGACAGGTCCACTTCACAGATAAGGATCCATCTGTGTGTGGTCACAGCGGGGCAGTGCTACTACACTACTCCCAGTCAGGATGTGACAAGGTGGCAGCTTGCTGTAAGAATTTATGGCATATTACTGATGTGGCATTCGTCACAGCAGCGGTGAGGGGCAAGCGTATAGGAAGAGGGGCGGGTTGATCTATTCTAATCATATTTATTCATGACTATCTCATTATACATAATCCATTACTATTCCTGTTCGACTGTATCCTCTGCTGTTTCGCGCTGTCGCTCATTTCTTCGCCTCCACTCCTTTCTCTTGTACAACTGGGGAGAAAAAGAGAAATTTAAATCAGCATGAGAGGCCAGTAGATCATCCTGTTTAAAGAAACTACAGCACTCAGAGTCATCTGTGGCTCCGAAACTTTAACTGACATATTCAATAAGGTGATTTATTTTTAGCGCAAGCGGCTACAATTTCAACTGAAGTTTCAGAAGAAGAGATCAGTCAAAGGACCGAGGAGATGGAGATTTGTCACGCTGAGCTTTATTAAAGAGTCGCTGCTTTGAAAACTGGTGTTATGGAAGAGAAGATCAGCATACCTCGAACCTCCAGCTTGCACTCCACCTCGTCTTCCCCAAGATCATTGATGGCCCTGCAGGAGTATTTGCCCCCATCAAACGTGCTTGGCCTGCGGATATTCAGAGTCAACACGCCCTGGTTGTTCTGCATCAGGAACTTGGGGTCTTCACCGATGATCATGTTGTTCTTCATCCAAATGATCTTTGGCTGAAGCGCAGCGTGTTGGAGGAGGAGGAGGAGGAGGCACATTTGGCGGGATAGAGGAGAGGAGAGGAGAGGAGGAGGGAGCGTATGAACAGAGCAAGGCATGTTGGGAGGGTAGGAGAGCAGAGGGAGAGGTGAAATTAGGTCAACATTTCGGCTTGACAAATCTTTGCCGATTCCGAGGGATGAAAAATAAAAGTGTGAAAGATCTTTTTGCTCCAGCTTCTGTTCTTGCGTCAGACATAAAAATACATTCCTGCTGCAAAGGCATCAAAATCCTGTCTGACTGTTCTACACTGGCTGCTTGACACTCAAGACTTGTATGCTCCCTCTAGAAACACAAAGCATGAGATCTATCAGCAGTCAACACAGCTAGGATGGTGGTGCTGCAGCGCTGTAATATATAGTTTACTCATTTGCAAGTTACAGTCGGGACATTGCCTATATTCCACAGATTTCTATGCTAAATGACAGTCAATGGTGATAAAAGAGTAGGTTTTAGCTATGGCTGAAGCATTTTCTGCCTATAAAATTGTTGTGATGGGGGTGGCGGGAGTATATTAGGGTTGTCCGAGGAACCTGGCATGTATTATGCCAGTAACAGAAAGTTGTCAAGATGAGGGAGAAAAGTCAAATGAGTAACTGGCAATCAGTATCGCTAATGAAACAGCAGCTTGGCTCAGTGGATGGGATGGTCAGCTAAAGGAGGTGAGGTCATGGACTGTATATAACAAGTAGTCACAGTGACGTCACCCATCAGTTTGTTGGCTGCTGAGAAGCTTCAAGTTCGCCATCTTGGCTTTTTGTAACCAAGTGACATGAGAGGGTGGAGCTAAGTACAACCGAACGCTGAATAAGACATTATCATGCTACAAAAATGTTACAATTTTACAAACAAGAAAACTTTCATGACACTAAAACACACTGTGAAAGGGTTAAAGTTAAAGACCAGACAACAACGTGGTGGCAACCTGTCAATCACAAGTTAGAAACATACCCTGCTTTATCGTCTATTTTACTCTAAATGGGTCCATAATTTACTATGTGAACATCATGCTGTATAATCATGCTGTACTGACTTGAACTCATGTTTACCATGTTTACTGAGGTAATAAATCAAGAGAGAAGTAGAGTTATTTACTCATAGACTCCATACAATCAACCAGAGGAGTCGCCCCCTGATTGCCATTAGAAAGAGTCCAAGTTGAAGGAACTTCAGCATTGGCTTCACTTTTCAGACCGCTAAAGTCTCTATGAATTTCAGAACTAATTGTTAGAGGTAGCTTGAGTTTGTTGCAGAAACAACACTGGGAGCGAATTGGAAGAGTATAGTGTCTGATGTGTAGTCCTGCTGCTGAACCTCAGCTTTGACAATCTCCAACTGAATAATATATCATTTAAAAAAGAGTTGCAGTGACACACACACTTGTTAATGGTAAATTAGTAAATACCTTGGGGTAGCCACGGACAGAGCAGCTGATGGCTGCAGCATAACCTGCAACCACACATCTGTCCACCAGGGGCGCTGTGAACTTGGGAGAGCGGTTCACATCCTTCTCTTTGAAAGGTGGACGGTTACGGGAAAAACCTGGGCAGGTGGAGAAGTGTAACATGCCTCAATTTATTTCTTACTTTGAAATCGCACACACAGCGAGGTTCAGACCAGTGTGAGCTTCAGGGCCATTTTGATTAAAACTCTCCAGTACAGAATGCTTTATTCACCAAACACTTCTAGTCACCCTGCCTTCATTAGGGTGGCGTCGGAGGACGTTTCTAGTTTCCTTACATGAGGTAAATTTGTTCCATGGTATTACAAATGCATATTCAACCCTTTAACCCATTGATGGGTTGTGATGAAAGATTGTATTTGCTCAAGAATATTCTGAAAATAAGGTTCTCATTTCCCAATTTTGTACATCCTTGATACTTTCCATCGGAGATGCGAGTGGAGGATGCATGGAAGAGTCGCAAGGACAGAGGAGTCGAGGCAGAAGGTGTTTAACAAATGAGACGTAGTAAAATGTCATTTTAAAGCGACGTCAATTAAGTATGAAGGTGCAACAGCGGCATCATCTGTCCATTGTTCTGTTACTGCTGGATTTCATGATCTCAGTCAGAAGAGCAAAACAGTGTTTATATCTTATATATTTACTATAACTTATAAATATAAAAGGAACAGTTACATTTGTAGAGTCCTGCCATGGTTTGACATTATTCCAGCTGTGTGTTTCGCCTCTTTTTTTTATGTCACAGGTGCCGAAAAGACTTCCGCGACGGATACACCTTCGTATGTTCACTTACAGCTCTACCAGCAGGCCTCCTCGTACCTCGATCCTCGAGATGAGGAGGCACACAATTGAGAAATGAGAAAGTCCCATGGTGTCCTGTTTTGATGGACATGTCTCCATTTAACCCCTTACCAAATCATTTGGCTCGTTGGCGTCACCCTTCTAAGGTCAAATCTGTTGAAGGATTTGTGTAAAACATCCACCGAGATGCTTCATCAGTGACCAACTGTTGTGTCTTTCCACTGCTTTGGGATTGTTTTGCCTTTTAATACCACATGCTGACACACGAGCAAACATTTCAATTTGCAGATTACTGACTTGTGTTTCATTATGATGTCAGGTGGGTACTATAATCAACGATCCTCACAATTCTTATAGGCCAGGCTAGTGCCTGGAACACAAAAGAGTTGTGTCTGGTTGGCTGCCACATTTTCTGGTGGAGTAAGCAAAGGCAACAACAGCATTTGGCTGGTGGCAGGTGTTAATTTCCCAGCCTAGTTGCTTTCATAATCCGCGGCCAGTGTTAAATGTTATGCAACACTCTGTCAAAGAATATTTCTGTTAAATATAATCAGCGTCAATTAATCTTCATAAAAATGATGTCCAAGTAACTAATCACAGCCAAAAACAGTTCTAAAGTTATTCCTGTGTTCTATAGTTGAAAATCATATTAGTTTGTGCTTTTATTAATATTTGCTTGTGTAATCCTGACCACAATAACTTTCTCTTTTCTGCAATATAATGCTTGTTTTATGTTTGAACTGAAGCCCACATCAGAAGCAATGCTCTCACGTTACAGAGTGCGTTGCCCTGTGGGGATTACCTTACCTTCTTTGTTAACGATGGCGGTGTTCTTGCTGATGCCAGGCTCGACGCTGAGGCCACAGATGTTTTCGCTGAACACTCGAAATAAATACTCGTTCCCCATGACCAGGTCAGACACAGTGCAGCTGGGCCTGCGGTTGTGCTCCAGGACCGTGAACCAATCCTGATGTGAGAGAGAGAGACAGACAGACAGGGGAGAAGCAGAGGTTGAAAGAGGCTTATAGCTGAGGTTGAGAACTATATAAGCTGAAAAATGTCCTATCCCCAGCATCCTTGTTCTTCTGGTCCAACTTCCTGTCCATTCATACAACATAATGACCATGACGGTAGAGTGAGGCTTTGCAGTTTGTGACTAATCTTCTAGCAGCCGTGACTCGACCAATCATGGAGGTACACTGGACGCTTTCTGCCCCAAAACACTACACCAATCTGTGCCACAAAAACATGGTCCACACTCATTCCTGTCTTCACTGAAGATTGCAGTTTTAAAGGGTAACTTTGGTATTTTTCGACCTGGATTTACCCACGATTTTGTCTCTAGCTGACTAATAACAGTAACAACTTGGTCCAGTAATGAGGGAGAAGGCTGTAGCTACTTAAGGGCTGCAACGTAATCCATTGGGGCAAGCCAGCACCGTCATTCACGTCCACTAGAAGTTCTTCTTTTTGCCACGACAGGCTCCGATTGCTTTCATAAGTGTGCGACATTTCTCACACTCAAGAAGAAATCTCATTCTGAAATCTCGGCTGACTTTGTTGGAGTAAAAAAAGCATGGCTTCGAGATTTTCAATGTCATGGCTGAATATTTAGATGATTTCAACAATGTGGATGAGGTCTTAGATGGGCGTCCGTCACCTATTTATATGAGCCACAGTATTCAGATATTGACATTTCACAATTAGACTTCTCCTTGAGCGGATCTTGGCCACCTTATCAAACAGACCGTTTTATTTCTCTATAGGTTTCTTTACATAATGTCAGACATTTATAACACAAATCTGAGCCTACCAGTGTCAAAAACAAGCACGTTTATTGAAAGTAATGTTACACTGACAACCTTGAACACCCTTTAACATAAATGTATCCGTTTTATTACCTGGATTATTGCATTATTCTTGTCAATGCTAAATGTAGTAAACGAGCATGTCATGCTGAGCAGATACTCGTGACAACAAACCATCAGAAAAACCTTTCTGTACGCTCCTGTACTCTTCTTCCCTGCCATGCGTACCTTAGTCTTCATGTCAGCCTTCTGAATAGTGTAGCCGATAATCTCGCAGTTGCCGTCGTCTTTGGGCGGCTTCCACTCCAGCGCAGCATTGACACCCCAGACATCTGCGACATGCACAGCAACGGGAGGACCGGGCTTTTCTGGTGGGTTTTTGAGACAAGACAGAGATAGGGTAGGAGGATTTTGTTATATAGCTGGTTGAGAGAACTAACATGTCTTCCCTTCCTGTGTAGATGTAGGCAAGCTTTTAGATGGACAGATTCATAAACTGGAGCAGGAAAGTCCCACAGAGAGAAAGAAATTAACATTCGCAGGGGTAGAGACTTGGCAAAAGATTGACAGATTAGCAGAGCAAAAGACAAAGGTTCGAGGAAAGGTGGGGGTGCATACATTACTAGAAAAAACTGTGTTGGTATAGAACTGCCAAACGGAGAAATAGTACAGAGCAGCAGTGTGTTTATCATCGATCTTTCTGTGTGGCCTGCGCTGTACAGAACTACTGTACAACATAGTAATGTACTTGTCATTAATCTTGCTCTGCGCGCTCTCCTCTGTGGAGTACAGTACAAGAATTGAGCAGCGCTGCTGTTTCTGCCCGTTAATCCTTCCTGTTCTGTGTTCGGTGACAGATCAGCTGAGAGGGTGCTGATCAGAAGAGCTGCAGCCTCTCATTAGCTCAACCTTCTCAGCAGAGGAAGTGACAGAGTAGCCCTCAAAATCCAAGGCTAATCCCAGTCTACACGCACATAATCCCAGTGGAGCCCCGCCAAATAATCCGCCCGACACCCTGACCCGGGGAGACGAGCCCTGAGATGAGGAATGAGCCGGCGGCCGCGGTGGCAGTGCAGGAGTCAGGATTAAACCAGAGAGAGGAATCAGAGCTTTGATGATTTGCTACTTTGAGCCACAGATCCCTGGGAGTATGAAATGAGGAATTATCATCAAATTTGGAAATAAAGAAAAAAAAAAAAAAAAAAAAAAAAAAACTCTTGACATGTCACAGATTTAGGCTCAAGCCATCATCCCCTTCCAAACAGGTTATTAATCGTGTAACTTGTGAAGTATGAACCGCACACGCACGGTGTTCTGATCTAAATGGGGGAACAGGCAGCACGAGTGTGCGTCCACAGGTGAAGCTGAGATTGGTGTCCATTGGTGCCGTGACGGGACTGACCTACAACCTGGATGTGCACGTCAGCGCTGGCCGACATGTTCTCAATCTGAACGGACAGTGTGTACTTCCCGGAGTGGGCTCTCTCTACCGAGCGGATGAAGAGGATGGTGTCCACTTCACTGGTACGAGTTCCCACTGTGTTGTCCTCCAGGAGAACGCCATCTTTGGACCAGGTCACGACAGGGCGAGGCTTACCCTGCAGACAGAGTTATCAAAAGGAAGCAAATAAAGTACTGGAGGAAATATTTAATGGGGAACAAAACTTTTGAAATAACAGAATAACATGGTGCAATACGTTTGTCAGTTGGCTTGTGATTATTGAGGTAACAATGATATGATATATGATATATACTACCCCATGGTGGTAGTATCCATGGTGCCCCCTTACTACTGCTATTTTCCACATATTACTGTTTGTTTACTTCTTTATTGTATTCATAGCTAATTCTTTGTGCCCCAATTTATTTAGTTTTCTACAGATTTTTCATTGATATATTAGAAAACGTATTTTGAAGTTTTGAACAGTATAACACACGATCCAATCTCAGAGAACTTTTCCAAACGCGTCTGCCTTTTTTAGTCATTTGCGCCGATGCCTTTCATGTTTTGGCAGTGAAATAGTTTGGGGCATGCTTTTCCAGGTAAACATGTCTCAGCTTTAGTCACACCACGTATCGCCTCAGTGTGAAAACAGCAGTTGGAACATTCTTCGTCCAGCTCTTGGATAAGATGACAGAGCTGTGGCTGCTCTTTTCTCCCAGGAGAGCATCATGTAGCCACGTCCTCCGTCTCAGAACAGGCTTTTCATCTGCTTCTTCAAAAGCAAGAAGAGCAATGGCTCCCTTTTTCTTGTCTGTTTGTATTTGTGACAATGCTTTCCCCTTTATGGTTAGCTTATTTTCACCAATGTCATGTTGCAGGTTATTTTTAAGAAGCTGTAATGCTCCCTGTGTCCTCTCTTTTACTACAAAGTTGAATGATCTGATTTGCATTTCACAAGAAGAAAAAATTCCCCATCACATTGCAGCCATGTGGGAATCTTAAGCATTTGGTTATTTCACCGATCCAAAAGTGCTTTTGATATACAGAAATGAGCAACCATATATCAAAACAGGTTGTCTGCTGCTGATATCTCTTGCCTGTGCTTTTGGTCCATTTGACTTTATATACTTCAAATAACCCATTTTGTGTGGATTATGGTGTGGCTTTTTAAGGTTTCTGTCCAAACTCTACTGTCTTTTTTTAGAGTTAGGTGTGATTAGTTGTAATCAGAGCAAAACTAGGTTTAAAATTAGTAGATACAGATTCATAATCAAGCAGAACTGTTGCACAAACAAAAACAAATCTCTGTTTAGTAAAACCAAGTTTAAACCAAAAAAAATATGGAGATGCTTGCTTAGCCAAATCAAAATAAATACATTTGCATGGCATGTCATGCATGTCACTTCCTGTTTTGTTGTTTTGGGCTCAGCCTGTTTTGGCTGTTGGGTTTAATTTAGCTCTTTCTTGATTTTAAGATAGTTTCAAAGTTTGGTGCAATGTGATTTAAAGTTAAACCATGATCAGGTTTAAAAAAAGGATCTTTGTTGGTGCAACCAGGACTTTGTTATAAATGCTTCAGAGTCTGAAATAGCCATTTAGTAAAAGTTTGATGTGGAGGCAAAGTTAGTAATCTTGAAGCAACTTGAAATTTGTCACTCTTGGCGTAACTAGTTTTGCTCTGCTTTTGAAAAATCGAATCCCCTAAAACAAGAAAAGCCGGAGCTCGGCTAGACTCAGACGAACCTGAAAGGGGATGACCAAGTTCACCTTCTCGCCCACAAGCTTGATGAGTTTGGTCCTCAGATGGCGAGGCACGCGGATCTTTGGATTCTCTGGGTGGTGGTAACATGGGAGACGGAGAAGGAAAATATAAGTAGAATTTGAGTGGGTGGTGTGGGGGACTGTACATATGTAAGAAGCATGTGCAGCTTCTACGTGTGTATTACTGAGATATGAAAACACAAGTATTCCTTCTTGGATGCAAGATGTGGTTAAGAAATAATCCATGTATAACAGCTAAGACCCACTGCTAAGCTTGTTAATTAGATGTTGTTTTTTTCACCGATAAGTACTTGAACAGTGGCTGAACATCGTAACTGACTGGTACCAAAGCTGGAAAATGTTAGCGCTTCATCATCATGTGTGTTTGTTAGATTTTAAACAACACAGAGCAGTGTGGTCCGTTTCAAACTACGAACGTTCAGTTGAATTTCTGTAAAACACGACAGCTTCTTCTCTTACCCACGATCTCTTTGATAGTGACGGCCTGGGAGAGAGTGGCGGGGGGGCTGCGCCCAGCGATGTTGACCGCCACAACTCTAAACAGCATCTTCTCCCCCACTGGGAGATCCTTCACCCTGTACTGGTTCATCTCCATTGGTTCTTTGTTGACTTGCACCCACTGATCACCTGAGGAATGAGCCGTCAAGGAACAGATGTACATTTTGAATAACTCCGTTCTGGAGAACTTGATTGGTTGATGTCTTATTAGTGGAAAACTCAACCCTGCTTTGAAAAATATAACAGTGTATTTTTGCTGCGTAATATTCCCTCATGACAAAAACAACAGTTTTAAAACAACATGTTAATGTAATCGCACAAATTAAACTTCCACTATGTGTAAAGGTCTTTAGTATGAAGTTCCAAACAATTTGCATATATTTACTTTCTTCTTTGCAGTACTCAATGATGTAACCGTCCATGCCGCCTGCTCCGATTTTCTCTGGAGGATGCCACTTGAGTGCACAGGTAGTGTCTGTCACATCATCCACCATGAGACGAGTGGGCTTGCTAGTGGGGGCTGAGAGAGACAGGAGCTAATTAATACGTTAATACCCAGTGTAAATGGGATGGGAGGTAGGTTAAGCTGCCTGAAAATGAGCATTGTGTGAAAAGCCTCTGTTAATTAACCATTCTACTAATGATAAATGGCAACGCACCAATGGGCATGAAGGGCTTTGAGGTTGCGCTGGGCTGAGAGACGCCAATGCCGTTGACCGAAAACACTCTCATCTCATAAAGTACGCCTTCAATCATCCTCTTAGCCTCATATGTGGTGGACTCATGAACATCAAAGTTGAGCTTGGTCCATCTGGGTGCGCTGACCTTCTTCCTCTCCATCAGGTACCCTGGAGGAACAACATACAGGAGTCATTAAAAAATCTGTGTTCTTTAGAAAGGAGTTCAAATGTGATAAACAGAGTAGATACTGAACTGCTGTTTTCTCCGGGGAGGGAGACACAAGATCTGAACATTAGCCGCCGTGTAAGTTTCAGGGGTACCTTTAATGGGAACTCCGCCATCAAATGCAGGAGGGTCCCATGTGATCGTGCCAGAGTCCTCGCCAACTGATGTGCATATGACATTCTCAGGAGGGTTGGGCACATCTGCAGAGGCAGGTTACAGATGTAAATGGTAAGAGATGAAAGATAAAACAGAGGGAGAAAAAAGAGAAGGCATGAGTATGACAGAAGTGAGATTTACAGTAAGTATTACATTCAAACATCACATCCTTAGCTTTGCTTTGACCCTAATTTAATTACTCAGATTTTCACAGCACTGGTCATATCCACTTCCCAGTCAAATCATTTTGTAGTTAAGGTGTCATATAAGTAATTTCGCAGAAGCAAAGATTTAGCCAGTTACAACAAATCAAGGGTAATTTTACACTACTGCTTACCGTAGAGAACGACATAGTTTTTGTAGATATTTTATTTTGTGTTTACAATATTCCAGCCATTAGTTACTATCAGATGGCGACCTCCAGGTCTGAAAAGTGAAGCCAACGCATAAGTACCTTAAACCTACTTTTCAGCCCGAGGAGCAGGAAAAGTAGAATAGGAGCAACAAAAGAGAGGTGAAAAGGGTAAAAGTGAGCAAAAGCCACTGACCCACAATCTTGACCATGAGTTCAACCTTGTCCTCTCCGACGGAGTTAGTTACGATGATGGAGTAGCTGCCCTCATCGTCTTTCACCGCCTCCTCAATTACCAAGCTGCTCAAGGTCTTCGTCGACTCTACGCGGACCCTTCCCTCGGCCTCGGACACCACCTACCACACGGTGCGGGACAGACACAACAAAACAGATGTTCATGTTTCATTCTTCCTTTATGCTGTTCAGTGACTAACGTCTGGATGCTCTGATTGACGCACAAAGGTAGCATCTGACGCATGTGTGAGTGTATATGAGGTGAGAATCTTCTCTGTTCTTCCTCACTTTGTTTCCTTTCATCCAGCACACAGTGGGCGCCGGCTCTCCTGTGATCTCGACGTCAAGGCAAAGTTTGTTTCCAGCCACTACAGTGATGGTGTTCGTGTTGCCGATGCTGCTGGTGTCCAGGTGTATTTTGGGAGGGTCTTTCATTGTGAGCATTAGAGGAGAAGACAGGGAGAGGTAGGTCATTCAGTTGGGAAGCATAACATACTGTACAACCTGTTCTCACTTTCAACTCATCTGATACTGCCACTTGGTCAGTGTAAAACCAAGTCAATGTTGATTTATTTTACTGTCATTTTGTTACGGAAAGAAACTTAACTAACGTCATTTACGTAACAACCGTACCTATTTGATGTAACAAACAACCCCAACCCAGTCGTTGGTTAGTTGATTGGTTGGTTTCCATATATTCAACCAGTTCCTGTGTTTCTGTGAGCACCCTTGAGCAGCAGTACTTGTTTCCTGCACATTTCTACTTTTTTAAAGAGTCATAGTGCAAATATGCTTTTACTTTGAAATCTGCAACATTCCTATTTAAAACATATTTTTAACATGCCTGGTTAGCAGGGCATAGCAGTTTTCATACAGGATTAGCATTCAAGCTAGAAATTAAATAAAGAAAGAAAAGTGACCTCAATCACATTGGCACTAGGCGTCCTACTTATATCCAACTTCAGATGAATATTGGAGCTCTACCACATCAGCACCCTCACATTGATCTAGCATACTGTAAATATGATGAATGTGATTAAAAAAATTAAAAAACAACACTTACCTTCTCTGGGAACATATTCAATCTTGATTTCTGAGGGGTAGAATATATGAATTAGTCTTATTCAGATATGGTCAGCTCATCAAATGCTTCATGTTTTGGTTTTGCGCAGCGCTCTCACCCAGGAAGTTGAGTTTTGCGGAGAGAGAAATCGCGTAGCCATCGGGGACAAATGAATAATCTCCAGCGTCCGAAGACGTCACGTCGTCAATCATCAGCTTGTGGGTCCTGGGGGGGCATGTTACCAGATGTTACCAGATGTTACCAAGGAGACAACACTCGTTGTGACCGGCAATTATGCATTAGACTGTTGCCGTAGCAACATACTCCATGAGGCAATATCGCAGAGTGATAAACATACTAAATGGCTTTCACCTTGTGTGACCGCTGTTGTCTTGGCGTATCTCCTGCTCTGATGGAGGGATTACTGAGAGAAACCCCAGACCCCAGGGGTGTGTACGATGTGCAGATGAGTGTGTGTGTGAGTGTGAGTGTGTGTGTGTGTGTGAGAGTGAGTGAGTGAGTGAGTGTGAGTGAGTAAAGAGTGCAGCCTATCCCTTAAAAAATGGGTCAAATAACCCTTTGGTAATAGTTTGCCAAGCCATGTGGCAGACAGTGCTTCTTGTGATAGCTATGTGATTATGAGTCTGTGTGTGTGTGTGTGTGTGTGTGTGCGCACATAATGGGTCAGACAGTGAGCTCCAAACAACAGCCTTTTTGACATTCAGACTTTGATTTAATACCTTCCAATGTGTGTAATTTTGATGCGATCGCCGGGCTGGACTTCCACGCCGTCCTTGAACCATTTCCCCGTCACATTTACATCAGAAACTTCACATTTGAACACGGCCTGTTCAGCAGCCTTCACCGTCAGGTCAGCGATGCTCTGCAGAATCTCCAGCTCCTTATCTGTGGCAAATACATCAACATAGATCAGTAACATGCAGGTATTTGTTCACGCAGACAATTCATCCTACATGTGTTAGGTGGAAATGTGGATCTATAGCTTAGAAATTAAAATTTAGCAAGGTTTTATTTCCTCTTTATCAATAAAAGGGAATAGTTTGAGGAATTATCATTATATTGTGTTTAAAGTAATAATCTCGAAGACTTTAATTTAAATAAGTGTCTGTTTAGTAACTTATCTATCGTCAATGGGGGAACACAATGGTGACTGAACCGATGATGAAAGCCCTTACATTTGCAGTATTACGAACTGCGTGAATGTGGCAACATTTCTGTGAAAATGACATATTGCTGGTAGATTACTTGGCCGAGGGGCAGTAACTTCCTGAAATCTAGCTGTTCCCACTGTTCAGTCTTCATGCTAAGCTAACCAGCAGCTGGTTATTGCTTCATATTTAACAAACACACATCGCTAGAAACTGAATTATTACCCAAAGTTTTGAACCATTCCTTTAAAACGACTTGTATGTTACATTTAATACAATGAATTGAATACATTGTGGGACATGATAATAATGAGGTGTTCCTCCATCATCTTGGTATGCACCTTATTCAGGGAAGTCTCTGTGGCGATCTATGTTGTAACACTATATGTTTATATTGATCACCTGGAGTATTAAGCCTGGAGTGTCCGCTGAGGACAGACATTTTTTCTCACGCTCTAATCAATTTGAGAGACTCGTCTGGCTTTTACTGTTGCGACTGAGACAGCCTGATGTCTGACGGGTAAGACAGGACCCAACCACCAATTTGGGAGGTGTAGAAGAAAATTAGCATGACGAATAATGTGATGAACTACTGATAACAAGGGTAATGAAGTAATATCAATCATGACATGCGTAATGACTAATTTGTCGCGTCCCATGCTTGTCAGGATGGAAAACATCAACATGTGCTGATGTGTAAATTGTCTTTAAGCCGTGTCTGAAATACTTGTTAGCAAGCTTGATACAGCAGCTGATGACTCGCAGGTCGCTGCTGCTGCTGTTATGTATTCTGACTGTAACAGAGGAACCAGTACCTTCAACCTGAAGTTCTGCCTTCGACTCTCCGCCATTGGTGAACGCATGATACATTCCAATATCTTCCTTTGTAGCTTCATTTATGATCAAAATGTGTCTCGTCCCATCCTTTTTAAACCTGTACTTTGAATCTGCCGTTTCTTTGTTCAGCTCAACTCCATCCTTCATCCTGAAGAGACAAAAACACACACACACACACACACACACACACACGCTTCAGCGACACTTAAACACACAGAGGGAGGAAGAGCTGATTGACATGTCTGTAATGTTCTACATGGCTAGAGCCTTCAGGGATCACAAGGTTTTGGCACATTTTTAAAACGGTGCAGAAGGTGAACATTTTTTCGCAGATGTACTTTTGGGTTTTAGGTGCTGAGTATTACAATAAAAAAAGTTATAAGAAATGTACAAGTAATTTAATTTGTGAATGGAATCATTAAGTCCTGCTGAGAACAAGCTCTTATTCAGTGAAGACTGCATACTAGCTCTTCTGTTTCTCTATTTTTTCATGTTATGTAAAAGTTTACACAGCTAGAAACTAGATTCTCATGGGCCTGTCAAATGCAGAAGACTCTAACACTCCAACATAAATGTAATAAACTACTGGGCAGGAGAAAACAGCGAATAAATATATTACCTGAACTGAAAATACTACTATATACGTTTTGCCAACAATTCCCATCAGACTTTTGATTGTTGATTTACAATAATAATCTACAAGCCATTTTTTTGAATTGACTATATGTACTCATCTGTACAGGATTTTTGTAAATTTTTGTAAATATTAAATGATTAATGCATTTCCTAATGAACTATTTTACCGGCCCACCATTTGACGCTGGCTCCCTCCTCGGACACCTCCACCTCAAACTCCACCTTCTCTCCCACCACGCTTTGAACGTCCTCCAGCAGCTTGGTGATGGTGATCGGAGGCTCTAAAGACAAACAACAATTTGAGTCGAACCCTGAAACAGCAGAGGGACACTGAGTCATGAACAGAGTAGATCTAGAGGAAATCACCAGAGTAATACTGAGCAGGAACATCAGAGGAGGATGAAACAAGTGTGGAGGATGAATAGAGCTGGAGTTCCAGTAGAGCGAGTAAGGCTTTTATTTTGTACAGTGCAATGAGAACATCAATGATTGTTGGAGCCCGGCTAAATTCTAGCACATGCAAAATGTTTTCCAATAAAGTATAGGCTGACTATACAGTCCAAATCAAGCACAACATAGAAGAACTTTACATTACTAAACATGTTTTCATTCAGAGTTATTGATTTCAAACATAAAATCCAGATTTAGCCACTACAGCTATAGTTTTACTTGATAGTATTTCTTGATTTAAACATCAGCTGTAATTTGTGTATGTTTGTATCTTCCCTCCTCTGTGGATGGGTGGTAGGTGGCATATGTTCTCCATAAGTAGGACAGACTAACACACAGAGCACAATGTACTCCTGAAATCTTTATCAATGCCACCAAACACAGCCGTCTTGCAGAGGTGGAAGGTACCCCCGTGTCTCCTGAGGTGGTGGGAGTCGCATTGTGTAACCACATGGTGCGATGCTTGATGCTCTGCTAGCCTCAGCTATTTGTCATCGTCAGCATCCACTCCCCCCTCCGGGCATCTCAATTCTCTTCAACCCTTAGCTGAAGAGCCCAAATAGTCTTTGAACCACAGAAACATGTACAATGTGACTGCGGGCCTCGCAAAACGTTCATCAAAGGAGTTTGATGTCTTCAGCGTAATTTGCAGTTTATCTGTGTAAAAAACGGAGAGAAATACTTTTCCCTTTGTTAATATGTGGAGGAGACACAACTAGAAAAACTATGAAGAAACGCGGACTTCACAAATGACTTATAGCAAAGCAAATAATGTGAGGCGAAAATGATCCTATAGCTTTCTGTCTGAAAACAGCCTGCTCACCAAATAGTGTATGAATAACACCCCAATGTCTGAAGTCATATTATCGCTGCAGGAAGTGATCTGAAAGTCAGTTGACATGGTAGAAAGAGCACGTAGGGAGGTCAGGATGGATGGATAGATGGGTCAAACAAACACAGGACTTGTACCCAGGAGGCCGCTGTTCGTGTGAAACATTATTATTTACATTGACTAATTAGCTGGCGTACGGAATTTAATTTATGTTAAACTATTGATCTTTTCCGCAACATAACCAAGTAGTTTTGTTTAAAACTGCAACAGTGCATCTGTATGTGACGAGTTGGGAATGAGAACGGGGTAAATGCATAGGCATGACACACTGACTTTAGTAATGAAGATGAATCAACAGCAAGGTGCTGATGTAGTTGGTGTAGATGTTTGCAAACAGCGACATGAATGATGTTTTTCGACACAAACATTCTTTGTGTCGATAAAAAAAAGTGAACACACGCACGCACAGACAGACAGACACGCACGACTGTAGCTGCACGTCTGTGGTGAAGAGCTTACCCTTTCGTTTGGCCTCTGATAATGTAAAAGCAGGATGGGCAGCAGCGAGCACACAAATAAAGCATGGGATTAATGTAGAAGCAGTTGACCCAATTACATCTATTAAAACCTCTCTCACTCACACTCACACACACACACACACACACACACACACACAGGACAGAGACTGAGATATACAGTAAGCACCAGAGTAGACTAAGACAAATAATATAATATAGCATAATATAATATAATGCTTGTCTAAAATAAGAGAAGTGATAGTGGTATTATTATTATTATCAACAATACAAGAAACATTGAATAATCGTACTTGAACATTTTGGTATGAAATATAAAATATACCTTATGTCACCACATTATGTTAATATTTCAATTGAACATCAATCAAAGCGACCTTCACAAAACTCACATATCAGTCAACCTCTGATAAATATGACAGCACAATAATATGTACAGCACAACAGCAGCGATACATGACAATAACAAAAGAGGAATTTCACTCATTAAGGATGAGTGAGCAGACAACAGGGTGCAGCATGCTACTGTGTGGCATGAAAGCATTGCAATAAACAGATGACAGACACACGAAGGGAACAGAGCTGTCAAGCCTCTCTACACTCAAATGACAGCATTTGCTACACCGAGCAGAAATAAACCCTCTTCCTGCTGAAAGAAGGATTCCTCCAAAGACGGTGACTCATATACCTTTGACAAAAACCTCCGTGAAGCACTTCTCCTCGCCGACCACGCACTCGTACGCTGCGTCATCAGACAGGTTGAACTTGTTGATAGTGAGTGTCCGCTTGTTGCCCACGCTCTCAAACACATACCTGGATGATGGAGGAAGATTATACGAGGAGGATCAAGAACAGATGAGGGGAGAGAGAGAGACAAAGAAAAAGAGTGAAAATAATGAATAAGTGCTTTCAGCAGAATCATACGCCGAGAGGCCTGAAGACGAGGAGTGACTCAGAGACACAGACCGCAAACAAAGAGTCCACACATTCTTGTGCAGACCTTCAGTATATGCTCTCTCACTCACACACACACACACACACACACACACACACACACACACACACACACACACACACACACACACACACTCGCATTGTGGTTGCTGTACAGACATGGTGACAAAAATCAAAGAACTACCTACAGCAGGGGTATTCAATTCAAATTCAGCAATTACCATTTAGAGGGAATTTCCTCATACAAAGGTCCGGAACATCACAATAACGTCTAACTTACTTGATTTAGTCCCATATACGTATATATTGAAGTACCCGAGCAGTTGTGTTAACGTCTGTATGTAGTCAACAGCTGATTGTCAAATCAAATAAAGAAAGCTAAATTGAACAATATCTCAACCATATTTATTGTCAGTTTTCAAATTGAACTGGATGAATTATAAATAATACACATAATAAATCAATGTTCTTCTCTCGTTTCAAGTGAAATAAGGGCCAAGGATAAATTATATAACAGAAAGCTTTTGAAAAATGTGACTCTTAAAGTACTTAATTTTAGAAAAATGAATTTAACTGAATTGTCCTGCAGCTTTATATTCAGTTCATTCAGGTGTGAAGTGATGTCAACCAAGAAAAACATGATATTATATATTTTTTTCACCTTCTAAAAAGAGAAATTTGTGCGCTGGGACTCCATCTGTGGTTATTAAACCACTTGCTTCAGCTCTATTCCTCTCTGTTGACATCATTCTTGGACAGTGAATTTATGTGTTGGGATTCTGACTGTATTGGGCTCTTAGATTGTGTCTTCATTTCGGATGCGAGTAGGTACGTTTGCTAAAAAGAGTTATGCTTTGTCTCGTAATGGCGCTTCACATTACCGCTTTTAATAATCGTCACGGTCTCTGAACATGTGAGACATCCTGGTTTTGAACTGCCCGAGTGAAGAGTGAAGGTCTGTCGCTCGTCTCTCCTGTGTGTGTAAATCTCACTCGAGTTGGGAGGCCTTTCGGAATACACAAATTTGATTGGCTGAGCAGCCTCACGTGATGGGATTTACAACGTTTGTAATTGGTCGGTGTGTTTCCTGGACCGCTGAATGTGTGCCGTAAAGGCTAGAAAAACTGAGCCGGTTAAAATAAAAGCGCTCTGTCAAAAGAAAGAAAAGAAATGCTTCACGTTTGTGCCTCCTGTTTGTCCTCAGTGTTCCCTGTCTGCATGTAGGTTGGTTTGTGTGGCTGCTCTCCTTGCAGGTACTGAAGGTGGGCGTGGCAGAGGCTCATCAGTAAACAGGAAACACCTGGGCTCATCAGTCAAATGGGTTGATTGCGTTGGTTGTGTGCATCTCCATTTTGTTTATCACCCAGGCTACTAAGTAACACATGATTTGTATGTGAACAGACAACTCTACTGTTTTATCTTATTAAAGTATGAATCCTACAAAGGACAATATAAAACAAAATGTATATTCTTTTCTATATCATTGAGATGGCACATTGAACAAATCTACTTTTCTACTTCTGACATCCTGTCTAATCTCAACATTGAGTGGTAAAATACCAGAGTTTAACTGGGCACATGAAGATCAATTATATAATCTCACCATATTCACATACATCCTTCTACGTGAGCAGTCTCGGCTTTATATTTAAACCACACCAGTGGTTTGTTTGAAATGAAGATCAACTGGAAACCCGTCAACTCTGCAAACCCAAAGCATTTTATTCCTTAGCTCTCGATGGTCACAGTGCACAGCCTGGATGAAGAAAAAGTCCCCTCTCTCATAGTAACTGTTTAATCAAACAGGAAGAGGAGTGCCTTACTTTCAATGAACAGCATTAAGCGACTCAAAATGGCAGATGGTGGAGCCATTGAAAAAATACAACTCGCAACAGCTGCACCCTCTTGAATAAAACAGCAAAAGAAGCCTTTGAAGGAGAGGAAAGAGCAAAGTGGAGGGCGAGAGACACGGAGGAGAGCTCAGCCGGCTAAAGAGGCTCAAAACTAACATTTATATCTGATGTGAATCAGAAAGTTTGTTCCTAAAGATTTTTAATAAAAACAATTGTGACTCATCTTAGTGGGTTTGCATCCGTGTGCAATGCCGATGTGGAATGAGTTTCCTGAACAGCTAAGCTGTGTGTTGCTTTGGAAACTCGCTGTAACATTGCTATCAACCCAACACTCCAGTGAACATGTGCATATGACAACATATTGTTACTGATACAGCTTCACATGAAACACACATGAAGTGTGAACTGCACCAGCATAACTTGACTGTGAAACAACTTTTAACTTGGATAAAGTGCATAAATAATGTTACAGCTGAAGCATCTAAGTGTTCATCATTAATACAAAAAAACTTTCATTTAAGTTGCACTCATCAGTATTTTCATATTAACATTGGGGAAAGGGTCGCTTGTAGGAACCCACAGATAAGCAACAACCAAGTGCAGTTCCAACGATCTCCAGAGTGTTTTACTGTCTCCTAGTTTCTGTCATTTATAGGCCCAATCCTAGTGTCCTCCCTGAAGCCTTGAACCCTGAACCCTCAGGGACTTACTGACGTCACCGGTTAAATGGTCGAGTGTGAGATGCTGCAAAGGCTTGAAACGCTGTAAATACTAACGAGACAGCACTTTGCTGCGACATATCACGTTATCATGTCAACATCATAAAATGATGTGCAGTTGTGGTTATTTATTTCATACTTTTTACTCCCTGATTTGAACATCTTCCAGGCTTGCCTTCACGAGGCCAGAAGGAATTGTCAAACAAGCGTTTCCCCGCTTCCACTGGTCCACTGGTAACCTCATACTGCTAAACATGATGAATGTCACCTGTGTGTAAATGAGTGTGTGTTCATGATAATTGTTAAATTAGAATATAATATTAAATAGCAACATTTCAGTTGATCATGTTCATTTAATTAATTGTGGGAAGCCAACGTTGTGATAAAATGTGCAGCCCTAAGCTCCAACCAGCCTCACTGCTATTTGCCTAATTTATTTTTTTATTTTTCTGGCTGCAGCAACTACAACAATGTCAGTGTTCATAGAACATTAAAGACACATGTCTGTATTTTTTGTAGAATTACAGCTAACACTTTTTTAGGGCTTCATGAAGCAGCAAGAGTCTCAAGTTGCTGTCAAAGTCCTCAGAATTTAAATGTTACAGTTTTACTGTTCAAAACTTTTTACTGCAATTTTGGTCACTTGGTGTACTCGTATACTCCTTCAACATACACATACTGTTCCGTGCACAGAGTGGTAATTTGCTTACTTGGCCGATGGTTTGATTTCCTTTCCGTTTTTGAGCCACTTGATTGGGGCGTTGGGGTCAGCCAGTTCCACTGTGAGGTGGATCTTCTTTCCCTTGTCCACTGAGTAGGCTGCTTCCAGCTTCTTCAGGAAAGCTGAAAAAGAATCCAGTTAGTAGAGTTCATCCACTGCTTTAACAGCCAAATAATCCATAAGTGCCAACCAGCAGTAAGCATATGCTAACACACATTCCACCTGTTGTCCCCCCCCCAGAGGCCTTTAAACGACGCTGGTATTTACAGCATGCTGCATTAAACAGCTCTTGTTCCTGCCTCACTCTTAGCGCACAGTCTTTATTTGCCTCGTAACACCTCTCCCGTTTCATCGCTCCTCACCGTCACTTATCTTTGGCTCCACCTTTTTAATCTTCAGCATCTTTAACAAGCCCCTCAGGTCCGTGATGCCATACTCAAAGGCGATCTTCTCATAGTCACAGGGCTTGGCCGCCTTAAGGATTTCCCACACGTCCACACCCACTTCTTCTACCTTTTTCTTCTTCTCCCTGAGAAGAAGAACCACATTTTAGAGATCCAAATGTAAGTTATCGCGTTTGTCTGTGGCTGAAGTAGATGGCCGTACCTTTTCTTGAGCAGGCCACTGAAGTCTAGATCACCAGCATCCTCACCTGCATTGCCGCTGGAATTAAAGGAACAGAGAACTTAGGCGACCATCTCGGTGTGTTAATAAACCTGAGCTATTTACGACACTGCTGAATTGGGGAGCAAAAAAAGAGCATTAGGAAATATACATTCATTATAATACGTCCCCTTTAATCCCACATTACACAGAGCTATAAATACACATGAATTACAAGACGGTTATAAAGCAAACAAAGAAAGCATGAGCAAATACAACAGCACATGGTGGAGTGCTAATGAATTGAATTAGTGGCTGTAGTTAAAGCTCACCCTTTTTTCATCCTGTGTTCAGATAGTTGCAAAAATAGGATAAGTGAGAACATAGAGCAGAGCGTTTGATGTGGACTACAAACCATCATGCCCTGAATTCAAGCGACAGACAGAAATCACAATAGACGAGCACATGTAAGCAGGAGACGTGATAATACTGAAAATACTCATGTTCAAAACACAAACATTGTGTAGTCTATATCAGCACAAGTGAGCGAATGATGTGAAGCAGATAAAGATGTCGTTGCTATATTGGAAGTCTGAGAAATATTCATCAGTGAAGAACACACTCGAGATTCAACACAAAACCTTTCATGCAGAATCATATGCTGAGAACTTTACAGAGGGGTATAAACCCTTCACATGCACATCTCCAAGTAATGAGAAGAATTCACAAGGTCTGGTGTCATCAGTCACCTCTCTTGTGCTCAACAAGGTAACAACTACTGTGTGTGGCACGCGCCAATAAATGTCTACAGGCTCGAGTGCTTGTTGGTTTTTTTTCCTCTGCAGTTTTTCCGGCTTTCTTGAGGCTCAATGAACCCATCGGAGAGCAAGATAAATGCCAATCAATTCTAAGCAATTCCGAGTGATCATGTTTGTCGTATGGATGAACGGTTCATCCAAGGATAACATCCATCCATGTTGTCCTTGCCAATCCTGTAAGCAAGTAAATTCTCCCAGGGGGATAATGCCCTCGTTCTCAGGGAACACGTCATCACCAGGTCGGGTGAGCATGAAAATGATCCTAGCCGTCTACTGCGGCCACAACTACTAGATTTTAACCTACTTTTGAGAGATTCTTGAGTGCTGCATCAGACAACATGAGATAACTTATACACTGAATTTGTTTGACTGCAATATTTTCCTGAATCCACACTGAAGTTCGCATTTTCCAAAGCTGTTGTGTTGGAGTTCACATGAAAATGGGGATCAGGGGATTACTATAATGAGCTCTCTTTCATGGTGCGAGCGTGTGCACTGAGAGCAAAGCACAACACGCTCATCTCTCTCGCTCATACATATTATTAGAAACACTTCATCGAAGCTGCCGCTGCAGGAACTCGATGCTCACCACGAAAACAAAAACTGAAATGCAAACATTGTTTTTTCCTCCAAGTGTCAGTGATGCAAACTGATGCCGATGCAGAGTGATAAAACAAACGCACCGTGATTTAGATATGCGTTGATGCAAAGCTTAAAGGAGCAATATTTGATATCCAGAACATTAATATAGCCACAAACAACTATTGTCTAAGTAAAGATAGTGTGGAGTAATGTCTACCTGAGCAGAGAATCACTGTCCCTCTGTGTGTCTTGTAATCCAAGTGTCTGTGTTCTTTTTCTTGGTGGTCAAGCAGGTCACGGGTGCATGTGACTCCCTCCCTTTAAAACTGTCCTCGCTGTTTTCTCACTGCGCTCCATTCCTATTCTTGTCAGCACTGTTGCCATTGTCATCGCTGCTAGCACTGTTAGTGCAGCTAGCACTGCTACACCAAACGTCCCGGTATGTCCGGGATTGTCCCGGTTTCAACTTGGGTGTCCCGAGTCCCGACAAATACTGTTGAACATAAAATGTCCCTGTTTTCAGTGTACAGTATGTATTGCACTGAATATTTTCTGTCTCCCTGTGAAGGCTTTTTAGCTGACCAACCAGTCAGCGAAGCGACAATATGATGAAGAAGAGAAAAAAGCCTGATATTTCAGATATGAAAGATATAACACAATATAATACAATTAAAAACATAAGGAGTGAATGGGAGTGAGTATCCTAAAGAATGGAGGCAGACCACATGTATTTTCTGGTATAATACATGTTTAGAGAAACACACAGATGAGGATCCCTTACTTACCTTTTGGAGGTTGAGCTGCATGACCTCCACGCAACAAGGTGTTAAGAACATTCATTGCCTTCCCAGCAACATACTTAAGTTTCAACAAACTTTTCACTTTTCATTCATCACACCAACATCCCCCCTTCGCCCTCTCTCTCCTTCATATCAGCATTCTGCCAATAAGCACACTAACATCCGGTATGATGCTGCCTTTTTGCCTGTTGTGTCTCTCATCGTACCTGTGCCTTTCTGCTCGCGCTCTAACGAGGGAAGGAAATTATATATTTAAACACAGATTACAAATATGGAGACTCAAGATCTCACTGCTGATTTACGAACACACAGGACGCATACAGTAATCAACCTGAGCCTGAACAGCTGAAATAAATAATAAAAAAACTTGTTAAAAAAAAGCTACACAGTCACAGGATACACAGCTACACTTCACACGAGCAGAGGAAGAGACAGAAATAGACAGTGAGGGAAAGAGGAAATACATAAGAAATAATAAAACTCCCTTGAGAAACTGTCACCGAGACATGTGACGAAATACATGAGATGCTAAACCATGAGGGACTCCAGGTGAACCAAAACACCAAGGCAGCAACTGCATTGAGACGTGACAGAGCGGGAGAGAAAGCAGACAGACGGACTTGTACAAAGTCGGCCACAACTGAGGGATAGGCAGACACACAGGCGGAGACACTCGTTGAGACTGACAGATGCCCACAGGCAGCGATCTACAGAGGAGCATATGGGAGACAGTGTGACGGCGGGTGACATGTTGAGTAGACCCTCGCCGACACTGACACTCACGATCGCTTAAACGACTCCAAGATGTTGTCCTGCTGCTCTTCTTGTACAGCTGAAAGCAGACAGAAGGAGAGAGACTGGTGAGAGCCCTGCTAGGTTAGTTCATTACACAGCAGGCTTGAGCGGCAAAGGAATAATGGACTGATGACCTCGCTAGGCCACTAAATGATAGGCCCTAATGTGTATCACACTCACTGAGTTATTGGCTGACAAAGCCGGTTACATAGTACTGGTGGATACACTGAATGGAAGATGACAATAATGAGATTTTCTGTCTCCAGACCTACCCTGCACGGAGACTTCGAATGTGCAGGTGTCGCACTTGTCTTTGGCGGTGACCTCGCAGCGGTAGCTACCTGCGTCTCCATCCACTACTTTGATGATGCTCATCTTGTAAGTGTAGATCTGACAGAGAGAGAGAGAGAGAGAGAGAGAGAGAGAGAGAGAGAGAGAGAGATAGGGATGATGTGCTAACTAAATGAGCACACACACACGTACATGCACAGATCTGCGTGCATGTACGTGCTCACAAACACGTGCTGAGAATATACAGACAACACAGTTTTACCAATATAGGTTTGCCATCTGGATGATTTTATCTTTAATTAAGCTATATTTCCACAAAGAACTTCCTGGTAATTCTAGTCCCTTTCTACACTACTTTTCAAGGATCTAAAAGGTTCCATCAGCCCGTTGTGTTCTGTATCCAAACACCTGCGATGATGAAGCAAATATGTATGTATGAAAAGGCAACATGACATGTAAACACTCTGCCCGCCTGTTTCATTTTAATAAACTAAAAAAATTAACCTTAGATTTTGTCTCACTGCGATGAAATTTACTGCTGCAGAGTATTCGCTGATGCATGTTGTAATTAATGAAATGTAAAATAGTATGCACACCTACAGTCCTTCACTCTCACAAATGAATTTAAAAGTTGAGTGTAACCGTGAGACGCAGGCTCCCTGAGGCTGTACCGAGGCACAGGGTTTAAGTACAGTATGAGGATGATGAGAATTTCATTAGTTTGAACATATTTCGTAATAGACCAAAGTATTTGGTAAGTTAAAGCTGATGGTAGTACTAGATGTAAAGTTAAGAGGATCACCAAAGTCAGGAAGCTTCATCCTCTGGGGACCATGAATATCTCCAGCACTAACAACTTCATGGAAATCTCTCCACTAGCTGTTGAGATACTTTAGTCTGGACCAAAGTGGTCGGCGAACTCACATCGCCATCCTCAGAGCAACACTGTTAGCTCGGCTGATAATCTCTCTAACAATGAATGTACAAAGGTTATATTAACACATACACACCTTGGTGTTCCTGTCATAGACCTCTTTGAACTGCACGTGCTTCCCAGCTTTGCTGGCCAGGTCAAGCCACTTCCCCTTCAGCCATTTCATGGTCGGCTTCCTCGTCAGGCTTGAGGAGTCGACTTTAGTCACAAATGTAACGTCCTTGCCTGCAACGAACAAGAATGAGACGCAGTAATTAATTCAAATAGATTAGCTGACTTTATTCCAACAGGAATTTGGCACTATGTGGGCGACTCCTTTCATTTTGGATATAATTCAGGACTTTTATGGCAAATCCTCTTGCCAGACCTTTTGTTGCTGTGACACTCTCCGGCCTCTCCACGAATATGCCGCTCAGCACGGGCAGCTGATGGTCCTCCCCTAGACAACAACAGACGACCAAGCAAAGTGTTCTTAATGGTAATTCTCAAGTCTCAAACCACTGAACTCCACCCTCTGAGCTCAGGGATCTATTCTGTCTGTGCGGTTAATAAGTACTAAAACTGAGCAACAGACTTTCCTTGAGTCAAAACCATTCAGCGAGTAATTCACTTTGCTGTTACACTGCATAAAGCATTTGGGACCCTCTGATAAATGACAGGCGACCAAGGAGCCCCTGTAACAGACCGGCCCCAGGGAATAAAGAAACTCCTCAGATCACCTCTGAAGGCATCACATTAAGTTTGACTCTCTGCAATCTTCTGCCACCCTGACAGAACATAAGCTGAGGCTGTACACTCTTATCTTAACGATACAATACGAGAGGCTCTTTTATCCGTTCACTTGTTTATTTTGCAAGTAAATTGATGTAACCTCTGTAAGGTGTTTGCTTGTCAGTTGATACGCTTGCAGAGACGCCAACATATTCATTTCTCTTATCATCAGGAGGCAACTCTGCGCCAGAGGGGGGGGGGAAGAAAGAGAGAGAGAGCGGGGAACACGTCAGTCTGTACAGTATCTGTGCTGTTGAACACAAGCGTTAATTGGCCCAATGATGCTCTTGACTTCAGGTGAGGAACACTCACACGTTAAATCAACGTGCTCTCACACTCCAAAAAACACTTCTTTCTTTCTCTGAGTCGAATTAATAAATCCTGTTTTTTTTTTTCTATGCCAAAAAAACCCCACACACACAACTGTTAATGAGTTAAGTCTTCAGCAATCAAGTTCAAAAATCACTTTAATTGTGCTGAAGTCGGGAGGATGTTAACTGTACATAATCTGCATTGTTTCTCTCACTTCCTGGGTCGGACATACTCTCTTTGTTACAAGAAGAGATGGTTTATGGAGAAGCAGCAGGTACAGAGAGAGAG
>NW_022280056.1:734022-754395 GCF_004355925.1 Anarrhichthys ocellatus | reverse complement strand
TCTCTCTCTCTCTCTCTCTCTCTCTCTCTCTCTCTCTCTCTCTCTCTCTTATGGGCTCAGTTAATTTGATCTTTTAATCAAAAGTGCCCCTGAGGACAGATCCAAGTTCAGATGTTCAGGATGATTTAAAAGGTTTTGGTTAGAATTCTAAGTGGGTGAAGCTGATCCTGGAATGGCACCCAGGGGACACTTTGAATGTTTACACTCTTACACTGTTACATTGGACAGTTGCTGTGTTTGGGATGAGGGTTACATAGTGAACTAACTCCAGACACTGTCCTGGACCCAGGGAAGTTTGTGATTTTAGATAATAGCCTACAGGGATTACTTGACTAGAAAGAAACCCTGATAAAGCATTCAGTAACGCTTTATTTTATGGGCCCGGTATTCCCTCATAACCTCATTATCATTTCTAGCAACTAGTTTAGTTTCAGACTGTCTTCTCTGGAAGATCAACATATGTTCCAGTTCAATAAAACCCCGAAGTGAGTCTCGAAAATCAGATTAAATTATTACAGCGGCAAAGGAAGAGTTTGGGGTGGATAGACGGCTCAACAAATTAGTGGACTTTAATGCGGGAGACTGCTGTTTGTTTCCTGTTTCAGCGTTGGTTTCTTTAAACCCAGCTGCGTAGCCACGGGTGTGTGCCTGTGCCATGTAAATTTCAAGCTGGTACACCCACCATAATCGTAAAAAAATTATGAAAAGCAGTGCTTTCCATAAGCGCCAGCTGCCAGCCAAACAGTCAACTAATCACATTATGTCCAGCCGGCTACTTTATTACATCATTTTTTCATTCTAATAAAAATGTTTTGATTAACAAGTTGTGATTCACTATGCGTGTACATGTAATGATCACTAGCCTCCACTTCAAAACAATGCTGATAAAGAAACCTATGTCAATCTGTCTTTATCTGTCCCCACACACTCTATAGGAATGTGTGTGTGTGTGTGTGTGTGTGTGTGTGTGTGTGTGTGTGTGTGTGTGTGTGTGTATGGTGTGTGTGCATGCTCAGCTAAGAGGTTGGGTCCTGCTGAGTAGAGAGCAAAGAATTGTTTTCAGTGTTTCTGATCATCAGTAATAGGCATGGTTTGATATATTAACGATTTGTGCGCTAAAATGCACAAGATGCCTAATTCTCCTTTACAATAATTCACTAAATATTTAGGCAGGAAAACTCATTAAAATAAGCAATGATTAAGATCAGTGTATAAGATGGAATAGTGGCATTTAAACATTAAATCCCACAGGCCAGCCTAAGTTATAGTTTATAGCTATGTGGCTGTTTTAACCTAATCTCAACCGAGGGGTTATTGTTGTAACCACTCGAATTACATACTCAGATGTGAGCTTTACTGACTAAAATGATTAAATTGGAATTGATTATTTAGTTGTTTACCAACTGAACACAGTCTGTATTTTACTTATGATTGTCTAGGAACCTCCTCAGATAATTATTAGGAAATGATTAGGAATGTATGGACCCCTAGAATAAAAGGTTATCAAATATTCTATTACTTCACTAAAGTAGTAACATATCAATCCATCCCATCGATTACAATTTGTCAACTATACACAGAATAAATAGCACTGTATTACTCATTCTGCATATCATCCATTTATCATCAGAGCCCCTCCTGATAAAAACACACAGCATCTCAAACTCACTCTCATGTTACACATACAGCATGTAAAGAAATGAACAACTGCATTACCAGTGTGGTTACCATTGCACTATAAATCAGCATACTGTAGTATGTCCACATATCACACACACACACACACACACACACACACACACACACACACACACACAAATATGATATATACCCAGAATAAATACAGGATATATCACTTTTTATAAACCAGACCTCAATATTTCATTTCACATCGAAAACACTCTCAAAACGTTCTCTCGGATGCTTTGGTGGAAGCAATCATTTAATCACTTTGTTTTTATTGCTGCTGTCATGGACTTCTCTGTTATATTTGTATTTTATTGTTTCATCTGACAGTTTATCTGATGTGACTTGAGCTGCTTTAAAGTTGTGTCTTTGCATAGTTGTCATCCTATTCTTGTACGTCCCTTCATTTGCTGTGATGCACTTTGTCACTTTTGTTTGCAACATAAATAAAGATATATTTTGTGATTATTATTACATATTACATTTCCAGAAATCTTCGAGGCTGTATCTCTGCAAACTGCAACACAATCACAAGATATAATGAATCCATCTGCTGTGTGAAAACATTTGATCTTGAACACATCTGATGGCCATCACCAGAGCAGTCCCAGGCTTCTGGGAGGAGCGTTGTCAGTCTGTCACACCCGCTAACAGATACGCATGTCCTCTAACACACAGTGCTAAATACAAAACAAGCACATCAACAGAAAACACAAGCAGGCTGGACAATAGTGAGTTGTGTCTTTTCTTTACCATCCCTGGGCTCATTGTTCACTGAATGAAAAGAAACAGTTGGTACATGGAAATTAGTCGTGTGGACAGCAGAAAGGTTAAAACACTTCCCACAGTACTGCTGTGTGTGTGTGTGTGTGTGTGTGTGTGTGTGTGTGTGTGTGTGTATCAAATTATGAATGAAAGAGCTGTTCTTCAAAGATTGGATTAAAGACAGATGGCGCGAGGAATGAGTCTTAAAACCTTCCCGTTCGTTGTCTATTAGTCAATGTTGGTTTTTTTAATGAGTTTTTGGTTAGATGCCTGAAATAAGATAGTGGGTTAACACCAGCTGAAGAGATTTGATCTTTTGGTTCAACGATGTAAAAAAGCGTCAGTAAAAACCCTTCTTGTGAATTTTCAAGCTTTTACAAAATGGCAAAATGAGACGACTAAACGTCAACACCAGTCCACCTACACGGCCTCGTTGTGTATACTCACTCATGTGACCGTGGTGGAGTTTGTTTATAGTCTACCATTAGCTTTTTACTTCTGCTGATTGCATTTACGCTTTAAAAACAACAATGACAAAAAGTGTTGGCTTTTTGAGGGAATCAGTGCGTTGGCCTATAGAAATATGTCATCCCTGCAGCATTCTATTGCAGTGTCTCAATTCCGATACTTCCGCTTGTACACTTCCATGTAGTACACTATGTACACTTTGTACTTACTAAGTTTGACAGAATAATGCTGAGCCATGTCTCTGTGAGTTATATTGGTCATTTTAGAGATGAATCATTGTGTTTGATTTAACAGATGAGTGAAGCCACAGAGAACACAGCACACTCTCTACAGCAGGCTGCTTCTCCGCCACTGAACATGACACAACACCCGGATACATCGCATAATAATGTAAAAGGGAACAGCAGCCATTTTGACCAATAATTCCCTGGCAAAACAACATAATGAGCCCTTGAAAATCACTACAAATTAAGTTGTTTTCCTGTTACAAGTGGCTATTTAAAATGTAATAATATCTCTAAAAGTTGCACCTTTTGTTACTGTTTTATTCATCCAAACAAAGTCACTGTTCTCTTGAGGTATGAGCAGCTTATGACCCTTAACCTGGTTTATATTTTGGATTTTGAGAATGTCGGATATATGTTTATTGATATTTTTATACTTGCACCTTTATTAATATTTTACATTTTTACTCTTTATATTTACACCCTTTGCTACTTTGAACTGCAAATGCTGCACAACCATTTCCATCCAGATGAATAAAATTCCATCTTTAGCCAGTTAGTTATTATCCAATACTTAAAACCTCTTTAGCCCGAGCGGAGACCATTTGGGCTTAGAGCGAGACCGTTTAGAGTGGTACCGTGGTTCCGAATGGACTTTTTATTAAGAAATATCAAAAATGCTCCAGACATATTAAATATCGAATTAACGGGAAAAGTCCGAGCAACATCATCATACCAGCCATTGTAAACACTGCAAACACAATTATACATGAACTAATATCATATCTGGAAAATATCTAGAAGATTTGCCACAATTTTGGCCAAAAGTCGAAGATCTATGCTCTCTCTATGGCTCTCTCATCACGGAGCAGGATCGCACATGGCGGATGAACATATGCAGGAGGGGCGTGATTCGACCCGGAGACGAGCCACGTCGTCGAAATTACTCTCTTTCAAACCGTTCAAAAGTTATGGGTATACATGCCAACATCAGCGACAGGTCACGAGAAAAAAATTTGGTAAAAAAACTTACGTTTTGACGGTTTTGGCGATGAAAAACGGATTTATTCCAGCCGATTTCCGCACAGATCTGCCGGCCATGTTATGCTGCGTGTTTGTGACTGGTATAAATGCGCTGGCAGAATGAATGACAAAATGGCACCCGATTCTGTGAGGTGGACCAATCCATGTAGAGAGGGGTGTTCGCCCAGCATTTTGCGATTTTTAGTCAGTAAATAGACATGGAGATTCTCAAACACCCCCGCATGGCTCCCGTTGGACTATCCCGCGTCTAAAAAGGTGTTTCATGAATAAATCGGCCAAGCACAGGCCATACCAGGGTCACATACACACATTATGAGCCATTTATGTTTATGATTGACAGATATGACACATCATAACTGCTCAAAATTATTCCAAATGGTGTCAAACTGCTTTATTAGGATTATTGAACACTCTTAGTGATAAGAAAAGTGTATATATAGTTAATATGTAGTTATATAGTATATAAAATGAGTATACAGCAATGCAACAGCTGGTTCCGAAAATCAAAGTTTTGATTTTTATGACCATTTATGCTGGCCTGCTTCACTCAATCGAAGTAAAATATGTTGTGGGGACATGTAAAACGTGTTGTTCTATGACTGTGGCGTGGTTTTAGGCCAAGCCAGGCATTATTTTTAAAAAAAAATGTTCAATACAAGTGCTTTTTTTCAGGCGAACCTGGAACTTTTTCAATTTGAGCTGTGCCATAAGTCACATCAGTTATTAACCAGTGACATATACACAATATTTACACAATTTAACACATCTCACAAGTGTTACCAGTATTCTAGCATAAAAATTATTAAAATACACCTTGTAGTTAGAGCTGAGGACTCTCTTGAGTATGGGGATGTAATTTTCGAGCAGAGGCCTAAAAATAGGGCTAGGGCTATAGAGGTTAATGTAGGATCCAGAGTCAGACTGGATCCAAATGATATGAAGGTAATTGGGTCAGGTGGGGTCCCATTGTACTGCCACGGTTTAATTCTGTTAATCATCTGGCCTCAATGTGGGTGCTGGTATTGTTGTGCTGTCCAATGTCCTCGAAGTGTAGAAAATAATTTGTAAAGAGTCGTGGATTTTATGAACACCCAGTTTCAGGTAAGTTTTTTTTAGGATTTAGGGTACAAGCTAGCTGTTTAGGGCTTCATTAAAATATAGCATGAGCTGTGAATAAGCTTTGTCAGTTCAAACAAAGTCAAATTGCCAGCGTTCCCTTCCAAGGTGGTGAGACCACTTAGTAAAGATGAGCAGCATTATTAGTACAACTCACTGCTCTACCTCGTCATTGCTCTTTAAAGTTTATACAATAATTCATCTCGAATGATATCGTCTGCACATAAAAGCTGAAACACACAAACACGTGTACAACCATCTTGCTCGCACCCTCTGTTGCAGTTACTCCATAATATGAATTGACATTTTATCCAACGAGGTGAACTGAAACAGTGCATAAATAGACTCTATACATAAATGTACAACAAAGTATGTTTTACTCTCTCAGGGGACTCATTACTTATTACTGAATGCGTGCCACTGGCAGAGGAAATCTCCATAAACATGCATTATACACTCTGTAGCCTACGTATACAATGTGCAGTGTTGCAACTGCCACACAGTACATGATTCTACCTGATCTATACTGTACATACAGTACACGTCCCTCACACATCATGTAGCTGCTCTGCTGTGGGCTGCTACACCCACACACAATTAGTCCATGCTGAATGCATTATACCCTCAACTATGGATTGGGTTTGAAAGGTCAGGATTTTCAGGCGCACGGGGAAGTGAAAGGAGAGGAGCGATCTGCCATTCTGAATACATCGCAGGATTCTCTCTCACACATATATAAAACAGTTTCATCTTGCGACCCGCGGCAGGTTGAGCAACACATTGACACTCGGTGACTAACTGATCATGAAGTGACCGCAGAGAGAAACACGCAACAAACAACTGTCTGGCAAATGTCACACACAACTATCCCGTATTTCCATTCACAGCAGGATGATTGTAACTGCTGTGTGATCCCACGTTTCACTGTAAAATACATGTTTCTGGTCTGTCATTTGTTGAAACAGCAATTTCCAGGGAAAGATTATAAAATAATGAGAAAAAGCTCTTTTGGTTTAGTTAAATTTGTTGACTTTGAGATAAATTAAATTATTGCTGTTGTTGCAATAAAAGTCAGATATTTAAGCAATGATTAAAATATATTTTAGGAGATGCATCCAGTTGTTCATGCATCAGTTTGATGCAAACATTATTTGGGTTGTAAAGCAAATTGAATATGTGGTCAATAAACAGTTATTTAAACAATGTGTTTTTACCTCCAGTGCATAAAATAATGTCTCAACGTAATGATCACTGTTCTCTTATTGCACTTTGTTGTAACCAAGAATTGGCCAAAGCTTAAATTAAGGTTTAAATAAGGAATGCTAACAATGCTAACAATACACTTTTACAATGGCAGCTGTAGGACAAATGTGAAAGATTAATTAGCATGTATGTGAGTGAAGATTTAAGCATACCCAAGCTAAAATAGGAAAGTCAAATACACACCCACACACACACACACACACACACACACCGATACAGTATATACGTGATGCTTATCCATAAATTAAACACCTTCTATTTCGCTCCCAACACCAAATTTAATTAGCATCTCTGGTGCTCAAAATACACTCATGTCCTAAGCGCTAATAAAAGAATATTGTCGAAACTCTGAGCAGTGTGTGTGTGTGTGTGTGTGTTAGTGTGTGTGTGTGTGTGTGTGTGTGTGTGTGTGTGCGTGTAGCATCATGCATATCCCCACACTCAGTCCCATCACCACAGACGTTCACTGCTTCTGTGTTTGTTTCATTTGCAAGTCTTACCCTCCTCCTCCTCTGTCTCCTCTGAATGAGGGGAAACACACATTATCTTGTGGATGAGGATGATGATGATAGGAACGATGATGAAAGTGAATGAGCTATAGACAGTTACATCTATGGGACACAGACAGACAAACACTGGATGCAATGAGTGTTTTTCTTACCCTTCGTGTCTGAAAAAGAGAGAAAGAAGAAGAATTTATTAGAAAATTAAACAATCTTTACCAGAAGCTTTTATTAAAATATCACTTTTCAGTGGTTACTGTAGTTTAACTGTATAATAGCTGATTACTAGCCTGACTCAGAAATAAAGTGGATTTCTGGAGCACAGTTTGTGGGCTCAGATTAGATGTCATGAAGGCATGTACCAGCAGGGGCTGCTGCAGCCTCATCGCCCTTGGCTGCTGCAATTAAACAAAAATTATGGAAAATAATTTGTACATCCTCATTATTTCATATCACACAACACAGCCCAGTGTTTGGATAGTCACGGCTTCCAGAGCTGAGACTCGGTAAACTGTTTAAAGTGTTGCATCTTGTGATCTGAACCCTCGGGAGACAGCGACTAATAATAGTTTATATACATAACTGAGGGCACTTGTTCTTCGCTCTATTCATGTTTAGAAATCAGGCACCTTTATAAACATTTCAGTGACATGAAGACTCTAAAGTAACCGCAAAGGGAAACTACATGCAGGCAACCTGCACTTCTTCTTGATTTCGGTAAGGTTTGCTTCTGGCAAAAGAGAGAATATTGGATTTCAGCAGGGGAACAGCGTATGCTCAAATGAGAAATGGTTTACAGAAACTGTGAGGCTGAGATAAATATAAGTACATTTTTCAGAGATCATGAGGAATAATTGGGCTTAAAAAATACTGAAACGGGCGGCCTCAAGACAAAAAATATGCTTTTGATAGGATAAGTACATCAAAGTTCCAGGATCCCAGATCTAGGTTACTTTAGAAGCTCAAGGGCGTCTAATGAGATGGCAGATTAGGCAGGAGTTTCTGTCTGCCAGACAAACTAAAGCACACAGCTGCACAGAAATAATTCAACTCCAGCAGCATTTACCTCTCAACCATCTATTTCAATCATTCCACAGGTCTGTGCCCTCATTAGGGCCACTGTTTAAATGTTCAAAAAAAGGTTTCCGTGCTTCACTCTGCCAGGGACGTTCTGACGAGGCAGCAAAGCGTATATTAAAAGGTCCAAGCCACAGGAATGAGTGAGGACATCATCTTGACGTCTATCATCACTCCAAACCACTTACAACAAGCCACAACTGCAGAGTGTCCTGTGAACAGTGGGTCTAATATATCAGGGTCAGGCATGGCCTTGGCACCCTGTGTTCCAAGATGGCAGGCTGTATCTGGCATACTGGTGGGAGGGGGGGGTAACACTTCTATTTTGGTTAAGGTTTGTTTTCCAGGCAGCAATCTCTTAATGCCACTCTCAGCACCTACATCCACGAGGGAACTCATGACGCATCAGACAGTAAAAACCTTCTTTCGATCAGAAAGCCGGTCACTGGATTTCAGGTACAGTTTTGGCTGTTTCCCGTTGATGTCAAAGCGTTTACAAGCAGGATTTGATTTCTGACCGGCATCACATAGCAGAAGACAGCAGTCACCCCGAGAGACAACGAGGCAATAACTAACTGTCATCAAATGCTTCTGTAAAGCTGGTCTGGATGTAAAAGTTCTAATTATCATTGTATGAATACCCAGTCAGTGCCTCATTTAATGTCAGTGGAGCGGCTGCAATTCAATAGAAGATCTCAGACGAGACTTCTCACCAACAACACACGAATATAACTAATATTTTGTTCACATGAGGAAAACACCTTGAAGAGCTTCAGGAGATTAGACTTGCTTATTTCTGACGGATGGTAAAAGAAATAGCCTAATTCATATTCTACCTGATAACTCTTTTCTTTAAATCCGAACTTAAAAAAATATGATGACTAAACATAATAGACAGCTATAACAAACAAAAGATCTTTGTATTCTTTTTACTTGTAATCATTTTTAGACCACCTATGTCACTGCTACCTCCTCTGCAGATGATCAAACAGGGATTTTGTAGATGTTATCAGATCATCCTTTCATATCTAATTTAAACACTTTCCACTTACTCAGTTTTGCCTTTTTTTCCCCGTTTAAATACAGTGTGAGGTTCTCCAAGTCCCAAGTGAAAGATTTCATGAAATTGATCAGAGGAAATAAATGCTATAATGCAAAATCAAAAATACCACATGGAGAAAATATTTAAAGCCATTCAAGGCACATTTTATGGCAGTTCCAAGTAACAATGAAAGGTAAGTGAGTGTGAAAAAATGTATTTGAATATCCAGAATCCAGAATGTGTACACATACAAAAGGATGGCAAAGGGATGAAAATAGGTAAAAGTCAAACAATGGTGAGTCCATCCTTCTCTGAGCACTTCTTCTCTGCTGTGTAAGAGAACATTTGTATTTTAGAATGTTTCCCTCAGAACCACAAATCTGAACCTGCTGTTGGTGCTAGAGGAGAAGTCAGAGGATCATCAAAGTCAGTAGGATTTATCCTCTGGGTAACATGAATGTTTATACAAAGTTCCACCACAACCCATCCAATCATTATCAAGATATTTCAGTCTGGACAAAAGTGGTGGACCGACAGACCGACTGACTGATTTCCATCCATAAATCCACGTCGCTAGCGTTACTATAAATACCCAGTATGACGGGATAGGATGGGAAGCATATGGTCTGGGTCAAAAAAGTGTTCCATATGAGTTCCATACTCACCACTCATTTAATTTGGGCTGATAGGGCAAATCTACAGCATCTCAATTAGTGAAGGTGTGACATTGTTCTCTAATGAAGCTCCATTTTGTGATTTAGGTTGATAAGATGGGTGTATTTAAAAAAAAAAAAAACTATCCATAAGTGACCTGCTTCTCCTTCAGCCCACTTTATGAGGTCCTCTCTCTGTCCTCCTTTATCTGTCTGTCGGTCTTGTTTGGTGGGAAAAGCTGTGAGCAAACCGTTAAGTCACAACCAGGACAACGGCACCCCTTAAACCCCCCGGCGCTGAGGGTAATGCACAGCTGATGAACACGCTGTCTGTCCGGATCCATCTCCGCTCTCATTACCGGCCACGCTTCATCGACGGTCCTCTTCGGTCTAGATCATTTCACTCTACAGCTGTCTGTCTCCCTGTCTTCCAGGTATCTGTTAAATGGATGATGTCTCTTGCGGTCTCCATTCCTTCTTCCTCTTCACTTAAGGCAAATCCCTACTCTCAGCACTTTTTCATCCCACCATTTCTTTGTCCTACTTTAATCTGATTCCACTTTTCTTCTGAAGAGGGGAAAAAAAAAAAGTTAAGCGAGATGGTGAGCCCAAGAGGTGAAAACTAAAATAGGGAGAGAGAAGAAGAATGAGCAAGGCCAGCAGGGGTCAGGGATGGCGTGAAGCCTCACGTTGAGAGCTTATGGATTGGGTTCTTGGAGAGATGAGACACTTATATTTAACAAATATCATGTGAGATGCGTGTTGAAATATGATTTTGCTTTCTCGTTTTTCGCTGACCCTGCCACAGCCAGTACTGCCTTTAAATACCCACGACTTCATGCGCTCTGCATCGTAAATCTAGACCGTTTTTATTTCCAAAAGCTTATCGCTAATATCATTTTAAACTCGAGGGCTTTAATGCTTTCAAATATGACTCTGGCGTAAACTGATTAAGGTCTAAGTAATAACACCGAAGATTTTTTGTGTGTGAAATATGTATGCGTTGGTTTTCAAAGAGCAGAGCACTAAAACTGCCCTGGTTGGGGAATTGATTCTGACCAAGGATACTAAAAGATGTATGATGTCTTAAATGTTATGATTTAAGCGTTCACTAAATGGCATAGAATGTTTTATATATATATATATATATATGTATATATATATATATATATTTATATATATATATATATATTTATATATATGTATATACAGTATATATATGCACTGGATTCCAAGGTTTTATTCAAAAGGTTGTGCTTTAAAACAGTATGTTCGAGTCTGATTGTCATAAATAACGTAGCTAAATTTTCTTTAACCCAAAATAAAACATTTTTAACCCTTTGGGGGCAGATATTATCATTAATTAGTCTTTGTGTTTAAGTCACCTGATGAATGTAAGTCCAGTATTCTCTCTTTTTTAGCTCTATTTTTGGTCTCTATACTCCTGGGGGAAATAGTTGTCTCTTTAGCTGCTAAATGCTTCACTATGTTCACCAGCTAGTCTCTAACTGCATCTCTCTGCTGTTTGCTGCTGAGCAGGTAGAGTTCAGTGAGTTTTTATAGCTTTTTGGCAGCAAACAGCTGTCTGCTGTAGCTTAAAGCAATTTAGTGAGAGCAGTGAGAGTGAAGCAAAACAGTCAGGTTGGGAGCAAGAAAAGTTACAACACGTTCTCGTCCCGACAAATGCTGACGCGTCACTTTCTAATGCTGACCCAGCACATCATTCAAACAAAAACACTTGCTTAGTTTTAGGCAACAAAACCAGTTAGTCAGGTGGTTAAACGCATCCCAAACATCAATAACGTAACAAAATAAATTTTAACACTAACAATGGTCTCCTGGTTGAAAGTCCTGTGAGCTCCTGTGAGCTCTAAGATAATGAAAACACAGCAAACTTAGTTTCAAGTGATCATAAAATGAAAACGTAGTTATGAATATTATATTCCACTTTTGCTAATAGATCCCTGAAACACTACACAGTGGACATTTAACTGTAAAAGAAATATGGAAATACAAAAACCATCACCCCATCTGTCTTTCATTGGACTTTCTGTCGATGAGGATTGAGCTAGGTTAAGTCATGTACGCTCTTTTTCTCATGTGTCTCATGCTAACTAACCATCCATGATGTTATATACATATTCTGTGCAGCTAAATTCATATTCATTAACATATCCAGAATTATTACAATGAGAACCAACAATCTTTGTGATGTTTCTTGAGGATTATTTTATCACATGCTGGAAAACAAACATCAGCAACTCTTTATATTGAAAAACAAAGAGTAGATTTACATTTCTGTGCTCATCCCCAGTCTCTCTCCCTCTCTCTGTCTCTTGCGCGCTCTCTCTCTCTCTCTCTCTCTCGCTCTCTCTCTCTCTCTCTCTCTCTCTTCCCGTTTTGCTTTTGAAGGGTAACCTCTGTGGAATGCGCTTCGTTAATCTCTCCTGACATTTCCCTGTCTTCCTTTGCTGCGTTCCTCTCCTGCTTGTTCAGTCGGTTAAGCCAAAGGAGTCAGGCCAAGCCGAACATTCGGATCTTGAAATCTTTCTCTCTCATCGCTGAGCGAAGCCAAAAAAAGTGCACAATTCCTCGTGCGCATTTGTTTGCTTTAAAGTGTGTTTTGATGCTGAATAGCTGGTTCTTTAAGAAGCGTCTAATGCTGCTGCTGAGGAATGCACCACTTAAGTGGTTTTGTTTCTACTAGAGCTTGATGTTGGAAGACTGCTGAATAATTAAGTCCTTTAAGCGTGTCTACAACCGTAAGCTATGGCAGCAGCAGACGTGCTAACGAGAGAGCGGGCCCGGCGCCGCCTCTCCTCTGGCTGAGCACAACGCCAACTGGTGGTAACTTATTCCCGCGGCTCATACTCTATTAAAGCAGCCTGGTGCCCTTTTACGCAGCACCCCATTGCACCCCTCTACACTGGACAAATGTGCCAACCACAGGTGCAACGCTGAGCTCTTGTAACCGCCCTGTGGTGCGAGTGTAGCGGTATACATGCAGATCCAACAAGCAGCAGGTTGCAGTTTTTTTAAGGAGTCCGATATGCTCTGGAGGCAAAATGTGCCGAGCCAAAGAACCAGAGGATATTTCATCCATGTTTCACTCGTGCCGTAAATATTTCCTTTAGATGCTAAAAGTTTATTTGTCAGCAGATGGCGACTCGAAGGGAAGCCCCAAGGTATAGATTGCAAAAAAAAGTCTGTTTCAACCAAGAAAATAAACATCTGCGCATCTTAACTGATCGTATTAAGCTTAAACAATCTCACATACACATCAGTCGGTGTTTACATTCTGTAAAAGTTTGTTCTCTCTTAGATCGTTTTCCACAAAGACACAAGGTCTTGCATCAATATTCAGTGGCTCTTTTTCATGTTAAGTAAACTGAAAAAGAAAAGGAGGGGGTGTTCTTAAAGGACCACGCAAACGATTTTACGCATTAAGATTAGCGGGCCATAAAAATGGCTGTAAAATGTCTTCGATTTCTCTGGAGCAAGACAGTTGGTAAAAATAAACCCACTGGAGCCATCAGGGTTATCTCGACTTGGCTGTAAAGACAGAACATTTTTAAAAGAAAACCTGCTATCGAGTTGCATTGTGGGAAGTGTAGGGTCCGCATTTTCGGAGCTTAACTAGGGACTGCATTGGATTTCATCTTTCTTTAATACCTCGTACGAGTCCCAGACCTTTATGGAAGTGCAATACTAAATTGTTGGATTGCCCCTTTAAGTCCAACTCTCTTGGTACAAACAATTTATCCTCAAGCTGGTTATATTTTCTGATTTTAATTGTGGAATTTTGTTTCAAAATGAATAATGAAAACTGCCTCCACCCACTTAGATTGAACTCAGCATGCTTTGCTTCTGTGGGATGTTTTTAGTCACTAAGACTCCAATCCACTCCAATTGCTATGCTTATTTGGCAGCGCAATTCAACAGGGAATCCCCGATGCCTTAAAAGCACCTTAATCCCACTTTAAAAGCAACTCATTTTATTATAATGCCCCATGATGACATGCGGCCAAGCTGCTGTACTTAAACCACACTGAGATGTGTTTATGTATTTGCATAATGTTCAAATATACATCACCAAAATGGAGACTATTGACAGTAGAGCATGAAGAGAAGATTAATATTCAAGGAATCTATTCATAAGGCAGAGTGTGTGGATGAGTATCAATGCTTTATTGGCACTTGGCATGGCGTCCATGCAGGGGGCAGAGCGTGACTGATGGAGTTTCACCATTTTACGATGAGGATGAAGAGTGGTGCATGTTGGCAGAATCGGGGTACACTTGAGCCTCGGCCTACCACTTAATCATTTGCCAAGTTGATTTGACAGTCTTGATGATGTGACTCATTATCATGGACTGAATGGAGTGTCACCTCAGGAATTGCGGGGCAGCTACGGGGAGCTCGGCTCCGCTGAAAGAGACATGAGCTCCAGAAGGCCTCATTTGGGAAATTTAGTGCGAGCTCTAAAACTTCTTAATGTTTGGTGCCACTGTGTTTTTTTTTCTGTATAAATGTTTATATCCCTGGATATTTAGGGTCCTGAAATAAATAATAGGCTAGTAGCAAGGTTTATTCACACAATTTTCAATAATTTGTGTCTAATAAACACAATATTCCTGCAGAGCTACTCTACTGCAGTGTTTACTGTCGGAGCTGCCAGTTTTAAACACACTGACCAGGAATGAAGTGTTTGCATATTTGGGTGACCTACTTTTTGTTTTTGGCTGGAATATTTTTTATATTTTGAATATTTTAAAGGATTTCATTTGTCGTCAAGAAGTTTGAGTTTAGCTTCAACCCTCGCTTGTCTATTAGATCCTGTGTGGATTAAACTGTTTCTGCTGAGAAAAGATATACCCTCTATACCATTTTTCAAAGGATTTTTTGGGTTGAGGAGATAAAATGTGAGGAACTGTCTGACAAACAGCTCACTTATGAAAATATTTTGTTTCTTCACTCTCAAATGTGATAAATGTGACTATTTTCTTTCTCAGTAGTAAACTTAGTATCTGTGGATACTTATTTATAGACCAAACGATACATCAATTAATCCAGAACATAATAATCAATAATGTGGGAAAATGTGTATGTTGCAGTTGTTAGGACACCAAACTGTCAAGGTTGTTCTGTTGTCTTTTTATGAATCTGATCTATTAAGTGGCATTTTCCTTTTGGTTTTATTGTTGCGGGAGGGATGAAACCCAGAATATATTCTGATCAATGTCGATCTCAGGAGCATGCGCTGAGCTCTGCAGAGACCTCTCTAAAAAGAGAAAGGTCTCTAATAATGTTTGACCAACTGAGTTGATAAACCTTTCAAGGTGTTGACATCCCTGTGTTCAGTCTATGCGTGCTATAACGGTCACTAAGCCTGTTGTGGCGAAGGACTGAGGGATTAGACACGCAGGACCGTGGAGGGACTGTGAGGGATGGGATGGCTGTTTATATCACTGGGTTATAGTGATGATGATAAGAATTATGGCTTGTTTGGATTCCACCAGTCATGTCCCTCTCCCCCTCCTCCCCTCTTCCTCCTCCCTGCCACATGTGTGGAGGAAGATTTATGGATTAACAAGAAGGGAGGAGAACGAAAAGGATTTGGTAATAGGTTTGGAAGAGGAATACAAGTGGTACGGAGCTGAAGATTAGATTTTATGGCAATGCTGTAAACTTTCCAGACGATTTTAATGAATTGTTATTATGTGAATAAAGCAGTCTCAACACGAGAAAACAATTGCGAAATGCAACTCTAATTTAGGGATGAGCAATCTGTGGTGTTCGGTAAACAAAGGCGGCTCTAACTGCTGTATTAAGCTGTCATCCACTTCAGCTTTCCATTAATTTCCTTTTTGTCTTCCAGCTGGAGTCAGCAAGGACTGCGCTCCAAATAGGCCAAGGCCTCTCTCAAATCACAGAGGAAGCTTTTAGAAGAAGGCTGAGTATCCACTGCACAACACAGCACATGGGCTGTGTTTAGAGAGGCTTTGTTAATGATACATCATGGCTCCGTTCACTTTTCACACCGTCGTCGTAGGACCTTATAGCGCAGTCGCTTAACTCTGCATCTGTCGGTGATCCATCAAGCAGCGGGGTTAGACCTGTGGAGCTCGATGATAGCCTCGGTATGAGGTAATGCTACACTGGACCAGTGGTAAGACGTGCAGTTTTGGGGGGGTTGGCAGGATGTTGGTCTCTTTCTAGCCTGCAGCCAGTAGGGTGGAGGTTTAACCTTCCACTGAACAACTGCTGCTCTCCAAAAACAAGATGGATACATATATGCTCAGTGGGCTCAATTTCCCGAACATATTTCAGGCGTCTCTATAGTGTTTCACAAGACTCAAACTAATAGTCAAACTACAGATAGACGTCTACATTCATCTGTTGCAAACTATCTTGGGACTAACACAGTGCTGCAGGAATAAAACCCTGAGATGAGTCAGCATTTTTGTACTTCCAGTTCCCTAATCTCAAAGTCAGTGTGTTTTTTCTTTTTTTTTTTTTAATGGGTTTTTGGTTAGATGCCTGATATAAAGTCTGTAGTTAACACAAGCTTAAATATGTTAACGTTTTGCTGCCCCATATGTCCTATACTGAAGTCCTGAGATCCATAAAGGGAAGTCTATCATTTCTAACAGCGTCAGCAGAAGAATTAATTGAAAAAGACAAGGAACGGGGACAAATAACGAGTGCTGTGTCGTGTCACCTGAGGTTCATACTGTAAATATAGAAGAAATGGTTCCTTATAAAAAACGTCTCACCCCACAAGGCCAGGAGGTCAGATCATTGAAGATATTCATATTGATACTAGTGTTATACAATAGCACCGATAGCTGGTTTAAATCAACGGTGATATATGAATACATTTAGAATTATATCAGCCTCTAATTCAAGTTGTAGAGTGAAACAATGTCAACATCATTTTGAAGTGAAATTTCTTTAGGGTTTTCAAACTCAAAAATTGCTTCCAAGTAATGAAATATACAATTAATTAGTGAAAAGCTTTGTCCTGGCTAACAGCAGACTAATGGCACACGACTCTTAAAACATGTCTGGACCACTCGGATATTGTGATCTTACCTAAGAGAAAATTCAAAATACGAGAAAATTGTTGAATCCGGGAAGTTATCCTAAATCACTCCAACAAGCATCTTAACAAGAAATCTGTTCGTACGAGTGATTCTCGCATGAGGCTCAATGAGTGTCTCTATTCACACACGGCCTAAATCTGACATCAGACAGACTTTGCATCAGGGAGCTGGCAGGGTAAAGTCTGTTTAATATCCGGTTCAACTGATTCAGACATTTGTGTTCTCACGTACAGCTCCTTCTGGTAATGTCTAGATCATTTCAGTGTGGCTTTGGAAACATGGCTCTCAGCTCTGAGTTAGCCTGGAGGGCAGGGTGGCTGACTCTGAAGGCCCTAATCTAAGAGCAGAATTAGGATTTATGCTGTGTTCACACTGAACGCTACGCAAATTTTTCGTGCGAGTAGATTACATACAAAGTCAATGCAAAGATGCAAATGGACGCAAGTAAACGTGTATTTGTGCCGGGTGGTGCCAATAACGTGAATACGCGAAATTCGCCTCATTCAATGTATGTGTATAAACCATAGGGTACTAACAATGAAAACAACGATGCTGTATTTACGCCTTAAATTAGTCTAAAGTCAGACAGAAAAGACTTAAATCTAGCCAGGCTGACTCTGATCTAAGAGCTGTTATCATTGAGATCAGGGACACATGTTGACCAATGTTCCCATGGTAACAGGCAATCAGCGACACCTCCTGAACAGCGGCACCGAACGACAAAAACAGGAAAACACGGCTCGTAATTTGTTGTTTTTCTAACAATGTAGTGGAGCAAATAATGAGAAGGGAAAGAGTTGTTGAGGCCTCAGTAACCTGTTGGAGATATACAGCAGCGAGGAGCCGTAGTCGTAGTCAAAGTCTATCTTTGTGAGTCCAGCCCTGCTCTGCCCTGCTCTGCCCTGCTCTGCCCTGTCCTAAGAGGTTTGGGCAGAGATGTTGGTTCCTGGCAGTGTTACTTGTAATTAAAAATTGGACTGTTATTTCTGCCCACGCTCAGCAATGGAGCAGCGCCAGTGACCCACCATCCTGGCACCCTGCAACTATCAGCATCAGCACTGGTGCACAACGTTAATTACCAACTGGTTCCAAAGAACCCACTGGTTTATCACACAAAACGAGTCAGAGCTGTTGTGAGAGACACCGACAGCCTGCTGGGCTGTTTTTGTCTTTTTTTAATGGGTCAACTAGGGGCTAACAAAGTGGACACACACCCCCAGTCCCAGAGGTGTCTTTCCCTTCGTTGATCCACGAGGCCACAGCTTCTACGCTTCAGAACTATTCTCGTGGCTGTTTATTGGGATGCCTGCTTCCCCCTGATCCCCGGGGCTTCTTGAGTACCGGGGCGGCTTTTTCCACAGAGAGCAAGACGCACACATGGGGGGAGTCACATGAGCTGTGACCAGCTGATCGACAGGGGCAGAGGGGTGTGAGGAAGTTCAAGAGAGGGCCAGTGATTTGGGATGGGTGGAAACACAAGAACAAGAGGAGCTTGAGAGAAGCTATGCGGGGTGGGAATATGATACATGTGATGTCAGGACGCTGGATTGGTGACACATTGGTAAGATATAACAAGGATGGAATTACTGGGAATGAAACGGGAAAGCGCTCCAAAGGGCAAAGACTTCAGGTCCGTCCAAATCTTTCATGACTGTATTTCATAACACGTCATCACTGACATGTGTCTCGAAAGTGAGCTTTTGAGGACCGAAGAAAAAACACTTTTTGTTTTTAGAAATACATACTTTTTGATTTTATCCGGTGTAGTTTGAAATAGTTCTATAAGCAAAACAGGATCACTATCAGCCCATGACGGAGAATGTGACACCTCGACTGGAATCCACAAGAAGTAGAAAAAAGGAGTTGTGACTTTTTCCAAACAATAACAGCGATACGGTGAACTTCCTGCAGATCGGCGAGGGGAGATGGATGCCAGCGGAGGAGACAGCGTAACAGAATGAGGGAGGCAATCAAGGTCAGATAGATTAGATGTCTGAGGTGCAGAGATACGATGCGAGGTAGTTACACCTGACTCGGCAGAGGTCCCTCCAACAAATCATCCCCCTCATCTCTCCGCTTTTTATCCATTACCTGCTCCTCTCCTGCCTTCATTCCCTCCTCTCCTCATGCATGCATTCGTTTGTCAGGTTTCAAGCCTGAACCGCTGATTTGCAGTGCTTTGAGGTCACCGTTGACGGAGGCAGTGGGGCATTTATCAGACTGACACTAACATTACGGCGTGCACTACAGCCTGTGCGGTTTAATGTCACATATCACGCTGTTGTATCAATATGGTTAGGTCATGCCATTCTGCTGGAATCTCACGTGTGTAGTTTACAGTGAAATGACAGGACATGTCACTTTTCTATCTTTTTTTATCTTAGAGCTACATTTTCATTCTTATGAACTAAAAAAACAAGAAAACTAAATGTAAAAATCAGCAATATGTCTTTGTAGCAGTAAAAGTTGGGTTCATTTTACAGCACTGGGTTTATACATTCTACGGTATAAACTATAATTACAAAATATAATAATAATATGAATGATTTAACAATTTAATCAAGCTTCCTTCTCTCGTCTGTCTCGTGTCCTACATAACCACCCTTAGAGACAAAACTGGTTTTGGACATTTATGATAATAATATTGTTATATCTACTGTATTTTGTTTTGTTTCTTATGTTATGCTCAGTTTTTTGTGTCTCATTTCATCGATATTCCTGTTTTCGTCATTTTGTTACTACCCTTTGTTCTAATACAAAAAAAGAATAACTATGTTTCTAAATAAAAGACAAAACCTTGAACCTTACGTCAGACGGTACTGTAGGCGTGTATTCCTGCTTTCCTGCTTATTTGGTTAAAAAAAACATATAATCCAACTGCAGCTGCAGAACATTGTCAGTAAAACAGAAAGACGCTGAGGTAGAGCCAATGAAGACATGTGCCTGTCACTAACTGATAAAAGCTAAAACTCATACAGAGTAACACATGTTTAACAGCTTCCATTCACATGTCAACTGCATATTAAGAGATCTATAAAGTACAAATAAAGCATCTTGTTATCATGTTAGTGTTGCTATATTAGGAGTGGATTTTAAACTAATTAAATACTACTAATCTTTTAAAAAATATCAAGAATACGTTCAAATAATCGCAACAAATTTCTTTTTTTTAACTCATGTGAATGTTTCACTCCATCACCAGCTTACACTTGTGTTTTTGCTGAGAGAGTTTCCTGTTATAATCCTACAGGTTGCACCAGCTTACCTGGCTGTGGCTCAGGCATGTCTTTGTCTGTTTACAGTGATTCCTCTCAAAGCGTCTTCCTCCCTTCTTGTCTGTGGATCTGCCTGCATTTCCTCCTTCATCCCCTTTTATCACCTCAACACCCTCCCCCCCCCCCCCGCGCACCGCACCCTCACGCCCAC
>NW_022280056.1:720451-733622 GCF_004355925.1 Anarrhichthys ocellatus | reverse complement strand
ACACACACACACACCCCTCACGCCCCCACACACACACACACACCCCTCAAACACACACCACCACTGTCAGTGACTTCATCCTCCCCCACGACAAGTGGAACAAGGAGGGCAGAGAGTGACAGAAAGGCTGTCATTTGAAATCTTGGCAGGAGCTGCAGAGCTTTGAGGAGCAGAAGGAAGACACCATTAGGGGTAGAAGCCCTTCGGAGCAATAAAGAAAAGTCCGGCCATCGAGGAAACCTGCCAGCTGATTAACTCGTTAGGCCCCATGGAGCCGGAACCAATTGACTGAGGCTAATCAGCACTGACTGACAATTTGATGGAGTGATGCAGCAGCGGCTGAAAGTGCTCAGATATGTTTTGAGTTTAACTCAGATACATCAACTAAAGAGATATTTAACATGTCAATCTTTCTCTTTTTGCGGAAGGGAGGGAGAGCAGAGGAGGGTCTTTTATTTATCCTCATCTTGCAGGACTGAAAGATCAGACAAATGCATCAAAACAGTCGATCGGATGCAGATGACAACGTCTCTGCATCAGGGCCTTATCTTCTGGTTTGTCCGTTTTGAGAAACTGTAGATGTTTTATTGATAGTTAATACAGATTGAACATAATCTCTCTGAAGAGCAAACTATTTCTTCACGAGCTAACAGTCTCCTTCCCTTATCCTGCATCGGACCCAATGTTAGACATGTCACAACTTTCATATTGTCCCGATCTAAAGAGGATGAAAGAGAATAGAATCGAGAGCAAAGCGGCAGCAGCAGCCTTGCTGACGATCTCATTTGTTCTCAGTAGCTGTAGCTGTCAACAGCATGTCTTTTACGGGACCGAAAGCCCTCTGCAGGGACGTGAGGCTCAAGGTCAAAGACAGTAGAAGGAGGTCACTGACCTCGTGAATTCCTGCAGAGGTATAGACTCCGGAACCCACTAACATGACTGTCGACACACACCTGTTTATGCTAAGAATTAGCCAAATGGTTCCCATGTGGTATGGACAAAATAAACAGTATATTTAATATTGTACACATGTGTTAAATTATGCATTTAAGCAGCTTTTTACTTTCCTTTAATTCGCTTGTCAGCGATCCCTTTTTTGTTTCCTTGCTTCCCAAATTGCCCAGGCTGCCGTAACCTTGGCTGTAACAATAAACATTCTCTGAGACTTTAATTTGGTCAGAAAGAGAGGCAGAGATTGAAGAGCGGCTATTTGAGGCAAGTGCAACTGGAGATTCAGATGTTCAAGGAGAACAAAATACCCTCGAGTAAGATTATGGAGCGCTGTTTGAACAGGACATAAAAGGTCCTCGAGTCTGTTCGACGTACTGTATATTCTAGCTTTACATTACACCACTTTTAAGCTGAAGTATCTTTGATAAGTCTATTATACGCATTCACAGCTCACCTGTTTTTATTTATGTATACTCTGACTTTGAATAGGTTGAAACCATTGTGGATTTGAGGTGGATATAGGAGACTAACTATAGGAGTCCTGCATGATCCAGTGATCTGCTGTAAAGGATGACATCAGAGTTATTTAACGCTTGCATTAGTTAAGCCTCTCTGAAGTACAAGTTAAGCCAGCTGAAGCGGGTCCTCTCCATCTTAAAGGTGCCTTTCTCATCACTGAAACACCAGCGTAGAGATGAAAGCAGTCAGAGCTTTGTGTTAACATCGGTTCGTGTTTAGACCAAACTAAATTCAGCATTGAAAGAGATTAGTTTTAATAGATTGTGGTTGTTAAAAGAAAGAGAATATAACATAAAACACAAATCTAAATGATGCATCAGATTTGTGCAAAAACTAAGCAAGCTTTCTTTATAGCCGGTCTGATTTAGGCCAACTCCATGCAAAAGTAAAGGTTATTTATGTAGCACAGGTCGAGATTAAATAATTATCTTTGTTGTTGTTTTGCGTCTACCTGTAGTTTTGGTCTCTTTGAAATCTATTTGTGTCTTGTTGTAGACGTTTTGTGTCTCTTTGTAGTCGTTTTGTGTCTCTTTGTGGTTGTTTTGAGTCTTTTTGTAATTATTTTGGTCTCTTTGTAGTCTCTTTGTGTCTCTTTGTAGCCGTATTGTGTTTCTTTGGGGTCATCTTTAGTCTCTTCACAGTTGGCACGTGTCTCTTTGAGTGACATCTTGTAGGTGACGGCCAGGGGGCTGTGAGTCTGAGATCAATTGAACAGATGAGACAAAGAAACCACAAATTCCCTGCACCTTTTAAGGACCTCTGTTTTATCAGCATTAAGCTTGGAAAATTATCAGCCATCCAATGTCATTACCACTTACAGGCAGTCATGTAAAATAGACAATTTTGTCATGTTATGGGGATTAAAAGTGAAGAGATGTATAATTAAATATTATCTGCATAGCATTGACTGGATCTACTATTAAACAAAGGTATTTTCACTGTACCCTTATCTCATGACATAATGTTTGATGTACTACAAAGAATTATAAGTGGTTTCTATCTACCCATCGATACGATCGGATTACTGATGGTGTGTTAAAAATGTTGATGTAAAAATGTTTCATTGAGACGTTTCAGATGTGGCAGTCTCTGCAGCAAGTGTTATGTGTGACCCGAGTAGTTAATAAGTTTGTCCCTGTGGGGTCATTGTGGTACAGAAGAAAAGATAAAGTGGGATATATATGACAATGCTGGCTCACTGCTAATAAACCTTGCAAGGATGAGCCATTTCTAATTAATCCCTGAAATTAAGGAAGACCTCTGACTATACACGCTGAAGAGTTTATTTATTATTATATTTTATACTTTATTCGAAAACATTTTGTTGACTTCCTTCCTCATTTTTCCCAATGCTCCATTTCTTAACAGCAGACAGACGGTACATGACAGTGTCTTCCCTCAAAGTCCTGTTGCCGTTTCTTATAAATATACATGCTTTCATATTTGACTAAGAATAGTAAGGTGACACCGTTGTTTGAGGCGGTGACAGAGAGTAATGGTCTGTCCCAGTAAAGGGGAATAGATACTGGGCCTGAATGGTTTCAAAGGCAGCGCCCGGGGGAGTTGCATGCCTCAGTCACCATATGCTCGGTGCAGAGCCCCCCCCCCCCACCTCCACACTGAACAGGAGCCCGGAGAGAGACAGACTGCTTCATGCAGACTGTAATGTGATAACAACGATGTGCCAAAAGCACGTCAAATACAATTAGAGTCACAAACGATATCCATTCAAGTAACTTTATGTGGAAAGTCAGAGAAAAACCTACTGCTTTATGTTGATCATCAGCCGTTGTCTTCTTGTACTTTTGAATATTGTTTATTATTGTCGACGGGGTCTCAAGAGGAGATGGTTGTTGAACTTGACTGAGGAAATCGGTTTTTATATTGTAAGGTATAGATATAGCATTGGTAGCAAGGAACCGGGGAGAGGTGTTTTTTTGCCCATGTTTTTGACCTCATTGAGGACATTCCTGTCTTTGTCACAAATGTTTGATATTTTTTTCAGAGAGCCCGATTGTTATTCTTGTCAGGACAGAAGTTACAGTGGAGAAGGTGCGAAACCCTCCAACAAAGTCATTTTGAACATTAAGTCTTGACTTCTTGATACTCTCAACTTTAAAGGATTAAAAACGGATTCAAAACTTCTTCTCAGCACTTTGATCCATAAAATGTTGAAGTTTAAAATGATGGATGCCTTTCACTTGTGAGGTTTTCTTGCATGTCAGCAGAACTCCTAAGCCAGGAATAAGCATTGAGAAATAAAACACATCAATCACATCTGGCAGAAACCTGCTGCTGCTTCTCTTTTCTGGTTTGATTCTTCCAATTGTTGGGGCTCTTCTGGCCAAAACCCCAGATAAGTGGAGTCACAGATACGCTGCCCCTTGGTTGACCCTTGGACTGTTAAACAGGGGGTTGGCAACTGCAAACATTTGTTAAACTAGTACCTGGAGCCGGGATCCAGTTTACAGCCCAGAGACGTAAAACAGCAATCCATGAATTCTGGTCTGGAGGTGCAACATATTGGAGCCTGTTCTCACTGAACCCGTTGATCTCAGGGAACGCTGCAAACAAACAAGCGCTGAGTTACTGCCGTGTAACGAGGAGAAGACGTGTCTGTGCAACACTTATCGGGGTGAGAGATGTTTCTGAGCTGATTCATAGCTTGCAAGTGATTTTCTACAGAAGAACCTAGATATTGCTACCAATGGACAGTAAACCTTCACACCAAGTCAAAGTTTTTCAAGCATTATTTTTTGAAAATTCACACAAAATACCAGTTTGAGTGTTTGTGTAGATATTATTTTTGAAATTGCAAGTTTCTGAGAAGTAAAAATGCAGCTATAAAAGCCAATGTTGTTGATGTAACATTTAACTTTTTATGTAACTTGAACTTGTTATCTTGAAGTCACTGAAAATTGAGAAATACAAAAAACGTTGCCGTAAAATATGTTTATTTATGCAAGTTTAGAATGATTAAATGTTGCCTTTGTGTGTTTACTATATTGCAATCAGTTGATATGACCTTTTCAAATATAAAAACTTGATAATCTTATACACACACTGCCTTTATTAGTGCACAGTGGACTGGAGTAGATCCTGAAATTAGCACCCCGACCCCGAGTCAAGAATCGAATCAAATTGATTTGTGAGATACCAAAAGATTCACAACTTCATGCCACATGCCCATTCTATTATTTTGTACATTCACATTGTAAAAACAGATTGACTAGTTTAATGTGAAAACGTGTCTTCATCTGATTACATGTAGGCAGCTCAAAAACATCAAAAACACAGCGAACACATCAAGGTTCAAATTCTTAATGCTTCATTCAGAGACTCAGAGAAGCTCAACTAAATAAGTGTGCACTCAAATGCATTCCTCCTTTGACAAACAGACAACTTATCAATATACAATCTTTTTTTTTTTTTTGCCTTAATTCAACTGGGACAGCAGAGACACAACATGAAATGAGGGGGAGAGGCTCTGGCTGGAATCAAACCGGCGACACTGCCATGACATGGTCAGCATCTTAAACCCAGGAGGTTTATCTCTTTTAATCATTTAGGGTAAAGAAATTACATTTCAGCAGCCTTTTTTTGTTGTTGTTTTTGCCAAAGATTTTATGTTACTCCTCGTCTTCCCCGAGACATAAAGTAAAGGTCGTAACAAGGTAATTCTTGAAGCAGCAGTCCGTCTCAGCTGAAGGCACAATATGAATATAAGATGCTGATCTTGGTCTTGAGATAAGTGCAACTGCAGTTTTCTGCTCTGTTTGACTCTGTTTTTTCCTGTAAAGGGACATTTAAGTAAATAAAACGCAGTCTGGAGTAGAACATGGAATGCTAACTATGAAGAATTTACAAACACAAACAACCCTCTTCATCACAGGACATAAATATGTATTATTCAGCTGATAAAATGGCACTTTTAGAGGCTTTAGGAGAGCGGTGGGGGTGAGAGGAAGGCTAAGGGTCTTTTCTGGTCTGTTAGCAGCCTCTGCTGGCCCTGGATGTGTCACATACAGAATCAAGGGGTGATGTATATTATCAACACTCACCTTGTTTGAAATGACAAGGAGAGTGAAATGGTATCTTTGACATATTATGTTTCGGCTGAAACATATTAAACCACATATTTTACAGTAGATGGGACACTTAGCTCTCCAAAAACAAAAAATATATTAGGCCAAATAGATTTGAACACATAAGACTTTGGGAATTCAACAACTCAACATGTAAATTATTCATCCTGTCACAACCTTCGTTGTTTCAGCCAAAATATAGGGTAACACTAAGCTGACAGGCAACCCAAAATACAAAATAGTAATCAGACCCTCTTTGATTTGCAAAGAAGAAAATGCACAAGAAGTTGCTGTTGACAAGTAACAAGACAGCAGCACACATACAGATCTGGTTCAATGAAGAAGTACAGAAAACACCAAAATGTTAAAAAATAATAATTCAAAGCCTAATACTGTTCCTGTGCAGTAGCACTGGCAATAACAGATGACAAGATGAACATGTTCAGAAACGGACAGAAGTGAAAAATAAAGTCATTTGACATGTATTGAGTGGGAGGCTATGCATAAACAAACAAGCATGCAAAGTAGGTCAGCACATACCTTAAATAGCTGTGTATGGAGGAATGGGTTGGAGTGGTAAAGCAGACTTTTAGCTTGAGACACACGTTTGATAAAACCTGGTTGAAACTCGAAAAATATATATAATGCAAATCTTAAAATTTAAGGAACATGGGGGAAAAAAGGTGAAATTAATGATTAATGATGAATTGTAATGTGTTGTTCTACTTAGTTAGACTGCGGCTACAAAAGCTCCCAAATCAGCATTTGAAAACTCTGCTAAAAAATGTAAAGAATAAACGACTAACATGTCATATATTTTAAAGACTTTTATTATGAAAAGCTCTCCGGAACTGCTCAGTTGTAGTAGCTTAGTACATTTTACATTGTCTTCCGCTGCATATTTCTGTCAAAATGGCCCGTCCACTTCCATTTAAAATTGCAGTTGTTTCTACTGTTTTGTTTTTCGTATGCACGAATTATGTATACTGTAATAACGGCAGAAGGGTAAGTGTGAAATTGTATTAATTCAACCCTCGCATTTGACTGCCGTTAAGCGGAAGCTGCACCTGTTAGCTATGGGATTAGCATTAGCTTTGGACCCAGTGAATGCTAACAGTAACGTTATATCTTCTATTTGTATTACCAGGTTGGCGATGTCATGGACACTGAATTCAGTGGTTTCTCCGTACCACTTGAGCACTCATTTGAAGTTGGTGAGGAGGTGTTATTTTTGATTATTATGGTTTATAGTGCGTTATTGCTAATGTTGTTAAGCTAACACTAACTAAGCAGCCTTGTGCTAACACCACAGAACGGAGACATCACACTTCAAAAGTCTGTCAGTTGAATCATTTTTATCAATCGATGAATTAATTATATGTAGTTAACTGCCAACGTATCTAACTCTGCATGTAACATGACAGTCAACTGCAACAATTTACATTCTGAGCATCTATATCTGATAGACCTTTATCACAGCAGACATGTTGACTAGTCGCAGCAGGAAAGGCTCAGCTGCATTGAAGGTAAGCTAGTAAGCTAGTAAGTAAGCAAGTAAGCTATTGCATTGCGCCAGCATGCACAATACCAGGACCTCCCTTAAGTGGACTGCAGCCCTCATTAGTGATATTAAATAAACCAGCACGTTCCCCACTGTTTTAATGTCAAAGTATCTGCTGTGAAAAAGGTCCATTCGGTTATTCATCAATGCTATCTGCTTTGCTCTTACTGTCTGTTTGTCCGCATTGTTTCAGATGATATAGCAAAGTTTCGAGTACGTGGAGCGCTGGTGTTGAAAGCTGGAAGGGAGCCCAGCGTCTCACTGACTCAGAGTCAGCTATCGGAGGAAGACAGAACCAAACTAAAGGTGAGATGTGATACGGTTTGAAGGGTGTGGACAGAGCAATACTGTAGTTGGTTGTGTCCAAAATAAAGATTACCACAATTACACTGAGATTGTTGGATTCCTCATTTTTCAACAACAAATGTAAGGGCTTTTTGGGGCCATGACGCTCATGGACGACCACAGACCATATGCTCTGATCATTGATAAACAGATTTGAGAGCCAGAGTTCGTACAAAAGGACTTGAGTGTGATCAGGATGGCATAACGTCTGTGTTTGTTTTGTGCTTCAGGAAGTGGCTGCAGTGGACGGTCTGTACAGAATCCGAGTGCCTCGTGTCTTCCTGCAGGCAGACAGACAGACCGAGCGGCAGTTGGAAGGTTACCTCACAGCATTTGTCAGAGCCGTACGTATTTCACTTCTCTTCACCAGGAAATAATGTTCAATTGCTCAACAAGCTTGTATTATGGAACTGAGAGATAATAAGTACATGAAGAGCTTCATCAGTAAAAATCGATCTGCTCTATGTAAGACATGTGCCATAATGGGACTACTTTTCAAATAATGGTGTTTTAAGGTCTCTCTAGTTAAATAATGTCTCATTGTTTTCTTTGGTTTACTGTATTTTTAGTACATTCGTTTTGACTTAAAATATTTCAATGTTTTTCTTGTTGGCTTACAAGTTTATAATTGTCTCAGAGCCTTATTATAAAAGGTAACACATTTACATGTTTGGTCTTTTATAGTTTATTATTGATCATTATAAATCAAAGGTACTCTTGTTTGTAAAGTACTTTTGCTGACTGCATCACTACATTGTTCAGGTATTAAAGGTTGGGTAAAGATTTAGAACAATTTAGAAATTGTTGTTTTGTTTATGAACAAGAGTACGGCTCATCTGATAACTAATATCTTTTGACTGAACCTACTAGCTTTATGTTTTGGTGAGCCAAAGACAATTTTCCACTCTGATGTACATGTTGCCAAAAACACGTATTTAATTTAGTAATAATCAATGTTTCAGTATTCTATTCTAAGCCGTGTGTAGTTAGAGAACCAGAATGACATGCAAGAATAGATATTCATTATGTCGTGTGTCTAACCAGCCTAAGTTAATTCAGATTGAGGGCTCTTCTAAAATGTAATATTGATCTGTTGGATGAAGCGGCATCACATCCCCGTGATATGAATGTGAGCGATACTAACTCGCTCTACCATGAACCTCAGTGCGCCATGGTGGAGTCCCATCTGAGTGACGTCATCTCCCTCCACGCCGACGTCTCTGGTTACGTCATCGGTGTTTCCATAGTGACGTTTCCCGGGGCCTGCCGGGGCACGGAGGTGGAGGATGAAGTCGACCTCGAGGTGTTCAACACCACGCTCAGCGTCATGGCTCCCGTCAATGCACCGGGGTCAGTCCTAAATGATGAATTTGCTCATTTTTATTTTTCTGTTTTTCTTCCTTTTCAATCTCCACTGCTTGATGAAGCTTGACTGCTCATGGCAGCATCTCTAACTATCTGTGCATTAGTGAAATCCTCTCGGGTAGCTGTCTCGGATGTCTTTGATTCCGTTTTATTTGCCTTGGCGTAGCAGCTCTACACCATATCCCCGTGGGGAGAACAAGTCTCTCCGCACTCTTCTGCCTTTCACACACACTTTCTGTTTTCGGGTTTGTTTGAATTCTAATTGCCAACTTTCTTCCAGACCTGAGACGGCTCTGTTCGTTGAACGAATGGAACAAGAAACTGAGAAGAAGGGGAAGAATCCACAAGAGCAGAAATCTTTCTTTGCTAAATATGTAAGTACTCTTACTGAAAACTGCTGATAAGCCCAATAAGCTGTGCCTGAAGATATACTCGCTGCCTTCGGTAATTGGGCTCTGATGATTGTAATGGCCCGTATAGTTTATGGATACATGAAAATGCTTATTCAGCTCCTTCTTTTTTCCCCATCAGTCTTAACTTTTTCTATGCATGTGTTTTTAAAATGTAGTATACAGGGCGCATCAATACTTTAGTGCGAGGTTTTATTTTTCTTCTATTTCATTTGTCAATATTTGTGGCAGAAACGTATCGACAGGGAAAATCCTGTTTGTATATCAGGGGTCTCCAAACGTTGTCCTCTGAGAGCTAGATTGACAAAATGAAAGTGGTCTAGATCTACTCACAGCACCAAGTGTCACATCACCGATAGCAAACGTAGTGTCTGTCGTACTTTTATGGTCCTTTAGTAACGATTCAGTCACTTAAAGCAGGGCCTCTGTTATGTTCCCTGCCTGGACGAAGGGTTTTTGTGTGTCGTTAGGATGTGCGACACTAAACGAAGCCTCTGTTGCTGCGTTGGTTCTCGTCAGTTTGGTAACAGAGACTTCACCTTCTCTGTATGTAGACTGCTACCAAACGGCGTTGTGTCAAATACTGTTTTCATGTCTGTGTTCCTCCCTAACCTGAACCTGAACCGACCATTATCCCCAACTACCAGGGGCGGGGGGGCACTATTTAACAGGGGAACAGAGTTCAACGAAACACCGGAAAGTCCATTTGTGTTGTTACTTGTTTCCCATTCCTCATGAAAGTGATATATATTTATATTTGTGCCTTTTACTGGACAGTCTGTTCTTTAGGTGTGCTCTTGTTAGTCTAACATTACCTTCTGTTGCAGCATCACTGGTTTAACCAAACTTGTGAGCAGCGTAACTTGTTTAACTGATGGCTGATTGGAGAATAATCATTTTGTGTTCTAAAATGTACATTTTCTCAGAACCTTTAGCGAACCCCTCTGAAGCGGGTAGTGTTACTTGTTGGGAGGCCCCTGGTGTATATGTTAAATGATTTTGTCAGAATACAGGCTATACGTTGCTTCGTCTTCTTTGCTTTCACACCATAAACAAACTGTACCAGATCCCCCTTTTTAGGTCTTGGGGCCCAAAAGGGGGTCTGCACCAGAGCTTGATAGCTGCCTCTGTACTGCTGCTGTCACAGTCAGCAGAGATCATTCTGCCCTCAAAGTTCAAGTTCAAACTTTGGTAACGTGTATATTTGTCATCTTTGTGATATTTGGAGCTGTCGGCTGGAGTGAGCTCCACGTCTTTGAAACGCCGGGCCTGTGTGCTATCGCCGGCCTCCCCCGAGCGCCTCCTATGATCGCTGTGCTTGTCTTGTATATCTTGCTGTGTTCAGTGAACTGTGTTGACTCTGTGCTGTGTTCAGTGACAGTGTGTTGACTCTGTGCTGTGTTCCAGTGGTATTTGATTCTGGGAGGTGCAATCTTCCTCATGGTCACCAACTCAGCACAGCCCCCAGCAGGGGGAGGCAGAGAGCAGAGCTGATTCCCACTGAAGTACTGTTTCCTTACTTGTGGCTTGTTCTGTCCCCTCCCCCGTCAACTGATCTATTTAACTTCTACACGACTAATTGAAACCAACCACTTTGTTTCCCACACTTTCCCTCTTTTCCTGTTTTTTCCAGAGTCAGTGCCAAATACATTCCAGACTTATAACTACCTGAAAAAGCTTAACTTTCTTCTTTATTCAAAAGACATTGTACAAGAAAGCCTCCATGCTATTTAATGTATTTAGTGATTGACTGATTTGTAGCCTTGTGTACTTGTGTCATGTTTGTCTTGTTGTCTGTGTTGATTGTAATGTGTGTGGAGATGGATGCCTCGCCCTCTATTGCAAACCAAGTCTACCTACGGGTACAAATAGAAGTAACCCGATGCTAAACCATCAAGAAATCCTAAATCGTAATTGTCAGTGTGAACATGTTGAGCATGTGTTTGGTGTTGACACTGAGATTTCTTCACTTTCTCACCCACTTTTAACTTTTCTTCTGTTCAGAATATAAGTACCGGTAGAACCTAATCTGGGGAGACCAATCTGGGATGATCTCTGTGATCACAGTAAAGAATTGTTGTCTTTAGAACAACTATTGTTGAATTTACTTCCCTTCTCTTTTCTTTTCTTCTTGTCCTCTCCAGTGGATGTACATCGTGCCTCTCGTTCTCTTCCTCATGATGTCTGGTGCTCAGGACCAATCAGGTGGAGGAGCCGGAGGCGGAGCAGCCAATGGAGGTGGCCGATGATCAACAAGCCAACAGTGTCTACTTTTTGTTATTGGTGAACATTTCCTGAACAATAGTTGTCTCGAGTAGATTTTGATTGCTGTACATAATGCTATTTAAGTAGGATAAATGTCCGTCACACACAACTTACAGCTGTACAGCACAGAGGAGATATTGAGCCCTGCAGATTACACTTTTAATACTAATGTGAAAATAAAGTATGTATTACTTGACCGGCCTTTTCTCTACGTCACTCAGACACTCGGTCCTGTTTTACTCTGAGGCTCAGATTTAGTTGTAACACCAGTAAAGTAATAACAGTGATTAGTGAGGGAAAAACCACATTTATGAGACTCTATGTTGTAAAATGATCATGGTTTCAGATGACGATACTCCTATTAATAAACTAAATACATTTACATGAACGTGTAGTCATTGTGGCGATGTTTGTCTTTCAGTGTTTAGTATTTTATTTTTAATGTGAATACACAATGATTAAAGTCGGCTTTCATTCTGACATTTAACTGGTAAAAACTTACAAAGTCGACAAAGAGAGAAGAAAGAAATATATTAATGGACAAGTTATCCACATAGAGAGGATCAAATGATGTACGACAGAAATGTTGCAGAAGTAAACTTGATGGCAGACGGTGGAGGGGGCTGAGGGTGAGGAGTAGAGGGGAGGTTACATGAAGCAGGATGCCGCTTACATGCCAGCCGGGACTCATAAATCTCATGGCTCCCTGAGACCACCAATGTTGACATGACAGCATCCCCCCCTCTTATGACATGTGATTTAGAAGCAGCCACAAGGTTTGTGTTGCACTAAAGCTGCCGGTCGTTATCACACTGTAAACCTGGACACTTTAACTATGAAGGCATTATTAAAGCTGCAAGACAACTCAAATGTGTTATGTCATTTGGTTTAAATTGCTCAAATTCTCAGAGCTGATTCGGTTTCATAAGGAGAACGATCAGTAGTGGAAAACAACTCGGTACATTTACTCAAGTAAAACATTGAGGTGCTTGTACTTTAGTTCAGAGGGAAATATTGCACTTTTTACTCCTCTACATTTATTTCAAAGCTATACTGCTTAGCTTTCAGATTAATAGTTTATTTAACACATTGTTAAAGATGAAATCAGTGGTTCACAACATTCATGATTTGTGACCCCTCACAAGAAAGCAACGTCTCGTTATGTCATGTTTTAGATATCTATGAGTTGTGAAAAGTTCCAACAAAGAACCATTTCTCTAAATGTCTCACATGGTTTCATTTAATAACAGTCAAAGGCCCTCCTAACATTGTAAGTTATTAAATGTTTCACAAAATCAGCAAACAAAGAAAGAAAAGTCCATCAAACGTTTTTTTCTTCTTCTTCTCTGCCATCAATCATCTCATGACCCTTCAGATTTATCAGGTGACCCTTTGGAGGGGCCCGCCCCCTAGGTTGAGAACCACTGGACTAAATGTGTTTAAAGTAGTTCAAACGTGCTTCACTTTGAGCAGCTCCAGCATTATCATGCTGCTGGTGCATCAGTATTAACAATCTAATATTTGAGAGGGAACTAGTAATTATACTTTTGATACTTTAAGTACATTCTACCTGATTTTAAATACAGGACTTTTTTAATAGAATATGCACCACTGCATCATTCTCAATAAGAAATAAACAACCTTTATATATATATATATATATATATATA
>NW_022280056.1:654564-715451 GCF_004355925.1 Anarrhichthys ocellatus | reverse complement strand
CCCATTTGGCAGTCAATAAGAGAGACCCTCCAGAGATGCAGCTCCCCACTATCACAAGACCTCCCCATTTGAACAGCACTGTGAGCATCAAGGGAATCATGCCTGTGCCTAAGAAAGCAGGTAAGAAACCCTGGACATCTCAGTCTCTACAGGACCTGTGAGGGCCATTACACCATGAGAGTGAAATAATCACCTCTTTGTCTTTTATCATTGAAGCCATATTACAATTAGCCTTATCTCCTATACATCAAATAGAGTACGGGTACATTGCAGTTGTATTTCTTAGCAAATAGAGAAGGTGAAATCTGTTATACTGGGTTAGAAGGATACCATTGAAATTCATGCTTCTTTGCTTTTGTGGCCTTTAAACCCACAGCTCAGTTTCTAATTGTAATTGCCTTTCTGAGGGTTTTTTCTGCTCTTCTGCACTGAAATGCATTTGCAAATTATAACTCATTTCTTACTATTGGCACCATTAGAAGGTTTTCATAATCAAAATCTTAATTGGTTTTTTTTGGTTCTTTATTTTTCTCTCTTTTTAAGCAACGCTATTTGTAAATGTCCAGATTTCCCATTAAGATCAATAAATGTGCAATAACTACAGAGACGTACCATATTGTGTTATTTTGGCCATTTTTAGTGTGTCACCATTCAAGCAGATAAAACTTATTTATTGCTTGTCGTGGTGTTTTATTATCAGTTTTCATCATATGCTTCAAATGAGGTTAATTTGCTGTTGAGTTACCTCATGTTGACCATCGCTGTAAATCAGCACCTCACCTCGGACTCTGGCATTTTTCTCTGGATCGTTAGTCGTGTCAACAAGGTGCACGGGACGGTTATGGTTACTTCTGAGCTTGTGCCGTCTCTTTCCGAATTCCCCCTTAAAGTCATTGCCTCATCAGCAATTTCAGAGCTTGTCTGTCTGTCATTCTCGTTTCTCTCCCGAATCGACACGCCTGTCTCAGCTCTGTCACTCCGGCAGGTATTGTCCCTCTCCTGCTTCTTTCTGGATGTTTCAAATCCAACCTCGGTGTTTGCTGGTCCATAATAGCTTCCATAACTCAAACCTTAGGAGGATTTACATTTTTTTAAATCAGTCCCTTTTGTTTTTGTACCAGCTCTTTTTTTAAATACCTTTCCTCTTGAATTCCTTTTCCAAGAATCCTTCATCCATCTGTCCCTCCTTGTGTTTTATTTCCTTCCCATCTCCACCTCCCATGTGTGCAGGGCTTTCAGCCAGGGAGTCTTGGACAGGAGGGATGAGCTGGGGCCCACGCCAACTATATGCTCATCACTCTCCCTCCACCGTATCTCACTATTTTCTGATCTTTCTGTCTCAGTGGAATGTTTTGAACCTGATCTGCAGAGATACGGTAGCTCTGTCCCACTGAGAGGGGGATCTGGGGAGGGAAAAGGTCTAAAATCGCCAACTAAACCAAACAGCCCTCATCAAGTTCCAAAATTGACCTTTTGGCAAGGTCACTTCTTTAAACATGTGCTCGTCGTTTGTGTGAAACCTACTAAAACCCATCTCACTTAAGATCTTTGGAAGTTATAAACTAATCCAACTCGGTTACTTTTTCTGTTCAAACTCCCAACAGCTTCATCATCCATTATCCCTGACTTGATTCTGAAGGTGTCGTTTTTGTTTTTTTATGGCCCTTAAATATTTCAATGCCTCACACCTCACGCTTGCATTGCACTCCATCTCCTCCGCCTCTCTATTGCTGTGATGTTAAGTCATCAATCTTTTTGACTATCCGTTTATCTCCGCGGGGCTTTCCTGTTGATCCCGCTGAGCGTGGACAGGCATCCGCCGGGGCTTAACCTCCTCAGAGCAGCACACAGAGCTGGCCTGTCTCCAATCATCCACCAAACCTCCTGCCAGCCTGATATCTCAATCCAAGTTAACCCGAGGTCATGGTGACCGCCTCGTTCCCCTCAGACAGAAGCCAGAAACATCTTATACATTTGAAGATCGATATATTATACATCCATCTCCTAATCTATCCTCAGTAATTCCTCTTAATGCCAGGGTGAACCCAGCACTATTCCTGCAAGGCTTTTCTTTCATCCTGTCTCACCTGCTGTGTTCCTTTATGGACGGGAGACAAATGAAGTGATCTGTCAACAGCATCTCTCTGCTCCAGCAGCGTCCAGCAAGTGCTACATAATCTTCACCCTCTGTCCTGCCAAATGTGTCTTCCTCTGCTGGTCAGATGGCCGGTGCTCCAGCAGGCTTGCTGCTGAAGTCAGTAAGAACATGTGGACAATGTCCAAACTCAAATCTGCTCTGTAATTAGACTGCAAGCCTCAGTATGATCCAATTAATAATCCTGCATGCTCAATCAATTATCATATTTTCTGGTTTTAGTGGCAGGGAGTGGTGTTTTGCATAATGGTCTCTGCATATACTTAGATTTGTAATGACAGTATGGTGATTTAGACTTTAAAGGAGGAGCCAAGAAACTCTGCCTTTTAAAAAGCCAACCATTTTAAAGTTGGCCCTCTCACAACACATTAACCACACTTAGAAGAACCGCAGGCCAACACGATTCAGGGAAAGCAACGGCACCCACTCGATCTCATCCAACCACTGCAGATGTGTTGTACCAGCCTCCAGTCTGTCCTCCTGATTGCTATGCGGCTGGCGTCCCCAGCTGAGGGTTACGGAAGGTTGGATTATGTTTCCTCGGGCTCACACATGTTGCGGGATAAATCATCCCACCTGAAAGAGCTGACTCTCCTCTTCAGGCACATGTTCAGCGGCACCGCTGTGAGCGAAATGGAGTGAGCGTATCAACACAGACTTGGCTTCCTTCTAAAGCTTTTAAGTTACTGCGGTGTGTTCAGTGTAATCAGACAGAGATGTCTTTTAGTGTATAAGAAAGTAAGCTAAGTAAATTCATATCTAATATCTATCTAGTTCCCTTTTGTTTGCTATACATATTTCAAGACGTTAATAGACTTATTGATGACTGCAACATATAACTGCTCTGCTTTGACTACTACTGTAAAATAACATGGCATTTCACTGTGAAACTGTGACTGTAGCTTCTTTCCAAGTTCCTGAGAGGAAGCTTTATCTGATGGTATTTTATTGCAAAGAACAACCATAAGTCTGGCACTCCAGCATTTCACCAGCAGAAAAACAAGCATTGTTCAAACCCACAAATCTTTTTACGTTTTAAAAGCCAGTGTGTAGAATTTAGGGGATCTATCAGCAGAAATGGAATGTAACATTCATAACTCAGTTTTCATCAGTGTATAATAACCTGAAACTAAGAATCGTGTTTTCATTTGTTCATATCTATGTGGGGACGGAGTCGGCCGCCATGTTTCTACAGTAGCTCAGAATGGACAAACCAAACACTGGTTCTAGAGAGAGCCTCTAACGTTCTTGCGTTACCTGAAGACACCGAAGTTCTCCAACACGCTTGTGAAACTGCGGTAACGTGAGCTGCAGAGTGAAAAACCGTCATACCGTCAGCCGCTCTATTGCCCGTAAATAGTTTTATTTTGGTTTGAATGGCCTCTGAGCAAGGCCAATGGCGTTATCGCGGTTTCGCGCTCGGCAGCTCATGTTACCGCAGTCTTGGAAAGGGAGGAGTGAGCAGTGGAGTGTTCAGTCGGTTGCAATCTGCAACCACACAACTAGATGGCACCAAATCGTACACAGTGTCCCTTTAATAGAGTTCTCAAAGATATCAATACGTCCAACTGAATTAAAGGGAAAAGCGTATAAAAGAAACAAGATAAAGTCGAATTTTTCCATTTGCTGGTATGATGAAGCCATAAAAACATGCCATGTTGGGTTTAAATATTTCTCTCAATTTAATCGACACATATTTTCAATAAGTGGAACAAGCTGACACAGAATATATACTTGTGATATTCTCAAACTCGGTGGGAAAATGCTATTTTTAAAAACTAGTGGTTGTAATACGTCTTATAATAAGTGTAGAAAGCCTGTCCTCAGGCCCACTAATGCATTTGCTACACGGCCATGATCGGTATGAAAATCACACTTTGAAGCGTCCTTATATGGAATCAGGAAAATTGAAGCTGTTCTGTCTAATTTTGGCAATAGCAAAGGACACAGTAAATAAGCTTAGGTGGTGATGTAACAGTATGAGCGATGAGTTGGTTATCTGTGTGAAATGTGAGAAAGAGTAACTTTAGCAAGGATGACTTATTTGCGCTGAGGGGGGGGACAGATGATGACCTGACCGGCCAGTATTGGATCACAGTTTTCTCCGAATGTTAAAAGACACAGTGAACTGGAGGAGGAACAGACAAACACCAAATTGTAATACCAGCCCACAACATGACAAACAGGCCCCCTCGGCGGTGTGAAGTAACGGCATCATACAGAGATGTTCTTAGAATAAGACTCCCTGCTGTCAGTGGCCATGATGTGTGTCCTTCTCAGATGTGGCCTCCAGATTCCTAATGTTGAAACCTAAAACTTCATGAATCAGTGCTGAGCCGACAGAGCACACACACTGCTCCACTGATCTACTGTATGTTGAGAGTAGAAGGGGATTTACTGTCAATGAATGGCAGCCTGACGGAAGCGTTGATAGAGGGAGAGGCTACGGGGAAAGATGAGAAGCTCTTAAGTTGCTGACGGCCATGGTTGGTGCAACCTTAAAAAGTGTTGTGTATTAACAAATGTGTGTAAACGAGTTCCTATAAGGCCATAAAATATATACAGTATATATACACACACACACACAGTGGTTGAAGAAGTATTCAGATCCTTTACTTGGGCCTTTGATAAAGAAATTATTTTATTCACTTATTGTGTTGTATTTAAGTTGTATAATATTTTATTGATATTTCATTCATTTATTTTTTATTTCACATTGTTTTACTAATATTACTGTCATAGCTTTTATGTTATTTTATTAAATTCTGTAATTTTATGGTCTCATGTAAATGCTTTGTTCTCAAATTGTCAAAATGTGAAATTACTGACTTGATTTTGTTTTATTTTCGACTTGTGAGTCATCTCTGAAGCACTTTGAACTGCACTAACCACAAATGAAGTTTGATTGATGAAGTAAAAAATGAAATACCATACTCCAAAAATCCCCCATTACAATTAAAAGTCCTGCATTAATAAATGATATATAGCATATAGTATCCATATATACTATATATATATAGGATCTCTTTGTCTCTTCACATAATTGCAGCGAAATGACACTTTTCTTTTTTCTTTCGCAGGAAGAAAAAACAGCAGTGCAGCAGAAGGTAAAGAGCATCTTTGCTGTTAAAGATGAAGAGAACCATTCGTTTCATGTAAATGTGACTTTCCACTCGTCCATGAAGTATTTCCTTCTAATTCTCTCGTTCTCTGTCTGTCACCTCAGAGAAGCTGCCGCCTCCATATGAGCCAAATGTCCCTGAACCCACCACCAGGGCTGACTTCATGAAATGTGTGGTATTTCTTATTGTTTAGGAGCATTTAAACATCTTGTGAAAGAATTGAAAAGAAACCAGTTTTGTTAATTAATGCCAAACATTAATTAATTAATTAATTAATGTAAACTGGAGTGTTGACTCTTCAGTGTGTAAAGAGACAAAAGTAATTAAAACTATTTAGTAAGTAAATATTTGTAAGGCAACAATTCCTCGTTTTAAGACGGAATAAATTAAGTTGAATCTTTTATTTACACATTTACCAGTAAATGTAATATCACTTTTGTTTCCTGGGTAATTTAAACATGAATTTAATAAGCCGATGCAAATGTATATCATTTTCAATATATCTATTCATTACCAAATCAAATGAAACAGTGGACAAGTCTATGATAATAAGATGACAAAAGCTCTTTCCATAGGAAGTGAAAGATTTTGTGCTGAAACAAATTTTTGGAAAAGAATACAACAAGCTTCTGTGAAGTGCCTCTTCTTCTTTCCCGTATCCTTCTCTCAGATTGGCTCCCGCTCTCTCTGGATGATAAAACTGCACAGAAGCTGTTGTGGATTTCAGAGGGCGGGTCCAAGGTGGCCCGCACGTCTGATGACGTCTGCCCGTATCCCAACAGGCCTGAGAGATATGAACACTCACCACAGGTAAGTATACTTAGGTAACACATCTCTAAGACTTTGAGTGTTAAACTCTTTTTGTCTAAAAAACAGATCTAATGAGTTTACAGTCATATATGACGAGGAAAAGCCCTTTTAGAAGACTGTACCGGGGAATCTTTGAAAAATTAAGAATCCATTATCAAAATAGGTGCAGATTAATTTCACGTGGATTTAGTAATATCGATAAATCAACTAGGGACTTGTTTCTTTTAAAGGGGACATATCTTTGTCATTTTCAGGTTTATACTTGTATTTTGGGTTTCTACTAAAACATGTTTACATGCTTTGATATTCAAAAAACTCTTTACTTTTCTTTAACTGTCTGTCTGAATGCACCCGTTTTCACCATCTGTCTGAGACGCTCCGTTTGAGCACCTGTCTCTTTAAGACCTTTAAGCCCAGTCTGCTCTGACTGGCTTGTTTAATCACGTTGTTTGATCTAGGCAGCCCAAAACTGACTGGGTTGTCTTATTGCAGTTTGTGGGTTGAACTGTGAACTCTACCTCTATGTCCCCTTTAGCTTCGGACTGCAGCTCGCCTGATTCCCTGCTGTGTGCCTCCTCCCTTCTTCAGGTGCTGTGTAAGGAGAGTCTGATGGGCTATCGAGGGTACTGGGAGGTGGACTACGACGGCTGGGTGGTGATCGGGGTGGTCTTAGAGAGCGCTCCTCGGAAGAGCCAGGACGCCCGAGGAGCCTGCGGCATTGGGGAGAACAACAGCTCCTGGGGCGCCGGCTGGTCTGGTTCCTGCTTCCAGGTCTGGCACAACAGCGACAACGTGGACGTCCAGCTCCCCATGGCCTCCGCTATGGGCGTCTACGTGGACCAGCCCGCCGGCATCATAAAGCTCCTCACGGTGGAGGGAGAGGAGGTGCAGCTGATTCACAAGTTCAAAGCCAACATTCAGGAGAAGGTTTTCCCCGCGTTCTGGGTTGGCACAAATTCGTTCTGCCTTCTTCGGAAAAAGGATCAGTGACGCAGTTAAGAGTCGAGCATGAAGGTTAATAGTGTGAATCTATGAGGTGTCAGGAGGGAGATGCAGATCTTGTGATGTTTGGGGAACAAAGGTTGTAGTTATACAGCAGAACTGAAGCACGTTGTGACATTTGCTTTCTCTGGTTGCATGAAGAAAGCTTATTAATCTCATATTGTAAACAAAGATGGCTACCTATTTTATTTACTATTCTGTATGTATTCATGTATTTTATTTAACTTAGTTTTAGGTATTGTATGATTTTGTAAATCGCATGTACTGGAGTGCTTATTTTTTTAATGCGCTTAATGTCGTCAATAAATTAAACTTATGTAATAACTCTGGCATTGCATTATTTTTTGCATGATACACTAAATCAGACATCGACTCCTTTCCTTCACTTCAGCAGAGTGCTGAGGCCCTCTAGAGGCCTTTAATAGCATCGCATCCTCACACACAAATACACAAAGACAAGTCTCTTTCTCTTGCTCCTTTTATTTGAAACAGAAAAGTACTTAACGGAACATTTATTTGTTTCGAAAATGTCAGAGATGGACCTTTTTGTTTCTTTAAAATCAACCCATCACTCTCTCTCTCTCATACAGTAACTTTCTCATTCAGTCATTTTAACAAGACATCTGGAGCAACAGAAAAGAACAACCTTTAACTCAGTGTTGTTTTACAATCATTCTATCAGTCATTCATTGGCAAAAGTAAAACTCCAAGTATGCGCGTTATGAGGAGGTGCCGGTGTCCTCCACTCGCATGTTGAAAAGCCACAAGCTTCATGTTATGTCTACCATTTCTCTGGTTCCTAATCTTTAAGGAATAGATTGGGGTGTTTTTTGTGGGGGATGGAAAACAAACAACTGGCTTGTTGATCAATTTCCCCAGTAAATGATCAGAGCATGCAGGAGAGATGCCCATGTGACCCTGTGGGTGGGTGGGGGGGGGGGGGGAAATCACTGACTCCTGTGCTAATGCTAAAACTTCAGCAAACACTGCTAAATGAGTTGGCAAGACGCTCAGCTTAGCTTAGCATAAAGACAGGCAGCAGGGAAAACCGCTAGCATGGCTCTCTCTGAAGTTCAAAAATACTACCAACACTTTCAAAGTTCACTATCTACGCAAGCAGAAATGTAAAAGTATCAATTTTAAGGGGTAGTTTTTTGGCAAACGACACACTGGCTCTTCTCGGTTTGTAAACCATGCAGCAGTGAGGGGATGGAAAAGCTGTTGGTTGTCAAATAATAGTTAGGAGACGTAACTTATTAGTTTACACTCCTACTTGTGTACCAAAAAGTGGTGTAACGTGATTATTAGTCAGCTTTAGAGGTGTTGGCAGGCCAATCTAGATGTTTCCCTTTGCTTTCGGTCTATGCTAAGCTAGCTCCCAGGTCTAGCTTCTCGCATTCTAGAGAATTTTTTAAAACTGTTTCTTTGAATTAAGTCATGTTTCAAAAGAGTGACTAAACTGCCCTCTTAGCCACATATATATCGTATAAGGTAACGTAGCATTTAGCTACTACTCATAATGCTGCTGAAGCGTTAGCATGTAGCACTGGAGCTAACAATCAGCTGGGCACAGATGGCTGCTCCCCAAACTCTCATCACTTCCACACAGGGCAAACTCTCCAAAACCTTTATCAGCACACCATGTGCGTAACAATTAACAAGTGGCCAGTTAGACTACTATTCACCGTTTTAGTGCCCTTGTTGGTCAGTGCTGTGGGGCAATACACACACTTCCTGATGTCCAATCCTAATGTAGTGTTGTGGGATGTGAAGAAGCTGTGGCATGTGTAGTGACAAGGTGGGAGGGGGGGTATAGTGTTGAAAATGTTAGTGTTCACAACATTTCTTCAGCAAGTGCCGTTAATTTTGGTTAGAGGGAAATAAACGGAGCAACTAGGTTTAACACCGTTTCACATCCTGCCATCCAATCTCTCCTTCCATCATGACGACCTGTATCTCTCCCTCTATCCCTTTCTCCATCTCTCCATTGGCCTCACTCTCTCTCTCAGTGCTTGAGGGAGAAGTCCCCTGTGTTGAGTCGGGGCCGAGGCAGGGCCCCAAACATTTCAGTCCCGTCACTGGCTCCGGGGGCCAGCAGGGCCTTCATACTGGCAGCGATGTGCTCCAGGTCAGCAACGCCCATCTGGAGGACAAAAACACGGGGACTATAAAAAATAAATAGTTATGAAATGTGCTGATGACTTCTTGTAAGATCCTGCTCCGAAGCAGAATAGGTGACCATTGATCGACCCCTGTTCAAAGTAAGGCAGCTTCATCCAGCTTCATGTGATCAAGCTTCAGCCCAAAGACAGCTGGCTAACCCACTAATCCCCCTGAACATTTTAATCTCGGCATTCAAACCAGCGGCTCTGTCCTCCTCGTGTGCGCTCACCCGTTCTCCACTGTTGCCTTCTCCTTGAGCTCTGGATCCTCTGCAGCCCCATACCGGCACCGACACGGGCAGCGAGCGGGCCAGAGCCATGGCGTTGGCGTGACGGGACGAGAATGAAGCCTGACTCATAGCCATGCCACGCGTCGGCGGAGGAGCATCCTCGCTCAGAGAGCCTAGGACAGGTAGAAAAATGCATGTGGATGATGCACTAATGTGGATCTAATGTGTGCACGTACGTGACTTCTCTCAAGTCAGCATGCTAAACTCCTACCATCGGTGCTCTCCTCCTCCCCGTCGGACTCAAAGAACGGCTCGCAGTCCCGAGACAGAGAGTCCTCATCCATGGAGAAGACACCTGAAGCCAAACAAGGAGAAATCCCTTATAATGGATGCACATCCGAGCATTTAGGAAGACAGATTAACTGGGTCGCTCCTCACCAGCACTTTCATTCCCATAGGGTCTCCTCTCATCCATGTCCTCCTCCTCCTCCTCCTCTTCCTCCTCATCCTCACACTCTTCTTCCAAGTCCACAATCCCAGACCTTTGTCTGCCCTCCACGGCTTCCAGGGCACACTTCTCCTGTTCCACCTCTCCGTTGCCGTTCTGCACACCACCCTGGCCGCTCACAGGTCCTGAGCTGTAGATTGATGGGTAGCTTTGGGAGTACAGTCTGTTATTGGGACTGACTCCGCCCACCACGCCGTCGCCTGTAGAGCTCTGTAACAACAATAAAGATGGTATGAATGGGAACTTTTTTTGAAAATGTCACAGTGAAGTATGCAGCATAAGCAGGTCACTCACCCCCCTGTTTCCGGGGTCAGAGGTTAGGTCAACCACCAGTTTGGTTCCTCCCGGTCTCCCCGCCTGGCGTATGTGCTTTTGGGTCGTTAGCATGGTCGTGGAGTGCAGCACGCCGATGTCCTCCATGTAGCGGCGCGCCGACTCTGCCAGAAACCCTTGACCCCACACATTGTAGGAGAAATCACACTCCTTCGGAAAGGCACTGCTGCTCTCCCGCTTCCTCGTCCCATCTCCGCCTCCAGCCGATGACCGGAACTTCTTACACGCCGTAAGTAGGGCCAGGTCGCAGCCCGACTTTTGGCAATACGATTCCGCAGCAGAAAGTAGTGCCAGCCAGCTCTCTTTGTGGTTGTCTGGGATGTCAGGCTCGGATGACTGGGTGATGGAGGCCATAATTGTGCAAAGTAGTGTTTACAGTTTTCTAATATGACCTGATGAGAGAACTGAGTAATGCTGATGAAAAGTTGAGGTTTAAACTTATCAGAAGCTTGGATGAGGTTGGATTTCGGGGCCACTGAACTTAATACAGTATTAACAGGTAACTTTGGTAGCTGCAGTGGATTTCACTTTCCTCAAAATGTTGAAAAAAAATCCCTTAACTTGTCTTTCTCCTGTCCTGCTGGTGTTAGCTTTAGCACTGGTGAAGATGAAGGGCAAAATAGAGAGGCACTGGGTGACTACAGATATGATATATTCCTTACACGCTGGAGAGCCAGGGGAGAGAAGAGATGTTGCTGGTGATACCTGCACAAACAAAATAAATGAACAAAACCAAGGTTAGCTGTACAATTTTAAATAGCAATACATATATTTATAAATGCATGATTTGAGGGATTGCACATTTAAACAACCTTCTAAAACTAATCTGTCAAGACTGTCGCAGCCTTAACCACCTCCACAAGCTGCTTTACACCAATCTGTGCTAACTAATGCTACTGTACCGTTAGCTGCTGTCGCTTTATAATGACCCTGCTCTCTATCGATCCCCTTTACCCATGTATCTGTGCAGTGGTTTCTGTCTTTGTTTTAGTCTGCGTGCTGCGGACTTTTTCCTGCTACTGTCGGCCGCTGCAGCTGTTGTTGTTGATCTTGTTGTTTGTTCAGTGTTGTGTGCAGCCTCCTCATGACAGAACCACATTTCACCTCCATTTTTCAGGCTTTAGCAGGAGCCGACACGCGCAAGTATAAATGACAGAAACGAGGTCAGCCGTTCACCTACCTGATCGGTTACTTTCATCCACGTTTCCAGATGTTTATCAATCCTAAACTTTACTTCTTTATTGCCATAGGTATTCTACATTCCCCCACGGTTTCTCTCCCCTAGCTAGGCTCTACACCAACAGCAAACTAGCAAGGATTAGCAACGGCTATTCCGGCTAAGAGTTTCAAAATAAAAGCCGTGTCAAAGAAAAAGTTCTATGAGGAAAATCTTTGTTTTATTCCTAAAAGGACAGTCAAATATGAGGTATTCTGCTCTCAGCAGGCATATACAAAAACATTATGTAATGGGTCTGTAATTTCTGATTTATTTCCCCAAAAGTTTTCAGGAAATAATTATGTAGTTTAATAATTGGCAAAAATGTAAACAGTTGTTACGATTAATTACAGGCAGTGACAGTCATAATCTAGATTATAGTCTATTAGTCAGAGCACAGTAGGTCAGCTGATCATGAACATGTGAAATAAGTCTACAGACAAGCACACAATTCAATGTTGTTTTTTAATTTTTTTAAAGGGGCTTAAATTGAGCATTAAAAAAATACAACCTTTTTTCCATACAACCTTATTTCCAAAATGTTTGCTACTAAATAGTATGGAACATTGTAGAGAACCGTAAAATAAAGTGTTACCAAACATTATCATTTAAATGCCCTAAATATTACAGAGGATTCACACTCAACACAATCTATGTATGAATATTTATTTTTCGTTCAATGTCTCCGTTTTGTTCAGTGACAATCAAACATTCAGACGCAGTTAAACATCAAATGTACTGATTGTATAATGTGATTATTTTATTTTATTTTAAGTCTGCTCCTATCCGGTTTACTTGGCAGGCTAATTTCACGCAGCTCTGACGTCACCTGTTTACTGATTTCCAATCCAACGCACGTTGCAGACGTGACCGAGCTCTGTGGGCGGGCTCGTACTTGCCTTGTTCTTGTGCACGTGTACGTTTCACCTACTCCTCCTCACCTAAACCCATCCAAAGCCGTGTAAAGAGAGAGTCGCGTCAACAGAAGTTCAAATTCAGATTGCAAGTAACCTACCCCTCCGTTCACCCCACATGTTTCCAAACATGTCGGAGAACTACGGTGGCCCTCTGGTAGGGATAGGTATCTTTAGGATTTTATATTTAAAATGAGGTACACTAATCAATCTTGTTCTCTACTGTTCTTTATCACGACTAAATAATTGCTTCTATGTGACCATTATTGTGTATTTTATGTTTTTAGTGTATTTGCTTTTATATATGATGATTTTAATGTAAAGTGTCTTTGAGTATTATGAAAAGCGCTATTTAAATAAAATGTATTATTATTATTATTATTGTATTTTTTTAAACAATTCAATTCAGAACAGATTTAGAAGTTAGTTATGGTTTAGATAAACTAAAGTAAATATACTGAATATTGGTTCTAGAGCAGCAACAGTAATGTTTACAATTGTGCAATGTGACTATACAATGTCATTAATACCTCACTGACAACAAATTTGAAATGTCAATAAAATAAACAACATTCCTGAGTGAAGTTTTAATCAATGATGAAGAACACAGAGATATCATGTAAATGCTCCTGTCCTCTGTCCTCCTGGCTGCTTTGTCTCAGCCAGCAGAGAAGTTTACAAGAACAAACTAAGATAAACAGTTTACAGACAGACAGCTTTTGTTTTAGCTTGTTGGTAAAAAAAATTAATCTTGTAGTCAAACATTTGTGCTGTGCTTGTGGAAACAACGTGGTGGTGGATGAGAGAGCTCCATCTCAACCTCTTCACGCATTATCCCCACAATAAACCTTTCACTTTATTTTACTCCCCTTGTCTTTGTCTGCGATCCAGACCTACAGAACGTCAAATGCTTCTTGCCATTTTGTTTTGTATTTATTTGTAATGCCATGGTGTTTTGTTTTTTTAGTGCAACTCAGATGGGCTGCTGTGGTGCTGCAGAGACAATACTGCTCCAGCTATTGTTTCACACATATAAGCCCTGTGTAGCCTAAGGATGGCATCATTGACAGCAAGCAGATACATAGACAGCCATCCACAAGAAGCTCACTGATTTTGAGGCACTTTAAAATGTTTCCAATAAGTAGCTCAGGCATTTATCATGTTAATGCAGGATACTACATTTTGACACACAAATTGACAATGAAAAATGTGTACAGCTGTGTGTCACTGGGGAAGAGGTGGGTTTATTTCCAATGCTTTGCACCTCAGAGCCACAAAGGAGAGCCATAGATGTGTTTGGACATTAACGCTATGGCTTAAAAGCACCACAACAGAGTGCTATATCAGGTTGATTTTGGGCTTTGCTGTAAAAAGCCACCTCAATCGTTGTCGTTCATCAGTTTATGTAATGTTTTTAACATTTGAAATAAGACAAACATGAACTTAAACACATTAAAGAAAATGATCTTACATGGACACATTGGTATTAAATCAGCAAGAAATATGAAATAACATGTTTCAGTGTGCTACACAGTTCGACTTTAAGCATTTTCAGATGAGGATGAGGAGGGCTACTCCTGTGGTTGCAAAAATAAGTCAAAGTTGAAGACAGCCTGTCCTCTGGCGAGACTGGTAGACTCAGAGATACTGTCCCTGGTACTGGTGTGGTTAGGAGCCCCATGCCTCCATTATTATCATAATTATTAATAGCAAAAACAACAACAACAACAACAACAGTCATGATAATAATAACAATAATAATACTCTTTATTATGATCTAATAGTCTTTAAATGACAAAACTGTCATAACGCCATGTTGTTACACCTGGGACAGTAGGTGGCGGCATGCACCGTTAAACGTTGGTTTGTAGTCTGCCGTTAAATTGAATAAGAAGAAGAAGACGTGACTCTCATTAGACGGCTCTGGTGCTAGCTACCAACTAACAGTATCAGCCGTTTGTCCGCAAACAATCGGACAAATTGGTTGAAGAAAGACCGCGATTAAAATAGATTTTGTAGCTGCGCTGTAGCTTAAGTTTATGTCACACATTGAAGGTTATTTTGTGTAATTAGCTCACTTAGCAGGCTATTGTGCGGTAGCTAGCTGGCTAGTTAGCTCAAGACAACGTCATAAGAAAGAAAGTGGGAAACAAACGTGGTGGCGCATTGATTAAAGCTGCCGCTTTTGGCTGTCTGTCTGTGAAACAAACCACCAGCAGTGCCAGAATGAATATCGCTAAAAGTGGTTATCGCGTCTTTTCCGCAAACTCTTCTGTAGCGTGCACAGAATTGGCCAAGAAGATAACGGAGTAAGCACAACTGAACATTTCTGACATTTTATTCTAACGCTACTGACCGCTAATTTTAGCTAGTGTCTGCATGAACGAATGAATGAATCATTACTTTCCACAATTGGCTACATTCTGTCTGTAAATGTGTGCTCGTGCTTCACAGGCGGTTGGGAGTCGAACTGGGAAAGTCGGTGGTCTTCCAGGAGTCCAACAGAGGTGAGGGGAGCAAACGGTTAACATACATGTTCACTTTGATGTTTTTAAAGATGTTGGCCCGGGATGACTATTGAATGTTTGAGCATGTTATGGAAGTTTAGAGTTATTTTTGAGGTGAAGATGTAGCATCAGGAAAATGCACCGAGTCCATTTATTATCAGGCCATATCATTTTAAATTTGGATTTGCATATATCTTCCTTCAATCGTTCTATCAGCTCATTATGAAATAAAGCTCTCATCAGGTTTGATAAATAACTGCTCAACATGACGAGCAAAGCCCCGATCCAGTAACTGATTGCGACTTAATTCTTTCCATCACAACAGAAACTAGAGTGGATGTGAAAGAATCCGTTCGAGGACAAACTATCTTCATCATCCAGACCATACCGCGGTGAGTTCAATGTCTGACTTCTCCACAAATCACCACATCTGCAAGTGTGTCAAGGTTTTTATGCAGTCACTAGCTAAAGTCTAAATGTTTTATTATTTTTTTTCCAGAGATGTCAACACGGCCATCATGGAGCTGCTAATTATGGCCTACGCCCTCAAGACGTCTTGTGCAAAGAACATCATCGGGGTCATTCCTTACTTTCCCTACAGCAAACAGTGCAAGATGAGGAAGAGGGGCTCGATAGTCAGCAAGTTGTTAGCGTCAATGTTAGCGAAAGCAGGTAAGGAGAACGACATGAACGTCAACCTGTGATTTGTGTGCCTTCTCTTCATCAGTGGTGTTGTGTTTGCAGGGATTTATTTGATTTGTTCACTCGGAACATTGATCTCATTGTTGACGGTGAAATAGCTTGTTAATTGGGAGGACGACCGTTAATCTGTCTTCTTCCCCAAAAGGACTAACGCACATCATCACCATGGACTTGCACCAGAAGGAAATCCAGGGCTTCTTCAGCTTTCCAGTGGACAACTTGCGTGCCTCCCCTTTCTTGATTCAGTACATCCAAGAAGAGGTGAGCAGCCCGTTGGGTTGTCTAATGTGTGTGTTTGAGTGTAGGCGTTGGTAACCCCACCTATTGGCCCAATCAGTCTCATATAAACACTGTTCTTTTCTTTGTCCCGTCAGATTCCTGATTACAGAAATGCCATCATCGTGGCAAAGTCCCCGTCAGCAGCTAAGAGGTAGCCTATGACTTTTTTTAGTATATAATTTGCTATTTATGTGACTAAATATGTGTGAATAGGCATGTTTTCTCTGTTTTTTGTCTCCAGGGCTCAGTCCTATGCAGAGCGCCTGCGTTTGGGTCTGGCTGTGATTCACGGCGAGGCTCAGTGTTCAGAGTCGGACATGGCCGATGGAAGACACTCGCCACCGTGTGTACGCAACACCACAGGACACACCGGACTGGAGCTTCCTCGTAAGAACAACAACTCGCATTCTGTTTCTATTATTGTATTTATTTTTGTTGCAGATTTATAGGTTGATAGATAAACATATCCCTGTTAATTGTTTCTCACAGATTCCTTTTTCTTTGTCACACCATGCTCAAACTCAGCCAGACATTTCTAATTATTTCTGCTAGTGTACGAAGCTTCACTGCATTCATAATACATATCCTGCCGACAACCCGATACAGCTTTTGTTTGTGCTAACCTGTGTCGAGCTGACGATTCTGCCGTTTCTCACTCATCCTCCCAAGAACTTGATTTCCTGTGCCACTGCACGTTTTTAATTCCAACAATATGCCACATCTACTCATGCTGCATCCTCCGCCAGCTGCAACTCCTAACTTGCAGAGAGTGACGTGCTTAAAAATCCTAGAATCCTAGTCCATGCCCATTTGTTGGCACATGCCGTTATTTATCTTTGGTGAGAAATACTAGCGTGACTCTGGCTCATAGCTTTCAACATGTGTGCAGTGTTAATTCCTGGTAAGGCCGGTTCAATGGTTCAGTCTGAGAAGATATCCAGTGATTGTGTCATTGGCAAATGACTCCGACGTATTTGTGTTCATTTAATTATTCAGTGAAAATATTTCTTGTGTTTCTATTCTCACCCTTGACTTAAAACATCCTCCGATGGAACAATGACTTGCTCTTTAATTAATTGAAAAGGCATAAGTTTAAACATAACGAGTCTGATTTTTGTTGCCGTGAAACATTTAAACTTTCCGTCAAAACTAGTCAGAGGATTTTCCAAGTCTTGGCCTCATGTGTTTGTCATGTGAAATATTTGTGCATTTTTTTTTTTTGTGTTAACGTGGTGTTTATTTGTTGGTAATAGCAGGCAAACAACAAGCTCCGTTCCCCGGCATAGAGCTCCCAAGTACGACCGTAAACATAACTTACATCTATGAAATGACTCCTCTTCAAATGGTTCCTCAGTTGGTGCATGTGTAGAAGGGTTTGTGTTGCATCTTGTGGAATTCCAGTCTGCATTCTTGAAGGGGGTGTTGGTGAAAAAGTGCACAGACTTGATTGTTTAGTGCGCAGACAGTTTGCATTGACGAAACCTTTTCAATCAGCAGCTGTACAGTGTGCTCCACGCTCTCTGCTCGCTGCATGGCATGCTGACTCACATGTTCACTGCACCTTCTAAGAGTCCAGACAGTCGTTCTACAAGATGGGCCAAACGCCTCTTTGTTTTGTGTTCTGATTTTATTTTGAAATCCATGAATCAAAACAGACTTTTTTTTATTTATTTTTTATTTTTTTATTTTCCTTAAATATCTGGACTCATCTTTGCCAATCAACACATGGTGCCCCCGTATGAAGCCCAGTGTCAAACAGCTGGTTAACTGTTGATCCTAACTGCATGTGATGAGAACAACAAAGCATGCTAATGAAAGCTAACAGCTAATGGTGGCAAGCAGAAACGTAACCAATGGGATTGTTGGAATGTTTAAGCATTGAATTAAAGTCAAATCAAAGTTTTATATTGCTACTTCACTGATAATATTTATTACAATAACATCGCATTCTTAACTTGTTGTTGAAATTTGCTGATGACATCATTTAAGCTATTTAAATCTATTGGTGGTAATGTTGATGAAACTAATTTCATGATATCTGACCAAACATTTCTCAGCAAGCTGTAAAAACCAGATGATGTTTTTAGTGTGTGTGTGTGTGCACTGCTAACAACATGGCTTTTGTTGTTTCTGGTGACTAGAGCGTGTGAATGTGACACTGCTAGGTTCTCTGATGCTGTGGGACTCCCGGTGTTGTGCAAGGCATGCTCCTCCTGTCTCTGCTTCTCTATACTTTCTCCTTCACAATCGGCTCAACTGGCTGATTGTTTACCAGTTGATTGTTTCCTTCTACCCTTTGAATAACTACGTTTACATGCACAACAAAATGTCCTTTGCTGATGCTTCTAGAAGCATCACATTATGTGTTCCAAAGAAGTGTTTAAGCGGTCATTTAAATATGCGTGTGTAGAGCCATTTATTTTAGTTGTAGGGTAAATGCACACATTATTGAGTCTGTCACAAGGTGGAGACTGTTCATGTTGTCTTCAACATGTTTTAATGTCTCTAGTTGTGACCGTTGATGTGCCTCTAGCAAAAGGAAACGTTGCATGGTCTTTTTCATCAGCAACTAAACTTCCAGGACACCAGAGTGTTTACAGCTCGTTAAAATCAAAGTAACGTTTGGGGTCGGATAGGATTGATGTTTATACGCCCTGCATTATGATGGTGGACAGCCACCTGGCTCACAAGTACTCGCATGACTAATGAATGAAGATGATATGAATAATGGAGTCATAGCTTGTTTGGCGGAGTATTGTGTGCATGTAAAAGTAGTTGCTGCCAGCAGCGATGTTCGACTGAGGACTGACCCCAGAACATTGCCAAGTGTTTCTTCAGAAACCCTCATCAGTGCTTGTCAGCCACTGTTATCTTGTGTGAAATAAGACTGTCTGGTCCATATGCACACTGCTGCCATATGCCTGCCACGGCCTGAGGTTGTGTGTGTGTGTGTGTGTGTGTGTATGTGTGTTCAGGCAGTTGTGCATTGCCCTCTGATTGGGTATTCTGGGCAGAAAACCCGGTCATTTGAGTTTGCATGGCATGTGCTGTACTAAGTTTGGCATTTCAGTCTCTTACCCTCTTAGGGGGGGGGGGGGGGAGGTGGGGTACAATGGGGGGAAATAATCGAAATTGTTTGCCATTTTTAATTTATTTACAGCAATGTGTTAATCTAATGTAAATTCTACAAATCATTTGCATAATTCAGGGTGCAGTTTTTGCCTAAATCGCAAAACTCTTTTCTCAACCCAATTTACCCAATCTACTGAGATCTATCTTCAACAAGATGAAACGTGGCACTCGTGAGCTTCCCAAAGTGCTCTGGCAGGTAACCGCTCTGCTTTCCTTTTCAGTAATGATGGCCAAGGAGAAGCCTCCCATCACTGTAGTCGGAGACGTGGGGGGGAGGATCGCCATCATCGTGGTGAGATGCTGTGATTATAACTTTTTATAATTCTCATTTATGGCATTTTAATTCACAGGCAATAAAACATACAGATGCTCGATTCAGTGAAAACAGGTGCTTTGCTGCTGTTTTCCAGCTGATGGTGGCTAACGATGAATTTTCATGTATAACTGACAACACTGAGTCAACACACTGACTTGATGTTTTGGCATTTCCTGTTATCCCATAACTCTTATTTATGGCCACTATAAATAGTGTTGTTCATAAGTTCCTGCCACCATCCTCTACGTCATGGTACTGTAGGTCAGCCCACTGATCAGAGACACCACGACATCTTTCCTTTTCTTCTTCCAGGACGACATCATAGATGATGTCGGGGACTTTGTTGCCGCTGCTGAGATCCTGAAAGAGAGAGGAGCCTATAAGATTTACATCATGGCCACACATGGCTTACTGTCTGCTGATGCTCCACGCCTCATCGAGGAGTCGGCCATCGATGAGGTAAGGACGCCTCAAACTGTTTAATCAGTACAAGTAGTTCTTCTGATTCATACTGTACATGATCAACATGGAAGCTAGAGAGGTAACGGGTGAGACTGTTCCCCTTCAGCGCTCATTCTTTATCAACACAATGTAAAAGATGATACTTCCTCCTGATGGAGTTCTCAGCTGCATTAACTTTTACTAGAGGATCATTGTATTGCAGTTGTATTTCTGTAAACTTTTAGTGTCAATTTTCACTTCCTACAAACTATCCAGTGTTCAGAAAACAATCGTTAGTCAAACTTTCTTTGCTTGCTGGAGTCAAAAGTTGTAAAATGTCCTCAGTTTATCTCTCTATTTAAATGATGTAAGCCACGTGCACACTAAGAGTTCACAGGTGAAGGAGGAAATAAATGACTACGCAAGTGTTGTTTTTAAACAATAGTGTCTTGAGTTTCCTCATGACTTGAATCCTGGTGTCACTATGCCATTTTAAAAAAAGAAGGGAAGAAAAAAAGAAAAAAAAACCTGTTCAGCCCGACAATAAACTGCACCGCTAAACTGCTTTTTAGTTTGATTGAACAGCGTCTCAACTCTCTGTGATCATTCAACCCTCAGGTGGTGGTGACCAACACGGTGCCCCATGAAGTACAGAAGCTACAGTGTCCCAAGATCAAGACTGTGGATGTGAGCATGATACTGGCCGAGGCCATCCGCCGCATCCACAACGGAGAGTCCATGGCTTACTTGTTCCGCAACATCACGGTGGACGATTAGAGCGAGTCGGAGAGAGGGCGAGGTGGGTGAGACGATGACTGAAGACGGGTGCTGTGAAGATAAATATGCTAACGTGTTTTGTGTCAGGATTACATGTTTCCCAATTCATTGAAGGAAGTTCAAATGTTAAGAATTACCCAAAGTTATTTAAGCTAAAGGTGTCAACATGTGTTGAGAAATGAGAATGAGAAATCTTGTTCTTTTTGAGAAAAGATGATAAAGAAGCAAACGAATGACTTTCACCTTTTGATGCATTCTGTCGTATTTCGAAGCCGCTCCTCGGCCCGCTGCTCTCGCTGCTTTTCCAACTTGAACAAAAGATTTGTATTTACATAAAAGTTGCTTAGTCATGCACTGCGGTACCTCATAACTAATGACTGAGAGAAAGATGTCTCTAGTAACAGGACTATATGCTCTACCAACCATTCTAAAAGGCTCCTGCCTGCACTCATGATCCGGCTGCTCTGTGATGTCTTTGCGTTTAACGGTGGTGTGTTGTTTCCAACCTCAAATACAATGTTGGACAAACTCCGGCTCATTGGTGCCCAAATAACGCAGCTGTCTTTGCACCACTTGTGGGAATGTTTGGTAGAATGTCCGATACGACGCAACAAGGTTCTCAACATCTGTAGAAATGAATGAATCATCGTTTTATATTATGTATATTAGGGGGTCAGTTCAGCAAAATATATTCTCCTATTTCCTCTGAGAGTTATCTCCGAGGAGAGTTTTGGTTTATTGCTGCGTCTGTGCTTCCTGCTGTTAACTGAGTACAGTTGAGTTTAATGTCATTTAATTTATGAGGCTCAAATGATCAATATGCTTTGTTTGAAAATAATTGACACTGGATATAATCTACAATGTTCACAGTGATGTAACTTTAACATTTCTGTAAAGGTGACTAGTTAAAAGATTTAAACACCACAGATGAAGAAACATGGGTAACGTATACTGTAGCACTGTTTGATTTGTATTATTACGATTATTTCCTTATTTGGATGGACTGACCCTTTAATAATCTCTCTCTAGCAGCTGACTGAACAGAGCTATTCTAACATAGTGCTCATTTAAGGGCTGATGGTGTAAACTGTGACACATAAAAAGCCAAAAGGACACCCCTCGTTATAGCCAATTAACTACAAACCACGAATACTAAACATCACTGCCGGGTTTCTTCGTGTATTTCTTTAGTTTGTGTTTTTTAAGGAGGATTTCCTTCATTTAAGTGCTTGAGTGAACCTCCGGCTGGGTCTTCCTCATCATCGCAGTGCTCTCGTTATCTGCTGATGTGACTGAAAGGCTGCTTGTGTACTTTAAACTTAATTCTCCCGGCTGGAGGTTAGCGGCAGTAATCCACAGTACATGACCTTTTCTAAATGCAAGAAGCAGCCAAGTTCTCAATCTGAGAATTCTTCATTTTGAGATTTGTATTGCTCGTGTATTAAGTGCATTACAGTAACCAGCATTGAATTCTTGAAACCCGAGTGTGTCACCAGCACTTGAACGTACCAGACAAATTGTCCAACAATAAAGTGAATGATATGTTTTTAGTAAATTGGCACTCACCCTCAGTGTGGTGTTGATTATCTACATAAAAACATCTCTTAGTAAATGTCAAAGTGATGCTTAAGATGAAGTTGGTGTGTTTCTATACTGATGCAGCCTTTTGCTCAGGGAGATGTACTTATTAATAAGCCAGTGCACCATTATTTCTTCTTCTGTGTGTTTGTTCCGATTCTAAAACGTCTGTCTTCTATTCAGCAGAACTGTTGCCTTTGCTTTTTACCGTATATTTTAGTTGTGGACACTGGATTTCTCCTGAGGGCTGTTTGAGAGCTCGATGCTCGCGCTGGTGTTGTGTTGGAGGTTGTCGGTATCACATGCTGTTGCTGTGCAGTCTGAAATGTTCCCCGTCGTTGGTGTACTTCATCACGTCTTCTCTGTGTTTGCTTGTCTGTGATGTTGAGGACGTATGATTTTAGACGCTCTCACCTCTCTGTGTAGCTCGACGGCGTTTTGTCTGTGCATCAAAATAAAACCGCTGCCTCTTGCTGTGCCTCGTCTCTGACAAATAAGGAACCTTATATAAAAAGCACGACATGTTTAGACTGTTTGCTACTTATTGCTTTAAAGTCGGATGTTATTAGGCTGGAGTTTGGAATAGGGATCTTTTCTTCAAAGAACATATTAAATTGTTGCATTAATGTGACGGAAGACATCTAAATCTTAGACTATTTAATCCTATTTCTATCAAATATTGATTTTGATCAGAAATTTTAAGATTTCAGAAAGATTCATAGACTAAATGTTTTATTTCAGTGCAGAAAAATTAGCTTTTCCTCTTTATGTTGGATGCTCTGAATCACATTTTAATTTGCTAACCTTATTGTTTTAAGCAGTCTTAATGTAGACGGTTATCTGCAGATAATTGAGCACAGCTGAAAAGGTAATAAGAGTCAAATGTAACTCAACATGTAAAACACTGTATAGGTATATGAGAAGCCTATCTTTGAGTTAGACATTCAGTGCTACAGTACATCGACGTAAATCAAAGCACCAGATGTAGAGATGGTCAGAGATCTTATACTTGTTCAGAACTTCTCAGGTACCTGAACAACACTGAGGAGCTTTGACCAAGTCTAGGAGCAGAGACGAACCCGGAAACACTCATTTATGGCAGTAATTCCAAATTCTGCTTCAGTCGGTCTCTGAAACTAATCTGTTGTCTACGTTTCTTCATCACATGAGTTATTGGAATGGTTTTCATTCCCTACAGCCGGTCTATGCTGAATGGAAAGTTGAGTTCTCACCTGAGCTTTAAGAAGACGGTGTGCCTCTCCGCGTCCGTCCGTGTTCCGAAGCGACCGGTTTGTGTTCTGCTGTGGACCGACCGACGACGGCAGTTTAAACAAAGAGGAAGCAGAGATCTGATAATCACAGGTCACTTCCTTTTCTGATTCGGTAGAAACAATGCACCTTGTATCTGGACACTTTTGGAAAGAGGAAGCATACCTTTTATTTTGTCTCCCTTTCTGGGCCTCTGTGGCTTTTTAACAGCCTGGAAATGTTACCAGCACTTAAGGGCTCTTAAGAGAACATCGATATGTCATTAACAGAATATACTGATCCATTCAACCATGTTTTATGGCAGGTAGAGAGTATGTTGTTTTTATAAACTCAAAGTACTTTAAATTGTATGTTTTCAAGTAAAAAAACAGCATTTTCAGTAGTGCTTTAAGTGACTGTAGAGTTACATGAATCATGTTTTAACTCTCGTGTATTCTAGCAGTCACTGCAGACTGAAGTGGAGGAAGCATAATAGTTCTCTTGGTTCTGTTATTTGTTTTGTCATATTATTTGAAAGGACCCGCTTCCTCATATTGACGCATGGAGAACATTCATCAAATGCCTGCTTTGTTTGTAAATATTGACCACCGGGGGGCGTCGCAGCACAGAGCCATGTGTTGGACCAATACAATAAATCCATAATTGACTTTATTTCACCAGGATATTAACCACTTATTTTAAACACTGCTTTCAGGGGATTTATTTGGTACATGCATTACAACCAACACCGATCACTTTAAATACAGACAGGCTGGTCAAGTGTTGCAGCATTTCCTGCTTTTATACTTTTTAAAACTTACACTTCTGGTCGGACCAGCTCTGTTATCAAGATAAGTATCGTCACTCTGCAACGTGTAGTAGAATTACAGCCATCGAACACGCCATTTAAAGAACAGATATGCTGTGGCAGAATTACTTATTATACAAGTGTCTGCACAAAACAATTTAAAAGTCCTTCGATCCAAACTGTCTTTATTTGAGCTTTGTTTTACTTTCATTACCTTTCAGTGTGGGCTGTGAACTTACTCTAGAACATACCTCAATCATTTCCCAATGTCTATATGCCCCCCCCCCCACACACACACACTTCCTTTTTGGCTGCTCAGAAAAAAACTAACCTGCAAAAGCAAAGTGAAATAACATCAATGTGACTGGAGGTATTGGCAATGTTTTTTTTATTTATTTAACTTGACATAAGCACTGAATAATATATCAACTATCCCCTTGGTCTTTGTGCTTTTATTGTGAAAAGGAAATACCATTTAAATTCTCCCACTACAAAACCAATATTTATTAGTCAGACATATAACGCCAGCAAGTATGTATTCAAATAATAATTCACAACATAATGTTTGATGTGCTTTCACAATATGAAGCGTTCTGTCTTATGTAAATACACTTTTGCATAAATACCCATCACTTCACAGTTATTGCACATTTTTAACACCAACAACGCAAACACTTGAAGATGAAACCTGACGTACATCTGAGTGAAAACTGAGCGTCATGTCAGACATTCTCATTATTCAAACGGTTGTTCAACTACTTCTGTCACGTCTGTTCGGTGGTATCTGCTTTCATGGTTACGTGCCCGTCCTCACTGCAGCATCTTGATGCCTCCAGTGGTTTTGCGGGTTTTCATGCCAAGCTTTCAAGCCTGATGCATAGTTAACAGACCTCAGTGTTTCAGAGTGTCAACACTGTCTCTGGGTAGGTATCTCCCCACCAACAAAGCCCTCTCGGTCTCCTTTGGGCGGTTTTCTCTCCGTCTCTTCAGGCGTCGTTGCCTCCTCGTCTCTATGCAATGAGGCAGCTCTCGTTCTTGTTTAAAGGAGGTCGTTTGCCGCTCTCCTTGGGGATGGTTTCCCGTCTCCGGCACAGTGCCGGGCTGAACCGACTGGGCAGGTTGGCCTGCAGCAGCAGCTCTCTGAAAGCCTCCAGCACGTTGATGTTGTCTTTGGCGGAGGACTCCAGGAAGCTGTGGTTCCAGTCCAGCTCCACCGTGGACAGCACGTCCTTGCTGAACACCTGGCGCTCGTTGTGGCGGTCTATCTTGTTGCCGATCACCACGATAGGCGTGTACTTGTCCTCTTTGACCTCCAGGATCTCGTGTCGCAGACTCTTGACCGCTTCCAGGGATTCGGGGTCGTCCACGGCGTACACCAGCGCGAAGGCGTCGCTGCTCTGGATGGAGAGCTTGCGCATGGCGGGGAAGGAGTAGCTGCCGCTGGTGTCCATGATGTTGATGGTGACTTTGACACCCGCCACCTCGTACTCCTTCCTGTGGAGCTCCTCCACTGTGCGCCGGTGCTTGGGCTCAAAAGTGTCTTTGAGGAAGCGTTGGATGAGCGCCGTCTTCCCAACTCCAGCCGCTCCCAAAAACACGAGACGCACCTCTGTCTTCTCCTTCACCTCAAAAGACATGATGAGGTCTTCCTGTGGATCCTTGGCGGAGACCTGTTCTGATGTCAGTGATGGAGCTGGATGCAGTTCCTGTTGAGGATGATGATGATAGCAGGTGCATGCGAGTGTGCCTGTCAGGGCTGCACTTTTTTATTTATGTTCACACATCACCTGCCCCCTTCTGCTCTCAGCCAATCAGGAGAGGGCAGCATCTCCCGCTCCCTGAGCTTGCAGCAGCCAATCACAGACACTCATGCAAAACAAGAAGAGTAAGGGTGGGAAAAAAAATGTACGAGAGAAGTGCTTTTACTTAAGTGTGTGTGTGTGTGTGTAAAATGCAGACTTCAGAGTCATGGATAGTTTTGACTGAAGAGCAGCGATGGTGCAGTCTGTTTAATACTTACTGTCATAAATGAATCAGCCATGAATCATTCATCTCACACTTTGATCAATGCTTGTGAATCAGTTACAGTAGTTAGTTAAATGTGCAGATGTTTGGATACGTGCTCGGATCATTAAAGGAACTACAGTGAAGCATTTGTTTGAAACAAATGAGCAAATCAATTCAATCATGAAATATACAATTCAACATTCTGTCAAAGTTCCACATCGATGAGGTAAATATGATTTGTTACCTTTTTCTATGGAGACAGCCGTTGACAAAGCACCCTCGGTCTCATTTGGTAGCTGGTCTGAGGATCTTCATGACATCTTCCTCCATCTGCTGATGAAGATCTGGTGGTGTGATCGAAAGCTCCAGAAGAGCTGCAACGTTTTTTGCGGAGGTTGTTTTTGTCAAATGAAGAGGAATCTGTTTTCCAGTCACGGGCACGTTTGCGTTTTAAGGGTCAAATTTAGGAAAAGTATACAGAATAAATACTCTATAGAACTATTACTTAACCCTCTCTGAAGATGTTGAACCAGCTTGTACTTTTAAAGTTTAATAAAAATAAAAGAGAGAATCGTTCAGTCATTTAGTTTGGATGACACAGATGCAGGCTGCCCCGGCAAAAACACTGCCAATCATTTGCTGTTGATGTCCACAATAAAATGTCATTTATCCCAGTGAGACTGTTCAGTTGAATATAAACAATCTCACTTTCCACAAGGAGAGATGCAGTGCAGTCACTTTAGACCATTAATGCTAATAGTACACTCACAAAGTGAGATGTCTTATGTCATCCGACACTCTGCTCACATGTCATGAGGCGGCAGAGACAGATGTTCTGATCCTCTAAGGAAGGAGTGTGTTTAATATCATTGTCTCCATCATATTACACTTATTATCATCGTACAGAGATCTCTCACACGCTCTCTGTGTTTGTTGCTAAGATACCACCGAAGCCATTACCCGAGCTAAAAGGGATTCATGAGTAGATATGTGCACGTTATTATAGCCGTCATTCATTATGAGTCCAACTGTTCCCTCTGGAGAACGGCAATGGGGTACATTGGCTAATTAGGCGTATCGAAAGCACACTTCATGTCCCCATATTTCAACACATTGTGTGATTTTTGAATTATTGTGAAACGTGAGTTCCTCTTGGCTCGTTCAGGTTGGTGTGTCTGTGCCAAGATTATATATATATATATTCAAACGGATCACATACCCGTGTGTTCATTATTCAGATGTGTTTAAATCTCATTTACTGTTGAGAAAACAAATATTTTGCAATATAATTGTCTGTTTGAATCACAATTCCAGCACATTTCCTGATGTTGCCGTTACGTTCTGCATTTCATAAACTCTCAGCGAGGGACTCCGGAATGTCAACTCTGGCCTTCCTGACCTCTGCTTCCTCCCGGAGACCAAACCTGTCTGGAAGTAAAGCTCAAAGCCTCTGAGCACTCCGTCTGTCAGGTTCTTCACTCCATTAAACACAGCAAGACAGGGCCCGCATGGGAGCGCATATATATATATATATATATATATATATATATATAAATATATCTAAGCACCCTCAGGTGTAAACTTTGAAGGTAGTACTTTGTGTAAAAAAAAAAAAAAAAAAAAGGTGAATGTAACGGTGTCTTTAAAGCAGCTATAACTGATTTTATTGGCCACTTGGAGTTAACAGAACAATCAGAGAACACGTGAAATAAACATCTGTCATTTGGTGCTGAGCAGCTATAGACTTCTGTCAGATTTTGGGATTTTTCTGTTCAGAAAACTGCTCCTTCATGTGGCTGAAACCAATGTTAATGAGAGCTGTGAGACGCAACCAAAACATGAAAGTTGCAAGGTTATAAAACCAAAACAAATAGTCTGAAATGAGGAAAACTATACAGCCAGATGAGTGTCTGTGGAGTCTCTCAGGCGACGTCACAAAAGGTCATTTGATCCATTGTTAATGTAGAAATAATGATTTGTTCAGCTTTAAATTCAATAAAAAGTAAATGTCAAAAGAGGGGCCTAATGGAGTCTCCCACGTGCCTTTTGTTGAACTCCAAACATGTTTTATTTTTTTAATTTTCTTTTGCTCTAAGCTGTTAACATGGGCGCCAATATAAAAAGGTCTGCCATGGACACGCAGACAGTGACCCGGGCATTACACTTCTGTTAAGCCACATTAAGCGTGATCCCATTCATTTCAATCATTCTTATCAGACAACAATCAACCCACTGTATTCATTTGTTGTTTTATTGCTGGCATGCTAACCTGCTAAACGAACCGCTGACATGGTCAGTCTTGTTTTTAAATACTTGCCATCTTTTCCTGCGCATCTCACTCTCACTTGTCTGAACAACAAGCAAACATTTTTTACCGTTTGATTTATAGAAATGTGTGTATTGGTATAGTTTTTGTAGCAGCAGGCGTTGTCCTGGGCTGTGTTGCAGTATTGAGTTGCTGGTCTCCCACACTGGCTCTGAGGCGCTAGTCTGTTATGATGACTGTGCCGTGGGAAGGAACAGATTGTTCTCAGAGTACAAGGCTGTTTTTTGGGGGCACAGTGGACGGAAACGATCTCTCAGGACCGAGCGCTCTGTTGATCAAGTATTATTTTTGCACACTGCTCACCTGTGGCTGATTAAAGAATAATTATGAAAGAAGAAAGGGAGGTTTATTCTGTATACCTGTGGATTATTCAGCAAACTGTTCGAAGGAAAAATGGCACTTGATATTTATTTAAGTTACTCAGCAGTGTTTGATCAGCCATTAATAGTTAATAATAAAAAAATAGCTGGAGGACACAGGCATGTGTGTGTATTGTGTCTGTGTGTGTATTCAACAGGGTGTGTTGGAACGAGTGGCCCGTCATGTTTTAATAAGTGACGGGACAGTTCGCCCCGTCACACTGTGTTGGTCCAGTGCCGCTGACGTGTACTCGGGTGAGAAGGCCACCATGTCTGAACTTGGCATTTGAAGTTTGCACTGCATGCAGGAACCTAAGAACAAAAAGAGCTGGTAGTAATTGCTAATGTGGGCATGCAATGTATGGCGTAAATAAACACAGATGTACCGTAAACTGTTAAGGAGGCTGACCCTGAAACGCTGCGCCATGCTGTAAAGCCATTTGATCTTTACAGCTGAGCTAAGTGGGCAATTTAAGGACGGCACTCCAGTGGAGAGTATGATGAAGTCTGAACAGACTCGGGGTCTGCACACTTTGTTTGCCGATGGATTAAATGTGAGGTTGATTGCTTAAGAAAGCTATTAATCCCATTCAATGGCTGCGTAAAGAGCAGAATAGGAGTGTACAGTGTGTTCTTATTTAAAGAACAGAATTTTATTGTCCGCATGTCAAACTTATACTTTGTAGAAGTTCCTTCCATTAACTACAGGAGGGTTTCAGCCGAAATAAGCTCAACTTTGATGGACTGTTTCACTGTTTTTGGGGGGTGAACAGTGACGGTAACATCACCTGACATCAATTTATCACTGAGGTCTGATTCTGCAGACTGTTCCTCAGACCCAGCGTGACACATCCATAATGGCCTCGACGAGGGAGCGATCTAACCGCACATTTCTGGATGGATTCTTCCCCGTGGAGACATTTGAGTTACTTTTTAAAAGGCCAGAACTACCGCGGATTTACCAGGGATTGACTTTGGCAGGTTTTAACCGGGCGTGGATACAGATTGGGAAAGGGACAGCTTGATATTGCTTTGTCTTGGCTTTAGCTTTTGCCAGTGTTTGTCCAGAAAGAAGTCTGTGCAAATGCTGAAAAGTGGGGATAATAAATCCAGAGATTTTCTATTCGTCTTAACTCGCTCTCATATTTTTCTTATAGAACATATCCTGTAAATTCCAGACCTCTTATGTGCATGTCAACAAGTACAGAAGACAAGAGCCCACTAACACCGGCCCACTCATTTCTCTTGATCCATTCTCTTCGTTCAGTGGCTTAGTGACTTTGAGAGCGCACATGCAGGTGGCTCTAATGAGTGTGTGTTCAAACCTCCTCCCTCTCAAGTTTGGCGACAGGTTTTCTGATATTGTCCTTTGGCTCTGGAACATCATGTCCTGGATAAGAGAGATGTGTGTGTGGTGGGGGCAGGAGCAACAGCATGTCGCTGGCAGTGTTGTTTTGAGTTAAAAGGCTCTGTGTGTGTGTGTGTGTGTGTGGTTTTTTTCTAAATTAAGATATTAACCTTTAAGGCACACACACCAGTCATTTAACACAGTTATCGAATGTTTTGGGCCTGAATCCTCATTTCTATTTCAACATAGAGTCTCCTCTTTCATTTCTCAGGGTCAACATGTATGTGACAAGACAACTCTGGCAGCTTCTCTTCTTTAATAATGATTGAAGGGGAGTCGTTGCTTGCATCAGGGGTCTGCAGCGCTCACTGGCCATTACAGAAGCCCAGGGCGGTGGGAGACACACGTTCAAACGCATATTTAACCAGAACATCCCACGATGAAGCTAAAAACCTCTCAGACTGGATGTTCGAGGACTTTGTTATGCAAACTGTGGCCTTGAGGTGGGGAGGACAGCCGCGTAAGAGGGGAGAAAAGCAGCAGGTACTTATTTTGGGTTTGAGTGAAATATCAGGTAGCAGTATCCTTTTTCATTTGTTGCTTTCCATTCCCAATACATGTAATAGTTAAGTCATTTAAAGCTTCATTTGGAGCTGAATGTCATGTTTTTGATGCATGTACAGCTTGGACACTTGAAATTACCAAGTGTGTTTGGCACACCCCCAACACACTGGACAGGGCCCCGCATTTGACTGCAATGTGCGCCATGGTGCCAGGTTCCCAAAAATAAAGCCGTAAGAGAACGTCCCCCACACTCAAATGCCATTCCCGACGTTATGTGCCCCGCTGTGCTCATTACTGTGAGGTGAAGAGTTCCCAAGCCTGTTTCCAGTTGTTGTCCAAAGCGTCAGGGAGCAGTGCATCGAGACCCAGACACATTTATATGGATTTCTCAAAATGTAAGTTTTATTTTCAGAACATCACATCAGGGTGAGTCCAAGATGAAAATGTACTATTATATTTATAGACTGCATCGATTTCTTTCTATTTTTAATAGGATACATTCGTTGGAGTGTGAAACCAGAGCTGTTGCTGCTCTTATTTTTCTTCTGTCCCAATTTTACATTTTAAACTGTTACACAACATTTTCCACACAGACTTTTACACAGAAACCTTTTGCCCTCTGGTTATTCATATTACCAGTAGTGCTGCTTTAGTATCGTGTGCTCTCTGCAGGCGGCTGCAGTAATGCGTGTCGTGGTGAATCTTGTTAGTGGAGCGTCACTGCCTTCCCGCTTCCAACTAACACTTTGACAGATTAGGATGTAACAAAACAAGGTGAACTCCTCTTCACGTTTAATAATGATGGGTAATCAACAGCTAAACCCTCTCCCCCTTTGTCACGTTGTCATTAAAAAAAAATGCTACTTTGATTCACACATTTAATAAAGCAGGCTTCTCACCCCGTGGATTTTATTGACTGTTGCTAGCAGATTTGGCTGTAGCCCTGCTGTCACTAGCTAGCTAGCTAGCGGGAGCTAAAGCTTGGTTGACAACGGGGTCACCAGCTGACTTTTTAATGCTTCCAGATGATTTGTTTTAAAACAAGAACCTTGTAAAAGGAACATGAAATGTGCATACGAGGCTAAAGCTAACGCTTTATGTCCAACGCAGAGATTCTGCATCTTTACCAGCTGATGATCACAATTTAAAAGCTTATAGAAAAGGATACTTGGACGAGGATCACAGAGGTTAGATTTAAGCTTTAATATTCGTACTTTCAAACATCTTTCACTTTTACAAAAGAAAAGGATTCGAGTGCAAAGATTAATGGCAAACGTAACTAAAGCTGCTGGTACGTAAACTTCCCCAACCAAATAAAAAGCAGAACAAACTCCGATATATCCGATAGCCTCTTGGCTCTTGAACACTGGGTGTTCCGGTTCTAATCAGATCTGTTTCTAATGTTACCTGCTGTAATGTCACACAGTAACACAGTCAAGTAGCCTCTGTCACTTTAGATAGTAAGCTAGCTAGCCTGGAATGCTAACATGTTACGGTAGAGCAAAAGAACACACAGTTTAATCCCTTCCATATAAACTGTCGCTCTTGCATTTTTGGTTTTGGGAATGTGATTAAAAGATACGTCACCATCCAAACTATATAACGATACGGTTGCTAAGTAATGATCGGAGCATCGCTGTAGGAGAAAGGGTTTAGCAAACCTTTGTGAAAATGACTTTATGAATCCTTGAATCACATTTGGACCCCCGGTGTGTGATACTAAGGCAGCTGCACGGCATACCAAGTAGTTCTCTCTCTGCCTTTTGATTAGCCCCACCAGTCAAACAATAATGTCACATTTAATTATTATGATCACGTTTAATGGAATTAACACTTTAATATTCTCGGTACACCAGATTGAAATTAAATTATGTTCAGAAGCTATAAAATGTAGTCTTGCATGTAATGAAAGCAAGTTGGTTGAATCCTCGTATTTAACTTTTCTTTTTCAGTTTCATCTCATGAAACACCATGACCAGCGTATGCAAAATAAATCAGCATAGAATTAGCATAAAATAAGCTGCGAGGAGGAAAGCTGGAGGTGGTGGAGATCGACCTTCCCCTGCTAGTTTGTTGTGTTGTTGAACATTTTTAATTAAAGTCCTGTTACAACATTTAGTTTAAATGGTAAAGTGTTTTTGTGCAGCATTATTTCATTGTTATTTTGTGTATAATGTGTGAGAGAGGATTCAGTCAGTGTACCCGCCAAATGATCCTTAAATCTGTGTTGATTCCCTTCCGATCCTTTCACAGAAAGTGAGCTCATACATATTGTACACCTACGCTACAAAAATATTGTAAAAAGATTCAGACAGAATCCAGTTCGGTTTCTTATACATCTGCATGTATGACATTACTCTACAGTTCCACATCAGCTAGTTCATCATGACATTGCCATTGCCACTCTCCGGGTCACGGGTCACGTGGTGCTGCAGCCCGGGGCCGGCGGTAACAATATAGAAATAGATAAATATGTATAAGCTGTATCCATTTGACCGACCCACAGACACAGCAGCCCACCGGTGACCGCATTTGACTTGGTTTGCCTGATGGCATGTACACGCCAGAAATAATTAACGTTTTTAAACACACCTGCAAGCGATTCACACCACTCATCCCGTAGTTTATTCTTCTCTTGTCTGCCCCTGACTCCTGTTGCCTTTTTAGTGCCGTTCTCTGTTGATCTCTGTGAACCAGGATCTAAACAGACAGGAGTGCTGGTGCAGGGATTGGTACATCGTGCTGCAGATCAACCGATGTCATTCAGTCACAGCAAACATCTCGTTGGACAAATCTATTGTGGTCACACAGAAGTAGAAGAGCCGTCAGCTTGACTGATCAATGAGACTGTTGAGAATAAATACACTTTTTGTTGAATGGAAAACATGGAGATAACCAATGGCAGCTTTGTGAATTATTTAGTCATGAACAACTTCTGCAACATGCTACCTGAGGTAATAAACCACACAGGGACCTACTGAGAATGACTTCAAAGATGTCCGTTTGTTTTCCAGCACATTCTGCCCTCTGCAAGATAAACATATTCTCTCATCTACTGTTTTGAAGTCCTTTGGTTTGTGCCTCTCAACCCTTCCTCAAGGTTAACTCGTTCTCCAAGCACAGCTGCAGTCAGGCAACAACCGAGGTTACATTAGCACCAGCTCGACCGACATGGAGGAAGCCACTGACAAGACTCTTTCTTTTATTGTACAATGTTTTGAAACAAGAACTTGAGACAACTTATTTAAGTTTTATTTGATATAGTGCTCCTAACTTGCCTCTCAAGCTACCAGATTTAGCCATTTAGAACCTGTTAACTATACGAGACACAACACCACCGTCTATTCTAAAACAATACTGTGTAGCTGCTGTACTTTAAATGAACACAATACACAAACATCTCATTTTATTTATTTAGCTTGAACATCTCACAAAATGACTGCTGTTTTATTATTTAAAAATATGTCCACCTCTTTTCCCCACAGCCAAAATGGGAATTCATTTAAACTTTAAAAAGTGCACACACTGAACACAGAGGTCTCCATTGTTAGTACACAGAGCTGATTCTGTTGAATCAGCAATGACATCCTCCTCCTCAGCAGTCAATGAGTTCAACTGTGACCTTTCGCCTGATTTCCCAGTGTAGGTCCTAATGTTACTGGGCTGTCAGCTGCAGACTGCAAACACACACACACACACACACACACACAGACACTCCATCTCTAACTTGACATACACACAAACACTGCACTCTGCCTCTGAGGCGGAAGTGTAAAAACTCTTGAGTGTCATGAAGCTCATCAAGAAGGCGCAGCTGGTTGGTTTCTGTTTGACTGTGTAACGCAGCGAGATAATGGGTAGTAATGTGATCAGCCACGTCTACCGACAGGACGACCGTAGACTCCAGCGGAGCCAGCACACCTGGCTTCCCTCTGATAGTGTTACTCTGGGTGAACCAGTAGTTTCATCTTTATTCAGAGAATGAGTCCAAAAAAACGGGTGAGTGCCGTTTGGCAGTAGTTGATGTTTGAATAAAATGCATCGTTATAAGGACGACAAAAGTGTTGTTTAAAGAGGCCCATGTGGGTCTATTATAGTCCTGCTTAACAAGCAGACGAACTTCATTAGATGTAAATAACCTTGTCTATTTTTTAATGCACCTGTCATGATGTTCCCGTGAAGCTAATTATTTTATTTAACATTGTGAACAACATTGACATCCAGCAGGTCATGAGCATCTTAACACGGTTCCACTGCGTAAAAAAGTTAGTCAATCAAATTAAATATGAAAAGCAAATTAATTAAATTAAATATAAAAAACAACGTAGTTAGACGTGATAAATAAACAATTAAACAAGTCGATATACAGAAGGTTAAACGGGGTTTAGGATTAATGTATCTGTGTACAAAATGAATTCAACTAGAATAATATTAAAGTTTGGGAAGGACTTAGAATATCTCTTCTTGTTGTACACAAACGTCTCCACATCTCTCCAAAGCGCAGAGGAGTCCGTGAGGACGTCTGATTAAATGTTGCTCTTGAAAAGCATTTGATCCCCGATGTGTTTTTATTGTGCTTTGCATCCTTGAAGGTGACGTTCCATCTCAGTAGACCTTGAGATGAAATGAAGACTACGTTCATTTTCACGGACGTAGAATTGTTTGTTTGGTTCCTCATTAGCTGTTACCATGGCAACATGGCCCACGCTTCCTTCGGGTCTGAACCAAAAATATAAACGTATACTACATACGGCAAACGGCATATGTTTGCACTTCCACTGCATACAGTTAGACATATTATACACATTACACCCAACATAATACAAATACATCAAAGTCAGAGGTGTGAAAGAGAACAATCGGCACTGAAACATGAAAAAAATCTCATGAATTATGAACAATACTGCAAAGAAAGTTAGAAAAATATTAAACATGTTTTGAAATGTATTCCTTTACACATGTATAGTTTTTAAACTGTCCAATTGTGCCTTATTAGAGACATACATTGGAAATGTAGCAAAGTAATGGATTTATTGTTCTGTATCATCACTGCATGAGTTGTAGACAATTATTCTAATTCAGTTTAATCCAGCTGATTAACTATTGGACGACGTCTTCCTGATTACTTTTGCCACGTCTTCCACATGGCTGCAGACCTCATGAGTGTTTACAGGAAGTGTTGTGGAAGCACTGCATGAGGTGATAGCGCTCAGTATCCACGGATGGAAGAATGCCGAGGATCAGAGCGGAGAGGAGCAGCCTGAACAACCGCAGTTACATAAAATAATTGGAAGGTGACGTAACCTTTATTTTATGTAACTGTGGTTGTAAGTATTCATTAAGTTCAATATTAGCAACAGATGTAGTTCTTACGTTGTGGAACACGTTTATTCATCACCGCTAAAAAATACTGCAAATGTCGAGAGGTTTTATTTTTTACATGTAAAAAATAGGAGAACATAGCATGCAGCTGATTGACTGTCAGTGACAGACATCTGCACAAAGATACAGAACAAAGATACAGATCATTCATCTGCGGATCTTGCTGCTGTTGGGGAAAATACTAATTTTTATAGTCATGTTTTACATTTCCAATGTAAAACATGACTATCTTTACAGACGTGTGTCCGTCTGTAAAGGTACGTCACTGCTTTTTTCACTCCACTTCGTGATGCATGACTTAATTGGTCTGTTAAAGGTTGGAAGAAGAAGAAATTACAACTTTCCTGGAACTTCGTTTATAGATGGGTAACCGCTCCACTTAAGGATGTGGAGAAGTGCGTTATTCCGAGAAAGCATTTCCACTCATGATGAAAAGGGTAAGGAGTAGCTGCTGTGAACTCAGGTCTGTGTATATATTATACTGTATATATACACAATGTTGAAAGAATATCTGGCCAACAGAACAAAAGATGTGGGAGGCGAAAGCTGAATAATATGTTGCACATCAGTACAGATGTGGTCTTTAACGACAAAGCAGCTTCTGAGGATCGGAGAGGTTTGTGATGATGAGTCCTCTCTCTTTGTGGAATGACTCTCACCACAAATATATATTGTGTGCACGTTGTACTCTTTCTTATTTATTTTGTTCTCCTCATTCGTACGGGACATGGTCTGCTACATGATTCTAGATAACACCCAGGATTTACGTCATTTTGTGTTTGTCAAGTTCTGCATGGATGCCTTTAAACAGGAGGCCTTTCACTTGTCACGCGGAAGGAAACCGGCCAGGTATTTGTGTTGTATATCTTTCACAGTTTGCATTGTTCAGCTGAACTCTGTTTCCTCTTCAGAGAGTCAACGTGAACAGACGGATCACACAAGTCTTGTCCCAGAGAAGGCTTTTCTTTTCATTCTTTTCCAAGGATTTTTCAGAGCCTGATGAAATCTGTAAATATACGTGTTAACACACTCTTACACACTGCACTCGCTGTCCATAATAGCAGAGAACATCCCAATTGAGTGACGGGTTATGAGGAGACAGTGGTCCCTAATTATAGTGATCCAACAGGTGAGCAATAATCCACTTCTTACCTTCAAGACTGCTATGATGCATGAGTAACACCTCTGACACATCCACCTAACGAGAGAACACATGCCTCAAAGCCCACTGCTCACCGCTTCACAACGGTTCGTGGAAACAAAGCACACCGTGTTCACATTGAACGTGCCCCGTCTTCCACTTCACTCGTCTGCTCTGCACGGCCTTTCCTCGTCCACCTCCTCACCTGCAATCACCCAGCTGCTCCCCATTCCCTCTCATGAGACCCTGCTGTTGTACTCCAGCCCAGGTTCCTTTGTTCTCTGTCATGTTTCAATGCAGCTATACCTGTCTGCCTGTTACCCGCCTGCCAGACCTGCTGCCATTGTAAGCTTTTCTATGTAAATCATTGAACTGCACCAGTCTGCCTGATGAGTGATTTCCTGCTAACATTGTATTATCATTCTTCCATTGGCTCCTGCCGCTCTCCTGACTGTGACACATCTACTCTTAAGAGCATGTGTCATGAAATAAGAATCAAACAAAAGACATCAGTGATGTCAGCGATTAGCTGAATTACTTCTGAGATGAACGCTTCCCTATAGTCCCACAAAGTGCTGTTTGAACCCACAAACCCTTTATTTGTACTAACTACAAATAAAGTGAATGCAACCGGCCCTCAGATAAGAGTTTGACCTCTTACTTGATGGGGAATCGGATTGCTCCTCGAACCGGAGTGCCCTTCAAAGCCAAGCATATCTGATTGCTGGGCTCCAATTTTCTGCACCAAAAGAAGAAAACCAGCAAATTTGAGACAAAGCCGACATATTGTCTTTATGAAAAGCTTCAGCAGCTCAGGTTCACCATGGCAACAGTGTTTTAGTCTCAACTCAACGCTGTTGTCTTTGCAGACACAAAGGTTGAGGTCCAGCTTAGCCTGCAAACATCTGGATTAGATCTGATTTGACAGATGTTCATTTCTTCTGTACGATAATATATACATTGTGTGCTTACGTTTGTGGTTCGTAGTGTTTACACACGGCTCTTGTAGGATTATTTAACAGCATATTTGTAATATTGCTGACACAACACAAGATAAACAACGTTCCTCACTTGAAAAAAAGACAAGCAGTTATTCGCATATAAAGATCATTGATTTTAACATAACAGTGGGTGAATATTTGTTGTTCCCATTATGAAACACCAACCACTGTTTTCTACAATACGTTCTCTTCACAGCAGCGTGTGAATACAACCATCAACATTCATGAGATGCACATATTCAGTTTCCCGCACAGAGATAGATGAGAAGATTGATACCACCGTGTGTCAATCTGCAAACTGAATATGCAAACAGTATATCCCAAAATGTCAAAGTATTCCTTTAAGCCTTGATAATGATGCTCATACTAATTTCCACATGTAGACTTATATAGTGTGTAGTATTGTAATATTCTGTTGATATTAATCCTGAATGATTATAGGTTATGGATTGTGTTCCCTGAGTGTACTGAATAAAACACGACTGATCTGCAATTAATCCAATGTTGTTGTTGTTGTTCTACTGGAGCAAACACGTCAGTGTCTCGTCTGTGTTCTGTCCTCAGTAACTCATCTGCAGTGTGTATCTGCTCTCCACAGGGTCTCCTGAGGTCATGTTATCTTAACGGCCTCTCCCGCTCCAGTAGCTTGGTTTACCAACTCAAAGCCTCCGGTGACGGCCGTCTTTTGTCTTTGACTCTGCGGAGCAGCAGAAGGTTGGAGAGGAGCATTTGCTTCTATTTCACTGATGTATCATTTCTTCACTTTGAGCCTTGAAGTTCATTTTTAAGTTTCTCTTCGTGGCTTTGCTCCTGTTTATGTAACGGTGCCTACTGTGATGAAAACAACACATGAGGGAAAGTAATTGTGCAACACAATACCTGCACATGTCCTCGCTTGCACTCTTGGTTACATATGTTTATATTTATGGCAATCTTATCTGAGTGGCTCATAGTTGGCTCATGTAAATCCGACTAGACGGTTGCAGAATTAAGGATGTTTTGTCACTAATGCAAGAGACTCCATCGGGTCTTTTGAGTTTATTTCAGTTTCACAAAAGAAGAAATGCATACAAATACAAACGCAAAGAAAAGTTGTCTTTCCACTATGCACCCGAGCAAAACCTGTTTGTCATTTGAATGTTGCGTCTCAGAGCAAATTGTCAACAAACTCAAACTGAAATACAAAAGCATATTCAACAGGCTGCGAAACACAAAATGGTTCAAGAAAGAACACCAAACTAAAACACAACCAAATACTGTTGTATGAGGCCACCACCTACACAGATGTCTAAACTCGCATAACTTTCCACAGACATAGTCACACCACAGATGAGCAAACACATTCGGTTGGAACAGAAACTTTATCTTTGAGGAACACCAGATACAAATCCTAAAAAAGAGAGGATGTACGATATGAACGAGTTGCTTTTTCTGTCTGTAGCCGGGTTTTAAATGACATATTCTCACAAAACTTACCTCGATGAAATTCATTATATTTGACACTTTTTTGTAGCATAACTACAAAACAGATTTAAAAAGCTTTTACAATAAACAAGAGGTGCGTAAAGGCAGTAAATCAGCGCTCCTTATCTTTCCTACATGGGAGGACTGCCTCCTTCTGGCCATCAGCATGAAGTGAAGGTTTGATGAAGTCATTTCCTACAACTACCAGTAAAACAAAACACATTATGGCATTTCAAAACACAAATGCTGTTTCTGCAAAGGTTGGAGTCTCTTTTTTAGGATAACTGCACATTGTTTCATCAGTCAAAGTCCTCTCAGAGTCCACAGTCATTAGTTCTGAGTGCCAACAGTGAATCAGTAAGCTTAGAAAAGCAAACTCCCCCTAATCAGGCAGGAGGGGAAGTCAAAATACGCTTTTAGATTTGTACTCAAAACAATCATTAAATCAGCTGACTTCCTCATCTCCAGTTAAAGATTTACAAACTTACTTAAACATACTTATAGTGTCACCATAACACATTATAAAGCATTGTATAATGTGTTATAGGGTATCATGATTACTGACATTGTGTATTAAAATTCCCATAGTTGTAAAAAAATATCCTTAAAATGTTCTATAATGTGTTGTCGTTATAGTTATAAAGTATTATGAACATGAATGAGTTCAATTATACGATGCTGTAAGCTGATTATAACGCATTATAAGTATGTTGATATTTTATTATAGACATGGGAGTCATAAAAAGTGTTGCTTCAGGTCTCATCTTTCCAGAGAAGAGAGTTGCCCGTCGGCTCTCAATTGCAAGTTATTAGATCACATGTTGAAAACAATGATGTGCCCACTCAGCGGCAGCACTCAGCAACAATTGCAAACAAAACTACAGAAGTCGAATAGACCGTCACCTAACCCTTTTTAATGCCTCAATCTTTGCCTCCTCTCATTTCTGTTTTTTGCTTTTCTATCAACAACTGAAACACTGTTTCTTCTCTTCATATCATAAATGTCATGATCCCCGCCATTATACAGATCCACTGCAGTTTGACCGTGCATCCTGATGACCTGATCTGTTTCTCAACCAAAGGTATTAGTTGACTAGAGAGCCGCTTCCTGGCAGAGGGTATCCACAGTGAGCATTCGTACGGCTGATTCAGGTTTCCTTTCTGTACACGAATTGTACTCGAGACATTGAACCGTCCATGAGGGTCCTTCTCTGCCTGTGTGCTGGCTGAGAGCGTGAAGTTACCATCTCCCTGGAACCAGTGGACGGTGCCGATGGGGTAAACTCCATTGAACCAGCACTCAGCATGAGACCCATTGATGGAGGAGCCACAACTTCCAATGCAGTCTGTAATGATCAGGGACTTTTAGATGAAAAGAAGACAGCGAGAACAACATGTTTAAAAAAAGAAAAAGTTGTCGCTCACCTTGTACTGTAACATGAGTTGTGTTGGACTTTGCTCCGCTGGTGGAATGTAGTTTACAGATGTATTTCCCCTGGTCGACCGGCATCACGTTGAGCAGAGACAGAGTGAGTCTGTGGGGCTGGGCCGTGCTTTCACACAGAACCTCAGATGATCCGTTGTCTCCATATTGACACACACTTTTATTCTTAGCCAGCCAGGAAAATGATTTAATGTTGCCTGATGAGGTGGCATCACATGTCAGTGTCACATTTTCTCCACACTGCGCAACCACCTGGGAAATGGTCTCCAGCGTCACACCTTGACTGGCTGAATTATCAGAGAAAGGGATGATTAAAAAAACACTGTCTGAAAACATTGAGGGTCAAATTATGATAATTACTTTGTGAAAGTAGTCTTTAGTCTTTAGTTACCTTTCATTTAGATTTGGGGCAGCTGTAAGTATACAGCTGGGTTAAACAGTTTTATGACTATCTTAAGGAATAGTGAGGCATTTTGGGAAATACACATAATCACTTTATGGCCAAAAGCAAGATAAGAAGATTGATACCACTCTCAGTTCTGAATGATGAATATGTAGACAGCCAGCAGCCAGTTAGCTTAGCTTAGCACAACAACTGGAAACAGGGGGAAACAGCTAGCCTGGTTCTGTCCAGATGTAACAAAAACAATCCACCTACCAGCACCTCTAAACCTCACTTTGTTTAATCTGTTCTAAACCCAAAGAGCGACTATAGAGAGGGTTATATGTTGGACTATTAACTATAGAGAGGGTTATATGTTGGACTATTAACTATAGAGAGGGTTATATGTTGGACTATTATCAGGAAGAACCACGCTAGCTGTTCTGTACTGTTTTGATAAACGTGTCTTTTCATGCACAAAACAAAAGCCTCACCAGCAATGTTGACTGCTGAAGTCAACCAGAGGATGGAAACCCAGCCAAAAACATGCCGACTCATCACATCAGAGGAGAAACTCATCTCTTTCATCTGCATTTGAAATCAATATCACATTAGATGAAGCAAATACAAGCTAAACACAGGCAAGAGATTGTACTAACGGGCTGTGTACTCACCATGCAGAGCATCTGCTGTGTGGAAGAAGGCTCACTGAGTCCACTTTAAGGTAAACACTAAGTCATGTGCTGTCAGCTCCTAACGTGAGCAGACATGCTCTGGAATGAATGAGTGATGAGGAACAAGAGTGAAAGTGAAACGTTCCTGCCTGCTGAAAAAAAACAACCTCTTTAAAATAAACTATATGGTGATACTCACAGTCCACCAGATTGGCTCTACTTTCCTGATTTATGAATATAGACTTTTGACTTTAATATTTGTAGCCCTAAAAGGTAGAACATTTATTCTAGCAAATATGTATTATTATGAAACATTTGTCAATTTGAGATGTTTAATACTTGATCTAACCAGTTTTCTTCCCCTTTACTCCAGAGAGAAGTCACATATATATGCATCATGCAAACAATTCTGTGTTCCTTAAGATCAAAGGTCAGGAGGCTGTGTGAAGATATTTCAGAGGTTTTCTATCAGTGTTGCAGTTTGCGTCAGAATTTTGTCCAAGAATAAGTCGTGCTGAGGACTGACCTTTCTGCAAGCAGCTGAATTTTGTTGAGCTGTGAAAGCTCGGCCTGGAAAGTTTTTGTAATACCCAAAGAACAAACCATGTCGGCTGTAATTAAATAAATAAAAGACAAGAATAACAGGCTCATTTCCAAACTCCTGCTGCTACATGTGCTGCATGGTTTTGTGTGTCCTGCTGAAAGCAAATCGGTATTTTAGCCGTAAATAATTTCAAGTCTCTTATAGTACATCAAAGCAAGAATTGCAATCAAGATGTATTGGATTCCACATTACTGTCACCCTCTACGTTTTAAAACCTCCAGCCACATTCTCAAGTTTTACAACAAACACTGAAAAAGAGCTTTAGTGTGTGTGGAGAAGGTGGGGGCTGCAGCAAAGATCAAAACAAGCAAACTGATTCTATCATCTAAAAACTGGTGGCAAACAAAGTAGAAAAGATATCTGTCCAGACATCCCCAAATACCTCAGTGATCCTGCATGAGGGCAGGCATGAAATGACAAGTTACTCTCTCTCAAAATGTAAAAGCTGCATCGACTTCTATTAGTGAGGATCCTTTGTTTCAATCACGTTTATATTTACAGAACGAACGCCCTATTTAATGGTATTAAAATGTGTTCTTGTTATCTTAAATTATGCCCACATTAGGATCTGGCGCAATATGCAAATTAGTTTTGCAGAGGAGACAAGGTTTTTCCTGACGTATCCAGAGGAGAACGCAACGTCTGTCTGGGAGAAGAGAGAGAAAACTGATCAGCTCTGAACCTCCAGGAACACTTTTCTTTGATGTGTCAGGATCGTATCTGTACAAAGGAACTGATGAGCACTATTTTAGTCTGCAAAATGATTGAAAAAAAACATCTGAAACTGGTTTGTATTGCAGCGCAGGTGAAAACAAGTTTAAAGGGCTTTGCATGTACTTGAGTTCGTTTAAATGTAGAGATTTACTTCACAATACCTTCAAACTTGATTATGATATTGTATAAATCCTATTAAGACACTGTTTGCAGCAGAGCTTAATTGAATCCTCTTTTAACATTTCCTCATTTTATCTTTGAGAATATTCCCCATAAACGCATTTTAAAGAGTTATATAAGTAAAATGAGCCTCCAGCTTCTCATCACTTGCCACGCTGCTTCTTGACAATAACCTGCCAACAGAGCTGTACTGCAGGGAGGTACTGCGATTGCTGCCAATGCTGGAAAAGCGTATCCTCTGCAAAGAATTTATTTACTTCTCCTCTAAAAATGTACAATGTAGCTTGTGCAGCTGTCGGATAAATATAGTGCAACACCTGGCTAGTCTGCCAAAAGTCCCCTGAAACTTGAACTGGATATTTTCCCAAAAAATTCTCCAGCTTTTCTGCCTTTCACACAACCGTCACACGAATACCTCTATGCACAAGCTCATACCTGCACCTGCACCCACATTTTGAAGGATGCACGTCTTTTCGTGCAGTGTGGTCTGAAGATGACAAAACAAATCTCACTTGTGAGGTGTTGCTCTGACTGCAGGTACAGGCCCTCACATGTACAGACATCTCAATACTGCACACTCGCAGTGTAACTGTTGACTGAATAATGTATTATTAATCAATCTAAGTACGGCAGTATGTATTTCATTGAATTATTATGTAAGTGTAAAAGCCTCAGCAGAGGAGGAAGCCACTGCTTCCATTTAGACTTTAATGCATCTGAATCTTGATGGAGCTGTATAAATGAACATTAAGACTGTTTTCAGCACCAATATTAGATCACCACATTTGCAGTGCCATCACTCCCAGTTACATTCATGGGTGTTTTGGACATTCATGGTAGTGTAGAGCAGGTGATCTATCTATGAGCTGGCACATATCTGCTGATATGTGAGTAATAACTCGTCATGTGTAGCTGGTGAGAGCCGCAGGCTGGAGAGAGGGAAATGAAGAGCTTAAATATGCTACTCTCTCACCACTAAGGGGCTACAGCTCTACAAAGTCACAACTGTTGGTTTTCCTGGCTTCACGATGCTTGAATGCACATATTCACCGTTGGATATGTAAATCAAATCTTGTTTTTCAAGGTGGTTGGAGTCAGTCAATATCAACGACCAGTGTAGCTCAGTGTGGAACTGGCACGAGCTGGTTTCTCAATCCTGAAACATGGGGGTGGATGTGTTTCAACAGCTGCTTAGAGGAGAGAAAGCTTACTGTAAGTCAAAGCAGGGCGTGCCCAGGCAGGTGATAGTTTGTTCATGCAGTTTAGCCTTTATTGTGTAATTTGTGGATTTGTGGATTTGTGGACGCTTTATGTAGAGGTTTCTGAAATGTGAAATAACTTTAGAGCTCATTTAATTATAACAAAATAGAAATGATGTGAATGATCTAATCTAACGCTATAGCTAAACTTCACACATTGAGTCTGCTGTAAAACCTGAACACAAACATTAACTTATGCTAACGTTACCAGTTAACGTGAGCTAACTCAGTTACCACAGTAACGCTAGTTGAAACAGTTAGCGTTAAGCGCTAGCGTTAGCTAAAAGTAATCAACTGCTCACATAGTTTAGTAGGAAACGGTTGAAATAGTTAGCTAGCTAAAGGCAATGGCTAAGCTAAGTTGTTGAAATTCTCAGCTAAAAGTATCTGCAATGGACAGATTGCTAAAATAGTTAGCTAAAAGTTAAAGGGTTGAAATATTTAGCCAAAAGTAATATATATAATTGGTTGAGATTGTTCGTTAAAAGTAGCATAATAGATAATTGGCAGGAATAGTTAGCTAAAGTAATGGCTGAATGGTTTAGTTTGGTTTAAACGTCCAGCTTCTGCTGTGGTAACTAGCAGCTAGTACATATACAGTACAATCTTTACCAACAAACAACTGGAACATTAAGGAGTAGCTTCATCAGTAACGGGCTGTGGGGACAACATTATGTCAGACAAGAGGGAACTGCTGAACAACAGAATAATAATACGATGTTAGCAGTCTAATGTTATTCCAAAGAAAAACGGTTTTGCTGTTTGTCTTCCTCTCACATTCTTGGCAGACGAACAGTAGAGATTCAGTATGACTGGGTCTTATTTCCTCTGCCAAAGATGTTTTTGGTTTGGTTTGTTCATCAGCAGGATTACTGGAAAACGTCTGGCCTTATTACTTGCTACGGGTGTAGCAATGGCCAAAGAAGAGCTCATTAAATGTTGCCTTGGCGGATGTCAGCACTCTCTGAATGCCCTTCTAGTTTCTACTGTGATCAAAGCTGCAAGTACATTTGATTTTCCTCCCATTTCGTAAAACCTAAGCCTGCTTTTACACTTGCTTTTCCCAGATGTATATTTCCCCTGTTATATGCATACAGTGTTTAGTATAAAGGGAATGCTTTTAAGAGTTCTTTGTCCTTGGGTGTCTGCTTCTGTGAGTCGAAACCAAACAGTGGGAGGGAAAGAGAAACTGTACTCAAGAGACGAGTAAGCAGACAGAGACAAAGATAGAGAGGCTTAGACATAGAGGCAGTATATGTCAGTAAGATAACAAATATTGGTGGACAGTGCATTGGTGAAGAGGTCATCATTAAGCAGTAGAAGGAGAAAGACGATAAGACTCAGGACTGGACTGGAGAAAAGCAGAGGAAAGAAAATGAAAAGAGAAAGATGAAGTGAGAGATATATCCTGACACGATGCTGCTGGAGGTAGTTTCCTTGGTTCAACTCTCTCCAAGTGGCATTAAGATTCATCCTCTCATCAAAAAGGCGTGAGAGGTCATCTCCGACTCAGTGAACACTTGCTTTTCTGTGATTGTTTTGCTCATTTCTGCAGCCAAAGCTAGATTCAAGCTTTAAAATATAAAGAAAACAAATGAGGAAAAGGATTCTTGTCTGTCCGTATAGCACACACACACACACACACACACACACAGACACACATAATCAGCTTGCTGCTGAGGTTCTCTGTCGTCCTGTAATGAAGCCCTGCAGTCAGTCATGTTGTCATTTTACAATAAGTGAATGTGATCTGACCAGTGGTGCATTTTACATCTCAGCCCAGGCTCGTAATGTCAGCGGAGCAAGTCTGTTTGGGCTGCAAACCAACAAGAGGCGATAGTGGCAACAGGCAGAGCCGAGGCCCGACATCGGAAGAGCGGAAACAGTTTCCATGGCAACAGAGGATGCTTGCGGTCCATTACAGGCCGACGCTGGATGTGTCCTTGGACGACTCAACGATGGTCACTCTTTCCTTGATGACTTTAAGATGGGACGCCGGGTATACCGAGGTCAAGTCAACATTTTAGTTTGTATTGTTTTCATCTGTTTTTTTTCTATAAAGACAAGGACAAACCAAAAGACAACAACAACAATGAAAACATCAACAACTGATACTTCAACTGTTTTTATTGTTATTTCACAATGTATTACATTTTGAATAATTATCCTTTTAAAATAAAATAATTAAAAGCCAACGTTTTTGCATTATGAGGAAGGTATCACAGTCTCCGTCTCAAAATAAAAATGCCACCGTTTTACAATGTATTTTAAGAGCCTTAAATACAGATTAAAGAGTAATAGTTTCTTTAATGCCTTTGCGTTCAGCACAGGGCTGTGAGTGTATTCTGCGGTCGGTCCACTGGGTGTCGCTGCTGAGCTGCCGTCTGTCTGCAGGTTCACACTCGGAGCTGTCCGTGGTGCTGAAATAAGTCCTGTAACCTCAGAGGGAACAGCTTCTGTACCATATTACATTTTAAATGGTGCTAAATGTATTATTGGAGACTACTATGTCATCGTTATGGAAAGTGTTTTGCTTAATTAATCCATTAAATTGGATCAGTTCATGTCTTGATTAGTTTACTTGAATTAAGAACTAATTCCATATTAGCCCTGTAGTATCTGTCACGGGGCATGATGAGGACTCAAACGCAGACAGTCAGGTGTAGTGAAAAAGGTTTTAATGATAACCAAAAACAAACAGGGAATCCAGGGACAAGACAAAAGACGAGGGGGGAAATCCGGCAGAACAGGCAGACTGGAAAACCGGGAACCGGACGAGCAAACCGGGCGGGTAGGTAGGAAAACAAAACAATGATCTGGCAGTGGGTGTGTGTGCGGCAGGGGTTTAAATAGTGAAGGAGGCAGAGTGAGCAGGTGAGAGTAATGAGCTGATGAGGTGAGTGTGACTGGCAGGTGCACTGAATGAACTGATTAGGTGAGTGAGGAGCTACAGAAAGAAACAAAGACAGAACACACAGGGCAAAGCCTGATCGTGACAGTATTATGCAGAATCATACCCCGCTAACATTTACATTGATCCTACTTGTATATAATTTAATAATATTTCACTCACTACTTAGCCTACAGGCTACTAGACGTTTGAATAATAAGGCCTATTGTATGTGTCTTCATCCATCGTCTGTTTTTTTGTTTTCTTAAATAAACACAGAAATTAAATATGTATTTTTCTAGTGTGAGTCATTAGATGGCGCTGTCGGTAAACGAGCCGCAGCGAAAGATCTCCTCGCGCTATGAGAAGAGTCAGTGTGTGCTCCACCGACTCGGAGGAAATCAAGGCACTCAACAGTCATGTGATGTAGCACCCGACGTCGCTCCATCTCCAACATTGTAAAGGATACAACCGTAACTGATCAAAGGAGATTGACATAGTTTAGTTTCGTGTTTATTCCTCTGCAGAACCGGAAAAGAGGACTATCGACCCGCTGCTGCAGCAGGACGCACCGGCGGGATTCCCGCTAAAGTTGTTCACACACACACACACACACACACGCAGCACAACACGGCCAGCTGTCGGACCGGGAAGTTGCGTGCTCCGCTGCGCTCTCTGTCGATCCTCAGGACTCTGGTTAAAAGTTATGTTTTTGACGCCGGTTGTCACAAAGACTCGCACAATGTCAAGAGGACCCGGAGCTTTCTACGTGTGTGGGAAATGATTGCAACCAGCACCGACCTTTCCATTATGGTGAGAAGATGTCTTCTCACTTTCAAACCGTTCAGGTAAGAACATGTTGGAGTGGATGTGTGGACTGTCTTTACTCACGTGTTAAATAATACACACTGGTTGGTTTTTATACATTAATTGCTGTTCATAAAATGGAAAAAAACCGAAATATTAAACTGAAAATTATGAAATTAAAAGGAATACAGACAACCTTCAAAATCGATGTAAATGCAATCATTTTATGCTTCTTATGTCTGCTATTTTGTTTTTTGCAGTAGAGCAAATCTTGCATGTTCAAACCATTGGCATTCTTTCTTTTCATTGGAGCCATTGGCATTAATTGGAACAACAGAATGCCTGCTGTGCTATAATTAACGTTTGCTTACACAGCTAAAACTTTCACCAGCAGCAGCAGCCGGAGAGGAGTGAAAGCAACTCAAGCAGATGTAAACTCATTAAAACTTACATGTCTAACTAGATAGGTTGTACACAAGCTCCAGGGTTCACTGGCATTAATATGGAAGTGATGGTGTCCATGCCGCTATGAGGAGTCTCTCTTTCCGAATTAAAGTTCCCAGATGTTTTACAGCTGTCTGAGTGAATACAAAGGTGCTCACATTATGCTCTCTGCCATGGCTCCAGAGCTGTTTGAACGGGCAACTCTCACTGCAGAGTCATATACTTGTTTTTTCCCCACACAGCATGCATGCTTCCCTGAACATCAAATCCCATTTGTTTTCACTATCCAACCTCACAATTGGATAGTGATACGGCACTCTCATACACTCTTGCTGAGTGACTGCGGCCTCTCCGCTTTATAAAGATTCCAGTAAGCAAGCTGTGGTGTACAGAATGGAAGCGTGACAATCTGCCCTGCAGTTCCCCGCTTTAAAAAGGATTGTTTTCTCAGCACGACCACTAGAGAATGCCAGACGAGCCAGTTTTGAGCTAATCGGTCCAAAGCATTTGTTGTCAAAGCTTCAGGACTTCACACATGTTTGCTGTGCGTTCGCTGTTTTTTTCTCCAAAATGCAGCCATTCACCCGTGAGGTAATGCTTTTATATTGGATGTTGGCTCACTGAGCATATAGTGATGCAGAAAACACACCCATGTCATGGTTCATTTGAGATGACACACTCAAGCGAGTACACAATGCTTTTCTGTGGGTTGATTGGTACAATACGAACTTTACAAAAATATGTCATCGCTCCATGAAGCCTGGCAAAGGGCTTAAAGTGATGTCTCAAAGAGTTCATGTTATGTGGGGCTGGGCAATATGGCCAAAATCCTCTATCACAATATACACTTTATCAAATGAACATGTGTGGACTAAATACTTTGACAAAGCAAAAGTATTTTCTCATTTACTTAACGTTATTGCAAAATGAACATAACAGTTTCAAGTGAAATTATAGAGAAAAGAATAAATATTTCTATCTATACTGACTTTATTTACATGCATGCACACAAATGCATAGTATTTAGATTAAGGCATCATTTGATTTAAGTGAGATTTTCTGAGAAATGTCAGTGTGTGTTTGTTATTATCAATTTAGACGACACAATTGTGTCTCAAAATATCTCGGTATATGATTTCATCACAATTCCATCGAAAGAGGATATGGTATCATACTACATTATCCCCCAACCCTTTGTTGACGTGAACTCTCTTGCACACGTCTTGTCTTTTCTTCTTCTACTCTCTTGTCAGTATCTGTCCTCTGAACTCTTTTTCTCATGAGCTTGTAACCTTGTCCTGCTCTCGTGTCACTGGATCACCCCCATGTCTCCTGCAGGATCTTCGTGGTGGGGATTGGCTTCTTCAGCCTGTGCTTTCTAATGACCTCTCTCGGGGGCCAGTTCTCGGCCAAGAGATCCGGAGATTCCCCCTTCACGGTGCGAGCTGAAGGTAAGCCTGCAGTTGCGAGTCAGTGCTGCTTGGTCGCCTCTGACTACGGCGGCTGTGCCATGTAGGCGCTGGTAATGAACAGGCCGGGAACACGCTGAGAGTTCCGTGGGGCTTCCTTGACTGCTGCCAGGGGGCTGACAGACCTGCTCACTCTACTCATCATGAGTGTGTCGGGTGGGGTACATGTCGCCTGGAGAGGCTCCATCTTTTTTTTACACCTGCTTTCATCTTTGCTCAGAGCACACAGCCTTGTTCTGACCCACATTAACTCATTTTAGTTGCAGTAGTTCTACTTGCTGAGGTAGGCTTTATGTTGCCCTTTTATGAATCTGTATATGTGATGTTGACCCTGGGTGTATTCATGTAGTACAAGTACATTACATTTATTTTGTAGGGGAAGTTCCTTTTAGCCTGTAAGCTCACTGAAGCAAAAATAAGTTATTGCAAACATGAATTACCCTGAAGATTTAAAAATAAAATTACAAAAACTAATACTCTTAATAGTATGTTTATAAGATGCCAGTACTACAGCTGTTGAATGTGATGTAGTCATGAGACATGGTGCTGTCGTTTCTTAGTGGTAGTTGTATGTTTCATGTATTACTAAGCACGAGTGATCATGTTTTGGTCGTATAAAAGTGATTAACAACTTCCTTTCAACAACTCTTATCTTAAAATAACCAAATGGCCACTCCAATGAAGCCGGCAACATTTACTTTGCCTTCGCAAAAATAAAAAATAAAAAATCCAAACAATTTCCAAGTGCCATCCCTGAGAGAAACCTGTTATCTTTCTCAGCACGTTCTCTGTGTTTGCGCTCTGTGCCTCTGCATATAAACCACCACAGCACCAGCCATGTGGGAGAGTCAGTGTTAGCTTTTTGGACTTTTGTCTCTCACCTTTTTATTGCCACCTGGCACGATGTTGACACTGCGAGTCATCCTCTGTGACGGATACCAGCTGGCACGGGAAGAAGCGATGCAAATGAGGCGATGCTAATCATTTCATCCCTCTTGAATAATACAGTCCAATCGTTTGGGCCAATCGGTGAGCAGCATGTCGCCCCGTGGTGGCTTGTTGTGCGAGATGCCAAGTGTTGAAATATGTTTGACTGACTGACTTTAATGATTGCTCTATTAAAATATTGGCTTGAGTTGGAGCACTTCCTCTGGCAAGTCGGTGTGATTCTGAGAGTGTATTAATGAAGGCGATGTTGTATGGAGGTGCATCAGGTGTCCTCACCGCAGACGATTTCAAGACTATCATGTGTTTAAGAAATATTATATGCAGGGCTGATTCGGGAGAGAGGTGGGGGGGGGGGACAGGAGAGCTGTCTGATTAATTAACCACTCGCAGGCCGCAGTCAAGGGGAGGCATTGGGCCTCAAACTCATTAAACACTGCCTCGCCGCAAACCAGGGAGAGCCCAGCTATGTAAATCCTCACCGTCTGTGTGAAGTGTGTTTGTGTACATGAGAATGTTTTGGGTATGGGGATTAGCGGCACGGGGAGTTTGCGTAATGAATGAGCCGGGAAGAACTGTTCAGTGGAGCAGCAACTTGATAATACTTACAGCCATCCAGCCGCTGAGCACCGTAAAGAGCTACAGGAAATATACACACACCTACACCTGCAGCCATGTTGTCACTCAACGTGTGAGTGAGTGAGTGAGTGAGTGAGACAGACATACATTCATGCAGATAATCTCATAAAAGCAGTGGAGGCACGTTAACATGCGCAGTGTTTTGAATCTGAAAGGGTAAACAAAATGGCCGGTCTGTGCTGAGAGAACCCACTACCTTGTTTATTGCTCGTCTTGTGAATTGCCTGAAGAGCAAAATGTGTGAAGAAAAATACGTAATTATTGTCTCTCTCTCCTCTCTCTCCCTGCCTCCCTGTTTCTCTTTCTTTTTTATGTTCCTCTCCAGCTCAGTCGATTTTTGTCAAAAATCTTCCCGAAGCTGCACAAAGAATCGTTTGCTCTGACAGAAACGTGCTATTTTCTGCATTTCTATATTTTTGTGTGCTATGTATAGTGTTGCACTCTTTGACACTCCAGAGCCAGAGACCCAGAATACCACTGAGTTTTGGATACCAAGTTATTAATCCAGTTTCAAAGTGTGTGCATTTCCTTCACCCCTTGCTTTTGAAGGTACAGGAAGCTAATGAGGTGGAGAAAATGAAAAAAGGAGGGGGGGGGGGGGGCCAGAGTAGGAAGCATGAAAGTGGGAAGCGTTTGATCCTAGATATCTTAAAGGCTCCAGAGGTCTACTGTAGCTTTCTAATAAGCTCTTTGAAGACCACCTTCACAGTGTGTCCTCTTACCACAGGGGTCTCACTGCAGCTTTGCCACAAAGGGAGGAATAGGCTTAGGACGCTATCAGGTTCTACCCCGGTCACACCAGGACTAAATGGTTCAGATGCTAATGCGTTCTATATTCCTACTTGTAAGCTCCATTACCTGAGCTTTGTTTTTATCCACCGTCCTCTTTAGCGATGGAAAAACACATTTTGCTGCATGCAAACAGAGTCTTGCATCAATCTACCGAAGCAGATGCTGTCTTCTGTCTTTAGCCACATTCGCCCCTTCATTTATGATCAAATCTGCACATTTTTGTGGCTGGACGACTGAAACTCTGCCTTTTCCCACAACGTTTTAATCCATCACTGAGTCACGTAGCGGAGCATCAGGTGTGGAAGCAGCGTCGTGTTCAGTATCCTGCTCTCTGCGGTCCTTTCACAGACTGTGACAGGACCTTCTTTTTATTTCATGGCTCAGCAGTCCTGTCTCTGCGTGGTGCATGAAAATGAGTCCAAACAAGTCTTTCCTGACACCGCTCCTTGTAAGGGTGTGCCATTTGCAGGTCTATCAAAGCTGTGAACTTCATCGCTTGGTTTCAATGAAAAAATGGGATAAGTAATAATCTGCTGGAGATAGAAGTGAGTGTAGATGTTATGAATACAACAAACTGATCTTTTCTACTGATGCTACTTCACCAGTAGTTAAGAGCAGCCGATGAATTGTTCAGCTGACTGCCTGGCTCTGTGTTTGACAAAGAAAGACAGACGTGTGAATAGAAGATGACTGCTCGTTGTTCACTCTTTCACAAGCTCCTGTCACCAGGTGGAGAGACCAGTGATTGTCTCTTTGATTGTTTTTGCCCAAAATGGGCAGTTACCAGATCCAACTGCAAACATGTTTTCTGTGTCTCAGATTGCTTTTTATTGTTCATGGCTTTGTGGTATTCAAAGCATCATCTGAAAGGTATTTAAGGCCGATCCACAACATGTTTTTTTGGCTGTCGGTGTTATTGTTTGGCTTTACAATAGACACATTTTAAACAGATTATTCTAATGTATTTAGAATGCTCATTGGTCTCAGATAGGATTTAAACAATACATACACATTTGTTTGTAGAAGTGTTGGTGTTCATCTCATTTGATTAAACTGTCTCCTGGGGGAAATGAAGTACTGCAGTTTTGATTGTTTCTGTAAATTAGATGCTGCAACGTTATTACCTTTATCTGAGTGTGGTCATGAAGTGCGTGCACGTCACGTGAACATGCAGCACGCACACAGACACAACAGTCTTTTTCAAAGTAATTATTGCACAAACAAAAGAGCAACACATTTAAAACGCCGTGAGTTTGGTATGCAGCTTTATTTCAGCCTCTTTTGGAGCGTATATGTATTGTTGATCAGGCATCGTCAGCTATGTAGGGTGAGCTGCAAACTGGGTCAGGAAGTTCACTCCCAGACTGGGTTTAGGTAGCATTTTCTATTCTTGTTGCTGCTTTTGCATTAATGCAAGAATTGTCGGTGTGAAAACAGGAAATATGTTTATGCAAATGTTCATCACATTTTTATGGTTCCACACAATCTGTGCAGTGAGAACATCAAAATAAAACCAACCTCCCGTTCCGGGAAATGATTGTATGCAGTGACACTTGCGTGTGTGTGTGTGTGTGTGTGTGTGTGTGTGTGTGTGTGTGTGTGTGTATTTAATAAGGGATATTAGACCCTGAGCTCTGTCTCTGAGTCAGCCTTTCCTCACCTTCTAAGGTCTGCTTTTATCAAACACCAAATGATAGCTCAAAGCTGTGGAAAAATCAATAAACATAAGGCTGCAGTGTTTTGTTGTGAAGTTTATTAAAACACCGCCAGACTTCTAACTAGACTTGTTTGCGTACGTCGGCATACTGGGGGGGACAGGGAGGGTCAGAGGACATAACTGAGGAAAGAGACAGATTCAGGTTTTAATTAAAGCAATAGAGAGCCATGTCAAAAAAAAGGTAGTGCAGGTAGTTTTCCCGTTTCCAGGCTGTCGGGTGCAATAAGAGGCTGGAGCTGCCCAGAGGATAAGTGACAGGTTTTCTGCTCTAATAGCGTCTGGATGTCAGTTGCCCGCATTCCACCAAGAATAGAGAAAAAAAAAAACTCAATCTCATTCAGCCTTTTCTGGAATGAATGTTTGAATTGGGAGTGAGAGGACTGTCTGTGCATGTGTAAGAGTGCAGATCAGGAGGGAATACGTGAATTTATCCCGGTGGGCTGGCCAGCCAGCATGCATATCAGCGGGGATGACAGGATTTATTTATTTGGTCCTCAATTATGCTGACGGGGAGGAGAAATATTTATTTACAATGAATCAAACATGACACACCCAGCTATAATCAATTATTGATGAATAAATTATTACGTGCAGATATGCTGTTTACATTTGACATTTGAATTAGTTTCATAATAAAAATGTTATATGAGATGTTATGAAGCTATATATTTTACTGGCTTCTGTTGAGGTTGGACAAAATGTCTCCTCTGCTCAACATTAGACAAAGATGTCTTCAGCTGGAGTAGATTTTAATATGTGAGCTTTTTTGTTTTGGCGAAGTTGCTCATTTCACCTTTCTGTAGAAAGAAAGTGAGACTGGTTTAATTGCAGCAACTTTATTGCTTCTTTCTTGCAAGTTGCATCTGCTCCTCGGTCGGAGTCTCTGCAGTGTAAATATGAGATGGTTCTGACCACTTTTGTGTGTGTGTGTGTGTGTGTGTGTGTGTGTGTGTGTGTGTGTGTGTGTGTGTGTGTGTGTGTGTGTGTGTGTGTGTGTGTGTGTGTGTGTGTGTGTGTGTGAGAGAGAGAGAGTGAGTTGCTGGTAGCAGAATCAACCTAGTGTTGTGAGACACTGCGTCTCCCTCTGAGACAATGCCAAGCAGCGTCTAATTCCTCACGCTGCACGAGGGCCAAGGTGGTGAGATGCACTGCCTCTCTTTCTCGTAAACATGATTTCACTCGTGGTTTTCGATAAATCTATTAAGTGTCCCTGCTACATCTAAATAAACTCCAGTGAAGGATGTCTGACTTTGGTTGGGGATTTCAATGAAACATGCCGAACCCCAGATAGTCTACAAAGATAGTCTTTTGTGCTGTTTTTAAAGAGACCTTTGAATTCTGAATGAACCATAGACGGACTGATCAATAAAAGCACTTGCCCCTCTCACTGTCTCAATTGGACCTGTAACACTTGTATGCAAGCAGATGTTCTCTGGGAAGCTTTTGAAGCTGAACAAAACACTGAACTGTCAGTCATGTAAAATGCTCAGTGAAAGAGGGTGAGGACTTAAAATGCGTGACTCACAGACAGAACAGGTAAGGTCATTGATCAGAGCACAACTCGGCAGGATAACAAGACTCTAAGGCTGAGATTGTCACATTCTGGCTCTATGTCCCTCCCTCCGGCCACTTCCCCAAACCCATTCATTGCCATTCTCTACTTGTCCGCCGGATGAGCTTTGGCTTTCCCTCCGGTCCGGGTACATCCCAAGTCTCTTATTTGTGTCTTTATTGGTATTAGTACATATGTGCACACACACACTCCATCAAAAGTCTTTACAGCTGTTAGAGCCGACTGACAGCTGATCCAGCTGTTGATCGCCGGCCGCCGTCATCAGAAAAGGACGTTACTTCACGAAACGCTAAAGAAGAAAAGACGTCTCGTTTCCCTAGAAACATATTTCCTTGTTTCCTCTCTCCATGCATCCCTGGTGGGAGGGGCTAAGACGCAAGTGAGGGAAACGTGGATGCAATCAGGAGACTTGGGATGCACCCCCAGTCACCTGACCTCCACGCTCACCTGTTTCCAGTTTCCGTCATCAGCTCTGCAGTATTCAGCCAGCCCCCTTTTTCACTGATTCCCAGCCAGTTTTCCAGTGTTACTGGACTTTCACCTGATCTGGACCGGCTGCTTTCTCTCAGGATTTGTTGGCTGTTTCGGACTGCCTTCCCGTTTTAGACACTTTCTGCCTTTTGGGTCCTCCCTTGTTGCCTCGCATCCACAATTATGACAGGGTCAGAAAAGCATGCTGGCATGCTTGCTGCAAAATGCGACCAGATGTAGTAGGACATCCTGGTATTTTTGGCATAGTGCATTTGACCCACTATGTATTGGGACATACTGAATCTGTTTCCAGCACACTAGATACTATGGTAGTATGGGTATTGGAACACACAGCTACTGTTTACTGCGAGGCTGATGAGACAGTTGGGAGCAGGTGTGACGATGTGGGCATCAGGTGATGGGGAACGTCGGGGTCTGAGATAACAAATCAGAGAGGCAAGGGAGCATCTTTCAACCTGTCAATAAAAACAGCTGGTTTGAGGTTAACCAATTGTTGCTCACGGTTAAAATAGTGTGTGAGGGACATTCTATCCTGCTTATAGTCGTATTCAACATTTATTTACGTCCTTCATTCTTGTCAGCAACATTCAGTTGTGATTATAGCAGCCTGTTAAACTAAAACATCTCTCTGTGTGTCAATATAGTAGACACTGAGTCCCTCCAAGGGCGGTTGTTTATAGCTGGACGGCCAGTGTTTCGCAGTGCACACAGCAGGCCGCAGTACAAATGGCGATCTAATTGGAATTTGTTCATGATATCGATTATGCTGTGGCACTTCCGAAATTGAGTCGTTAAAGGAGATTAGCTGCTGCTAAATCGGCCCTTTATTAAGCAGCAGATGAGGAATGACATAGAGGAGGCGCTACATTAGCACACAGATACCATCAGTTCCTGCTACACCACTGTGAGCCTGCCAGACTGCGCGTTGGAAAATAAAACACATTAGCCAATGTTTCCCAAGAGGCAGCAGGAATCACGAAGGGAAAAAAGCAGTCTGAGGAACAGTTGATTGCAAACGTATATAAGGCTCAGTTCTTTTATAAAAAAAAAAAAAAAGGTGCTGCGCAGGAAGGCTGTTGGGTCTCGGTAATGGTGATTTACGGGCACAATGTGTGCGAGGAGCATTACTGTGAAGAAATGTGAGTTCTTCCCACACTAACCCGGAGGCTTTGTTTAGGTTTAGTACGCTGGAGCCGATAGAGGATCCTCTGAACTTAGCCAGGAGTCTGAGTCCACAAAACTAAATGTACAATAAGAACGACACAATAGTTGTTTTGGTCATTTTTGTGCTCAAAGTTTGGTGTTGCAGTTACGTGCAACAGGTTTCCGACAGTTGGCGGAGTGTGTTCACTTGGACAATATAGTCATGTATTACCCTGCAGTGATTTACTACCTCCTAAATCTCATCTCCTTTCCTATCCTGTGTCGTTCTTCTTTTAAAGTGTATTATTAAACTGCTGTGAATCTGAATGGGAATTCCTTTAGTCTCTCTAGGTCTGTGGAGTGGAACAAAATAAAGTTGTCCAACTTCTGAATGATTCAAAGCGAGACGTCTTCAGGCCAGTTTGTGTGGAGATATTCTAGAAATGACTGAAAGAGTGCTACGCCAAAGACCAATGAGGCAGAGGCGATAAAGAGAAGAGATTTAGGGATGTAAAGCTCTGGACTGCAGCTTTTTTTGTAATTCTTGTTTGTGATGCGAGTGCTTCTCTTCCTTTTTAAAATCTCAACAACACACAGATACAAACACACATGGACACAGACCAATAGATGTGGGTGGTTTTTCCTCTTGGTCCTTTATTTTATTTACCGGTGATGTAATACAATTTCTTTTCAGAGAAAGGTGACTTTGGCTTGGGCAGTGATAAATGAACTCTGACAGCAGAAGTGAGTCTGCACACATTGCAGTTTCTAAAGCCTAATGCAATTGATGAGGGAACACTGAGAGGTGAGGCTTTATTTTCACTCGCAGCCTCCGAGAACAATACGAGGCTGTTGTTGGTCGCCAGTATATTTTCTCCGGTTCAAACCAACAAATTATTCACTCCCAAGTCCCAAGAGTGCCATTATTCATCTTGCTTCTTTGGATTTTCTTCATCAAAAATGACTTTGATGCTTAGAATTGTCTTTTCTTCGGTGCACATGAACCCTTTGGTGATTTTATTAAACTGCGTCAGTAATTACTCTCGGTAGTCAGCGTAGAGCTTAAATGTGATCAAGAAAACGGTTCAGGATCAGGAGCTCGTCTCACAAGCGATGCAGTCTGGAGACCTGCTTTGACCTTATTGCCTGTAGCTGCAGGCTCATTAATTGACTCGGTGTTCACTAACGGCATCATTCTGTTTCACCACCTGTCAGGTCGTTAATAATTTGAACCGAGCGGGAAGACAAATCCAATACTGTCCGACTAATTCTCCTGTTCCTGTGTTTCGCTGGAGAGCCGGCTCTGCTGCTTTAGTGAAGAAGGACAAAAGAAAGTAGAAACTCAGTGATGTTTTAAAGTAATCAGTAAAATGGATAGATTTAAAGAGTGACGAGGAGTGAATCTGTGTTAAATTGATGGATTTAAACTGCTGGTACACAATTCAAAGAAGAGAAATATATTGTATCTGAGATGTTCAACAACAAAGAAGTTTGTCTTGTTCCTTGTTGTCTACAAATATAAAGCCAAACGTTGTTGTAAACTGTAAAATGTGACTTTACTTAGAGACCCTCTGTAGCCGACCATTACTTTTTATTTATTTATCACTTTCTCCTTTTCTCTAGAATGCCTTTCCATCTCTCTCGCATCTCTATGATTTGCTTCAGTAATAGTTGTCTCACACTATCTGTCTGTGTTTTTCAGTGCTCGGTGGACATGAATCTCGTGGGGTGCTGAGGAAAATCAGTGACATGCTGGAGGTCATTATGAAGAGGATGGACGCTCTGTCTAAACTGGGCAACACCACAGACACCCACAGGATAGATGAGCTCAGCTCGGCCCTGGACAGGTACAGCACCTTGGTTTCTATCGGGCTGCAACTAACGACTCATCGATAATCGATTTATCTCATTCCTTCATTTGTTTTCTTTAAAACCTCGGAAAGCACATTAAAGGGAGAATGCTCATTTTCAACGGTGCCCTAGTTCACTGTATGTTTCCGAGGTAGGCTGCACATTACCGGCACAATTATTAGTAAATAGCTGGAGACAGAAAGTACTACGTTCTTCTCATTCTTTACGAGTAATAGCACTGCACTGTTTCAGCTCATCTCTGCCAAAAAAGCATTTTTCAACAGCTAGAGGAAAGGAGTGAGGCTCGGGTGTGTTTAGAGGAAATGGGATCGTGACCCTCAGGCCCAGCTTGAGGCGGCCGCTGAGTAAAATCCCTCCACCAACAGTGTTGCTTCAAAGTCCATTCTGTAACTGTTCAGGACCTTTCGATCGAATCACATGATCTTTATCGGCAGACTTTGCCTGGTTGTATTGCACGTATACGATGCTTAGAAAAATGAAAGTTTTAACATTTATAACTCCATCTGCTGATGCCGATTGAATATCCAGGTGCCATGCTTCGTACAGATGGGATTGTTAGTGTGACAGCCTGTTAAAAAAGGACTCTTTTTTTTTTTTTTTTTTAACTGACCGGGGATCTCTGAATGGTGTCAAGTAAAACAAAAAAGATCTTCCAGTTTCGCAGGTTGTCAGTGATCATATAAAGATGCTGTCATAGGCCGGTATAAAGAACAGCAGCTCAAAGCTGTCCGGTTTAAACTCGAGGCTGTCCACAGAACATTCTGTCTAGTTCTCCAGCTCAACCTGTGTGCCAAAGGTGAATTTCATTGGCGTAGTAATGGTGAGATAAAAACATGGAGGCTGAAGAAGTATGGAGCCCTGGGGCAGTAGAGCAGGTCCACACAGTGAAAAGAGCCGTGTGCTCAGGATAAGAGCAAACCTCTCCTCCTCTCTCCAGTTATACACACATATATATACTGTGTGTGTGTGTGTGTATATACTGTGTGTGTGTATATACTGTGTGTGTGTGTGTGTA
>NW_022280056.1:634450-649564 GCF_004355925.1 Anarrhichthys ocellatus | reverse complement strand
TGTGTGTGGTCTGCGGTTGCCTTGGCAACAGACCTTTCCTCATATACCCGCACCTGCTCTGGGTTTGAGGAGAGGAGGAAGCTCCCTCCTGTTTTCTTCCTTTGCTGTTGGTTTCGCTGCTGGACATCACCTCCCCTCTGCCTCACAGCCGGGGAAATATCTCTCTTCCGAAAGGCACTTCAGTGGAGGCGGCACCGCCTCACACACGAGTAATGAAACCACCTCTGATAATAAATTGAAAGATATTGTAATAAGATATGAAGTTTATAATTCGTCTGGCCGCGGTGTAACTGCTGTTGACACCGAATGATGAACAATGACAGAAGAGGTGCGACGCCTCACCTGACCTGCTTTTTCAACAGCCCCGGGGGAAATATGTGTTGCGCTCCGGCCAAAACACTGCATTTATTTTTATCGGCAGTCTAATATTACACAGAATTAAATTTTGTCTACAAAATGCCCCGTGGATTCACTCTGTCATATTGTTTTTACAATCATTTAATTGGCCTCTCGGGGACTGAACTGGAGAATGTTACAGTGACAAAAGGCCAAACAGTTGTAAAACTGACTTGGTGGTGAAGATGCATCTCTTGCTCGCTTCGTTTTTTACCTCCGATGATTAAAAAACTCTGCATGGCTTAAGGTCAGGCGGTTGACCCTGGAGATTACTGGTGAGAGCTTAAGGCAGGAACAAGTTTGCCCACCTGGTATGTCGTTAAAAAAGTGATTAGGCTGTCCTCTTGCTCTTCAACAGCTGATAGCCGCTCCAGTGTAAATACGGGATGGTTCTGACCACTGTCTGCACAAGTGAAAGCTTCTGTGCCACTGCATGATAATTACAAGTGTGTGTGTGTGTGTCTGTGTGTGTACTTTACTCTTGTGTGTGTAATTGGCAATTCATTTGTGCTGACCTGCTAGTCTAAAGTATAGATGAGAAGATTTGGCTACCACTTGCCTCCTGGGCACCACATGGAAAAATTAAATTGCGGTTTAGGTTATTATGTTAAGTTATGCACATAAGCACAGTTAGATTGCTTTACCCTGCCGCACTCGCAGAAATGCAATCCGAGTTTTACTGCTTGCTCTCAGAACCACTGTTCCAATAGTTTCCTGAGTTTCCATGTTCAGAGCTCTTTAATGACTTGTGTAATTTCCAGAAATTACAGACTACTACACAGCAAGAGAGCTCATTAAAATAATTCACTTGCGTGTTTGGTTTCATGTCGAACAAGGCAGCGATACAGCAGTTCCATGATGATGATGATGAATGCTGGTTGATTATAACGAAGGCAGCACACACCATTGAAGTCATGTGTTGCAGTGCAAAGATTTGAGGTTAAGATTTACTTTTCTCTTGGTTCTCTTGATGTTGTGCAGAGACAAGGATCTCGCTGAGAAGCACTTTGAATGGGTTTCACCAGTAACTGCAAGTTATTATGCAGAGTTCAACTAGCAAGTGTGTATGCATACAGATCATCGCTGTACTTTCTCTCTAAACACTAAAAGTACCCCAACTCTAGATTCAAATATCACACGTAAAATAACACCATTAACAACGTATTTTTTTATATATATACAAAAGATACCGCTGCAGGATTGTACAGAAGTTTCTAACACTAGTTTGTGGTGCTGAAAGAATAAGTTGATTGATTAATTAGTCAACTGGTGGAAAATTAATTGCCAGCAATTTTAGTAATTATTCATGAAGTAAAAATGACAAACATCTGCTGATTACTTTTGTTTGTAAATTAATTAATAAACTTTTGAGCTTTGGACGTATGTGAGACGAAACAAGCAATTTCAAATGTGACGAATGTTTTCCTCAAATAATTGATAGATCAATGGATAATCGCAATAATTATTTGTGGCTGGAGCTACAACAATTCGTCAATTAATTAATTACTGTGGATAACCGGAGCAAATACTCAAGGAGTTGTATAACAGATTAGTCTTTTAATTAATATTTCAAGCAAAGCTAGCAGAACATTGGCTCCAGGTTCTTAAATGTGAACATTTTCTGCTTTTCTTATTTTCTGTGGCAGTGAACTGACAGTAATGGTTCAGTCTCTACTAGCTTCATGAAGAGTTGCACCGACATCACACCGCTGCACACAAAGCAGATATCTGACGTGTCAACCGGACTTTTCTAACTTTCTTTTTTTTCCTTTCGGACCCCAACAGGAAAAAGATTTTATTTCTCTGAGGTTGTTCTCAAGAACATTTAATAATTCATTGCATAAATCCATTAAGCATTAATGGAGGTGTTGCAGCAAATGTGAAAACTCTTGAAAGCTCTTTCTTTTGAAGTTTCATTTGTTCCATGGAAAGATAACATTTGGTGAGATGACGTCTCTTCACCTTTGGTGTTTGCAGCTCATAGAGCAGATATAGCAGCAGGTGTCGGAATGTATTCTGATGAACTTAGGCTCTAGTGTCAGATGAAACTTTAACTACGATTGCTCTTGCTCTGCTTCTCATAGACACGGTACAAATTTCTCAGAACTATAACACTGCATACACAGTATATTGTAAAACCATTGTCTTCTCTTTATCTCCTTTTGTGTTGTAAATGTTGCTTCCTGATTGTTTTGCCACCAGCTTTCAGGTCACAGAGGTCAAGTGCTTTAAAACACATTCGCTAACAACCTAATTGTCTTCTTGTTTTCATCACTCCCAGGGACCCGCTTTAATATGCCAAGTTACTTTTCTATCTTAACGAATGAATTATCTGTCGGTGTTTTAAAAGCTTTTTCCATTTCAAGCCTCAAGTTCGAGAGAATTAGCATCAGTGGGAAAACAACAAATACAGCGGAATGAAAGGGAGCTATAAAAGAGAAAGTGTCTTGCTTGCAGGTTAAAGATAATTCAGGTTATAACAAGATTGTTTGTTGTGGAATCATTGTAGATATCCTCTTTCTCTTTGTGACATGTGTGATCAGGATCCAGCCTATAGGGCTAGTGGAGCGGATTCAGGCCATAGCCCAGAACATGTCTGACATGGCAGTGAGGGTGGAGCAGATCCTACAGCGCAGCATGGCCAGCAGCAGAGGTACGATTCAAAACACACACTCGCACACCTGGAGAATACCAAATAGAGCTTTAACCCCTCAGATGAATCCCCCCTGTTCATTTCAAATCCATCCAATCTGAAGACACTTTTCCCCTCCTGCCCACGTAAAGCCCGACCGTCAAGCCTCGATCCTGCCCAACACTTGAATGCATGATTTATGTCTAAGATGTGCACTCTCTGGTTGATCATATAGAACCTGACAGACCTTATTCATGGCACATTACCCGTTCAAATGGCAAGCCGGTGTTTGTGTCAGGGCGCAGGAGCAGCACGGTGCTCCATTGTTGCTGCCGTATCATAACAACACGACTACAGGATGTTTAAATCATGATGATAAATTACTGCCTAGTTAATGGGATCTGGGCCTGTCAGCTTTCTTTATTAGCCTCCACTCTCAATTTCTTTATTGGGGAGCGGAAAAGAAATCAGACAGCACGATTTAATTCACGATTCAATTCCCCTCCTGTATCCGCTACATTGCACTTTATAACTGAAAGCTATTCGCTCTCACTCTCTCATTAATATGTATCCGATAATTCTCCTGTTGTCATAATGTCTGATATCATTTAAATAAGGCTTATGTGACACCTGGCTAAGTTTTGACAGCAGCAGGCAGGAGCACTTTTTCATCCTGAGAGTTCTGCCATCATCATGATAATCAGACAGAATGGCTGGCAAATTATTTGTCTGTGATTGTGCTCTTCAACGCTTGGCAGGATGCTGGCGGAGGAGCTGGAACTGCTCCTTTAATTAGACTCACTAGAGCCGGGCTTCGAGGAGAAGAAAGACGGGAAAGGGAGAGGAGAGGCAGTGACAGCAGCAGAAAGAGACAGGAAAGATGGGATGAGAAGGAAAAGGGAGCAAAGAAGACATGGTGTGGTGGTGGGGGGGGGGTCTAGTCTATGTATAGTAAATCCGGTGAGGTGGAACAGAGACTTGGCCATTCAGCAGGGGGAGGCCAAGCTTTTACAGGAGCTTGTTAGCTATCACTACTCTCTAATTTATCTCTGCTCATCCCAAAGGCTGGAGGATGTGTGCTGTAATGCTAAAGACAAACAGAGGAAAAGCCCAGGAGAAGCACTGTTAATCCATGTTTGATCAAAATGAGCGCTGTTCAGTCTCGAGAGGTCCAAGGCTAGTGGTAATTATACATGTGCATTTCATGGAGCTCGGTGATGCATTCACAAATTAAACCTCATATATAATAAAATCTAATATCTTGACAGAATTTCGAGATAATGGAATAAAAAATTGATGCTTTGATTCGATCGACCAAAGAACAAAAAACACTGCAGATATTTTGTTTCTTGCCAGCTTGTTTTTATGACCTTCCTCTTTGTGTTTGACTTTTGTGTTTGTGCACTGAAACTGAACAGGAAAACAAAAAAACAATGCAGCCTTTTTGTTGATTTGTGCCGGTGTCTGGTGTGTGTGGTCTTTTTGTTGGAGCCTGTGTGTGTGTGTGTAGGCTTTGATACATACTCTGTGTGTTTCTGTTCTCCATGCAGTCAGGGAAGGAACGTTAGGACAATGTGAGACTCCTAAAGATCCCCGTTATCCAGACTGCCCCAGCAAGATGGATGTAAGTATTCACACTGTCTCTCACTTAAGTCCAAACTATTTCACACAGAGAGCGAATATCTCATTGTCCTTCACTGGGGACTCATCTTGGTGCAACATCAATTTTGTATAATAAGACAAGAGGACGTATAAAGGCTCCTTTGTGGGGAACAGCTTGTCTGAGCGACAACAAAAAAACTGAATATAAAAAAGAATAAAAACTAAATATGGTTTTTGCCACAGCAGTGTGTACAATATAAGCATAAACAATAAAGCATGTCCAAAGTGTGCTTCTTACTCCTAACGTGTGGATATCAAAGAAGAAAAGTGTGTAAAATATGCGCCTTCTCTTAAATATAGAGCTGAGCTAAAACTAGTGCTGGGCACATCGCTCTTCGTTCTTAGTATCACAATCATGTTTATGCATGAAGTAGGCCTCCATAAATATGCCAGTCAGTCCCTCACCCTAATATGTGAATGCATTATACGCACATACTCATTTGAAACGGTTCTAGTTTGCGTGGATCGTAAAGGCCACCTGCTTTAGTTCAACCTCAGTTTTCAGGCGTTTTTTGAACAGAAAGTGGTTTTCTGTTCCGTCAGCAAAAAAACAGAAGCACCTCTACCCTGGAGGGGGACATGTTTGCACAGTTTAAGTACCCTGCCTGCTTCCTCCCCTTGGATGTCCACTCTTTGCAGCCTACAGTGCATGTCAGAAAATGAGTTGACCGTAGCACCAAAAACAAATCCTGCCCCGTCTAACATCTTTATCACTGCGCTAGATGACCTCGTCGTGCTGTTTTTATTGACTCCACCTGTGAGCGGGAAGCCATGAAAACTTTTAAACTGACTTCAAATACCAATTATTTGGGGTACTTGACCACAGAGCATCAAAGGTTCATGTAAGCGGACACAAGGGATGCATGTTAAAGCAGCCTTTTGTCAATTGTAAGGGTTTGCTGATATCCACATTGTGAGCGATAGTATTTTAGAGAGACAAGAGTTTGGGCTTTTGTCTTCCAGTGGATGCGGGCTCGTTGGACCTCAGACCCTTGCTATGCCTTTTATGGTGTGGACGGCTCAGACTGCTCCTTCCTGGCCTACCTGAGCGAGGTTGAGTGGTTCTGCCCCCCACTGGCCTGGAGGAACCAGACTGCCACACCCACCTTGAAGCCTCCACCCAAGAAACAGGTAACACAACATCTCCTCATCATTCAGTTATCATTCAGCTAGCTGAAGGGGAGAAATAGGAACGTTCTGTTGTCCTATACAGGGCAACAGTTTGATGTAAAGGTAAAATTATTACAGCCAACTGCACACCGTCTCTCACGGGGCGCTGGCTGTCATTCACAGTTTTCATTGCCGTTTGCCTTTCTGCATCATTTACTTTTTATTTTCAGCATCGACACATGATGCATTGTGCTGCTTACCATCAGTCCTCAAGGTCTGTCCCACTGTTAGCCCCCCCCCATCCCCCTCACCTTCTCCCCAGAGTAATGTACAGCCTGCAGGACGGGCCCTGATGTGATTTCACTATGCAGTTCTAACTTCTGCTCTAATTGCCAGCCTGCATTCACTGACACTAATCCCAGGGCTTCCCTTGAGTACTCTGCATTTTGCCGTGCCGCACACAACTCGCTCTTGAGGGCGATAATTCACCTGCGTCGGGAGAGAACAGTGCAGCTCTGCATATTGATTTTGTCTTTGAGAGAATCTCCGCCTCTTTTATGGCGTACGTGTATTCGAGGGAGGCAGACGGTCTGTGTTTGTGTGCGTCACTTTTCTCTTCTGTACATTTCTAAGTCCTCTGTGCTCCCTCATGCAGTTACTCCATTGATTAATACTCGCACGCTGTTATTGGGATGCGGCGCAGTGATTAATAGTGGGCAGACGAGGAGGTGTAAAATGAGAGCAGACTATTTATGAGGATGATCCAGGAATCCCTCAGGCAACCTGTCTGAGAGGCCTAGCCCCGGGGCTCTAACAGATAACAGGATAGGACGGGCTCTCTGTGCTATATACAGTCTCCTCTAATGAAAAGGGTTACACTTTGTCAGTATCCCACCTCCGATCTCCTGATATTCAGATTTATAAATACCTGTTTTTTTAGTATTTGCTGGTGTAGAACGTCTGTACAAGGCCTACAGAAAATAAATTCAGCACTGGCTCATGAAAAGAACACGTCAGAAGTTCTCTACATTTCTGATTCTTTCCAGTGACTTTGACTTCTCCTATCATCTAGGCTGTGCTCCAGTGTGACATCGGGGCTCTGCTGGAGCAGGTGGGCACCGGGAAAGAGTCACTGAGCTTCATGAAGAGACGCATACGAAGGATGGCGGCACAGTGGGCCTCCGCCGCTCGACGGCTGGATGACAAGCTCCGCAACCACTGGAGAGAGCAGAAAAGGGTGACTATATACGAGGCACACGTGAATATGCTTCTGCACACACTGGAGGATGAAAGTGTGGGATGAGAGAATGAGTCTGTGTTGCGGTTTCATCTTTTCAAAGCCTTGTGGTTGCAAACAGACTGCGGATGACGAGCCAGTAAAAAGTTCTTTTCTACAGATTTTCTTTCTTGTTTTTTTCTGTAACTCTGGAAACATATTCCTTGGCTCCAAATTTAGGCATTACACAGAGAGAGAAAAAAAACCTCTTAGATCAGGATGTTTTGGATCAAACATCAGAAAGCCAGACAGTCCTTTAATGCCCACATGCTAGGCTGCTAAGTGATCAAAACACCAGTGAGTTTATCGGACTAACGTCTTCTTTTATCTTAAGCTACTTGCGTGAATCGCAGAATGTTGAGTAACAGACATCGTAGACGATGCAGATTTGCTCCTGGCGGGCATTGATTGGCTTTCATGCTGTTTCATCACTGACATTTACAGAGACACAAAGTGTCAAAGAGCACTTCCTCCTGGAACAGACGTTTGATGAAATGACATTAGACCCCTCCTGGCGTGTATTTTAAAATGTGTGCAGCTTTGAGTGCTGTTCTCCACCCTATGCACTCTACACCCACATTCGTATACAACATAAGGTTCCACTGCCTGACACGTGGGATCATTTACGCTGTCGAACATATGACTAACTGTAAAAATCTTGGCGCGCATAACAGCATCATCGTAGCAACACACTATGTTTATACCCACGCGATAGGTGAGCAATAAATGAGACATTCGGTAATAAAGATGGAGACCTTCATATCTGTTGAACACATGTGAAAAGTACTGTATGTATTAGCCAGAGAATATACAGTAATCATATTCATGATGTATACGGTATCTCTACTGTCCACTTTTACTCATCAAGTTCAGTTTACTGGTCTCGATGAGCTCACAGTGAGGTCAACAGGGTTATCTGGGCTAAAGACTTTATTTTAACAGACTAACTGGAGAGATAGGGTCAGAAAGAAGTGGGTAATGAACCCTTTGCTAAGTCACGCCCCTCAGACGCAGGCTCTCAGACTCAGAAACAGTTGTACATCCTGGATACAACCTTCAAACCAGAAGGCAAACCTCCAAGTCTGAGAAGTTAAGCCAATGAGGAAGTGCCTTAAACTTTCGATTCCTCTGGTTATAAGTCTGATTGTATAGAGGTCTATGAGAAACTGACCCTACTTCTCACTGGATTTGTTATGGAGTCCCATTTAGAGTAAATTCAACATGCAGCGTATGCTTTAGGGATTGGCGACCTTGTGATTGAGAGGTCGCTACTGCAGCGTTGTCCGGTTGAGGAGTTGTCAGTTTTTGTCTTTGAATTTCAAAGTCGCTCATTTAAGTGTTAAATTCAGTTATCAAAGTCAGCACCCCAGTAGAAACATACTGTATACTCAACACATGCTAACAGCACTGCAGGGAGGAAATGTACAGTAACCTTATAATTTCATATGTATAAATTATTCATTAAACAGAAACACAACCTTACCTGTACTGGGGCATTTCATGTTTCTTTTGCTTGAAGCCTCATTCATGTCTAACATATGTGACTCATTTACATGCATGTCTCAAAGGAGTATAGACCAGTGTCATTATGTTTCATTCTGATAGTGAAGAGGCAGAGGACTGTATTCATCAGTTTCACCAAATCGTTTCAGAAACTGTGAATAGTTCTCTACAAATCCCTCTGTAGCTGAAAACCGGCTTAAGACTCAAAAAGCTTTAACGAAACAAAAGGGATAATAATAGACATTCTTTTGTAGCGTTTTGCTTTGTGTAAACAAGCTGACAGTATCCTGGCATGTGTATGTTTCTTCTTTTTAACGTTTTCAGTTGGATAAATCAAAGCCCGTTCTGTTAATAACAATCCACTCTTCCAAAATGACCAACCAGACCCTGCAGGCTCGGCTTCAATCGCTGAAACAGAAATACAGAAAATAGAAAGATTTGTAGAGAAGAGAAATATTTTGTGGAACGTATCCTGCCAGCTTGTCTGTTTTTTCTACTTCCTGTTCTGCCTGGCTGTTCTGAGTGTGCACTTTATGACCCATATTCAGCTCCTAATGCTCTTTACCTGCTATCTTTGTGATGTTTGAGTTATGAATCATCAGTATTGTGTTGGTTTTATCAGGTTGTACTCTTAACTGGAAGCACAATGAGTTGAACATGATGGCGGGGTAAAGTGCAATGCGAATGTCAGTCTGCGGGCTGGGTAGCTAATGATATCGCTCAGTTCATTAAACGACATGTACTGTAAATATACCTGCAATCGTCACTTGGATCCATTTCGATGTCGGTGCCGTCCCTACTCTTCGGTACCACCGCTAGAAACAAACTGTTTGCCCAAGGCTGGGAAGCTGAAGCCAAAGTGTGTTTACTTTGTCTCTGGTTCTCCTGCTGGTGCCGGTATGGGAAAAAACTTACCAGGAGTGAGACACTATTTCTGGGTAAAACAGATTTTCGACACAAGACTTGTTCTCAGCCTGCCAGCTGCTGTCAAACACAGACCTCCTCCCCTTTAGGCCCTTTAGACTTTATTTTATTTGGACTGCAAGGGTGACTAAACGTCATTACATTTGAACCTTCAGGAGGACTTGTAACAGTATTTGTACTGTATGTGAGCACTGTGTATTTTCTATTTTTATCAAATTGAATAAGCTATTCCCTTCCCCTCCTTCGCTAAACGGAGAAATCTGCCCGACCACATTTGTCATGGTTGTTCTGGCGGTGAGTTTTACATCTGACACGTGGGACTCATACATGTGTACAGCGCTGCAGGCTAAACAGCTTTGTGGCTCACACACCGTTGCGTCAGCGCTGTGGGAGACGACATTTTGTAATGTATTGGTATTTGTATCAGAACTGAAAAAAGAAAATATGGAGAAGTTTCTAGTTATTGGCTTTTAAGTCTGAAAAGCACCCATTTGAAAACCAATTTAGCCGAGTCGGATACATACAGACCAGTCAGTGAAACAGGGGGAAAGTCTTTTTAATATACAGTAGTATAGTTCAAGGGAAATGTGATAGCATATTTGTTTTTTTTTCTGTTTGCCATTTGGACTAAGGACGGGGAACGACTGTCTGTCTAAACAGCTGTGGAAGTGAGAGAACTCACTGTCACGCCTTTAAACAAATAGTTGAATCAATGTGTGGTCTAGTAGATGAATAAAATGGAAAGTTTTTTTTCAAGAAAAAAAAATCTAATTTCATTACATATTTAACAGCCTGGAAGTTCCATCCTTCCCCATCAGCAATTAAACCGCTGGTGCATCGTTCTGCATATCAATTAGCTCTCCGCAAGTCAATTTTCATTTCAACTCTGTGCACAGTTGATTGTAATTCTTCAGAATTGCGTAGTGTGGCTTTGCTGTCACTCTGCTTTCTCGCTTTCATTGGAAACTCAATTATATTTAAAATCACCGATCCATGACAAATATTTGAAATTATTCCCATTTGAATAAAGCATTTGTGAAAGTTGCTCCCACAAAATCTCAGTTAGTCACCGAACAAAACTAGAGGTTGTCTGAATATAAAAATCTAAAAGAGTGATGGAAATAATGACTTGTTCTCGACAATAACAAGTGCAGAAAGGGTTCAACAAAAATGCCCACGTTGCATTAACAGAACACAATGCTGGCGTGCGCTGCACTCTTCTCTTGCCTTGACTTTATTTTATTTTTTATCATTCTGCATTCAGATTCTAGTCCATGTGGGCTTTCTGACAGAGGAGTCTGGGGATGTTTTCAGTCCCAAAGTGCTGAAGGGGGGTCCTCTGGGCGAGATGGTGCAGTGGGCCGACATCCTCGCAGCCCTCCATGTGCTGGGACACGACCTCAAGATCTCGGTTTCTCTCAAGGAGCTGCACGGGTGAGTTTAGATTTGATTTATTCCTCTCTGTTGTTTTTCAAGCTGTAGGCAGAACTGCTGCAGTCAATGTACAATACTCAGCTTTGTGTGGCGATGTTTCTCACATCCATATTTAATGTGAGATTCTGTGGGGGTATCGGTGCAGGAATCATCCGTTGGTTTATGATTTATTCGTATTATTTATTGTTGAATAAAAATGCTTTGTTTTCCATTCTGCGCACTCTGCGAGGGATCGGCAGCCGTTGCTCTCACACACCGTTTTCGATCACCTTTGGCCACACAGATAAGCTATCTCTCCTTCCTGCAGAGTGCTGTTTCAGCCTGAGGGCTTGACAGCATCTCTACAGTTTGTGCACCTCCTTCCTGCCGCAGCTCGCCCGCTGCAGAGTAATAACGGGCTTGTCGCTTGCCATCACAAACACAAGTGCTTCTACCAGTTGACACACACACTCGCACATGTGTTTGCACAAAGTGCCATCCAATCAGGCCGGCGAGATGGTTACATCTAAAAATACTATTGATTGTCACACTGGCGAGGTGCGAGAGTTCAGACGGGTCCGGTCCTGTCTCGGACATTTTCTCGCCGTCGTGATCTTTCAGAGCGGCTCCGGCTTCACGCTGGCTGGTCAGGAAAATGACCGTGAACAAGATGGGATTTTCTGTCGATTCTTTTTCTGCCAGCGGGTGACGTGGAGCCGAGGCAGATTGGCTGATGATAATGGCCGCTTGTTATTGAGCACTGTATCCATTGCTGTGGGCGAGAGGTAAGGGCATTGATGAGTTTGAGCTGTCCTTTGATCTCAGATGTGTGAAGAAAAGCTGCCTTGATAATTATAGACCTGGGAGGTCAGCGAGCTGGGTAAGTCGCCGCAGTGAGAATGCTTCCGCTAACCGTGCTATTATTTACCCCACTATTTATATCAGGCTCAGACAATAGTCGCTCTCCCCTCGAAACACAACCCAGTGTACATATCCCACTCTTTTCATGGCCATCTTCAATTGGCCAGCTAATGGTAGATGCTGAACATCCATAAATCCCTTTCCTGTGACTATTAGCGAATATAAAAAGGGAAAATTTCTCTCCATCCCTTACTCTCCCACGCGCTATCAAATTGACGGATCATTATGTGGGTTGTGCTCCTACAGATTCCCTCAGGCTTGTATCTATTTACATTTCCTGCTCTTCACTTTTCTACCCAGGCTTCCCACTAAACCGCCCGCTGTGGTTCTTACGTGGACAGGATAGTTGATATGTTTAGCGTTTTCTCCGACAGACAGATTAGTCACAACGGGAGCTTAGCTCTGGTGGGAGTCAAGCTGTTGGTTTGCATCACATAATTGCCTCTAATTGGCAACCTTCATTCTCTGCGATGGCTTCACTGAGTATTCACTTTGGCTGGCGTCTTTGAAATCAGTTATGCTCACACATCCCGCCTTCAGCCAGTCTTGTCCATTCCAGATCCTGCAGATGCTCTGCTGAGGTGCCGTCTGTGAATAAACAGGTCACAGTCTTTCCTCTTTCCTCACACTCTTTTTTTTTTTTACAATGCGACCTCGGTCTGAACAGTCATCGGAATTCATGCGACTTTTACGTCGCTCTAGATCGACATTGGTGCGCTGTGAAGCCGTTCAGGTCACAATCCCAGCACGCCAAGCTTTGGCTCTGCATTCACAGAAGTAGCAGCCATTGCTCCATAGAAAGCCACAGCTGAATATTGTCTTTCTTTCACCTCGTCCTCGTTATCGTCTACTCACGACTTTGCTGGTTTCAACTTTGCAGCAAATTGTAAATTACAGTGTAAACGTGGACTTCAGTGGCCTCCGTGTTTACGTCCGACAGCGTGCTGAATCAGCACCGTGACCGTTTCATACTGGAATCTGATACTGGCTACTGGTTAGTGAACTGGTTGACTGAAGAATTCAGCAGAGAAGAAGGAAGATCCACGTAAAGGGAGAGCAGTAACAGAGGCTCAAGAGAGGAAGCACAGTCCTGGTTTACTGTAATTGAGGTGGAGACTGAAGCGACTGTGACATCACTTCTGTCAGGAACACCGGCACACCGAGGAGGGAGGCCCTTCGGCGGTTTGCAGGGCGGCAAAGACAGCTGTCACTTCCGCTTGGGGATCTCAGAGCGACGTGGGTAATTAGCCGGCAACAGAGCATGGCGCCTCAACACCTGAGGAGCAGTGGATGAGGGGGAGGACGGAGTGAGAAAACAGAGGGAGAGGATTAGGAGGGAAGTTCTGTTAGCAAGCAGAGCGGAGAAGCAATGCTCGCACACACTGCCACCTAGTAGTGTTGTGATCCCGAGATGGTTCTCGCAGTCTCTCTGCCTTCTCAGTCTTACTCGTGCTCATCTAGTTCCACTGTTTTTACACGCTATTGTATCTCTGGCTCTGGTTTAACATGCACGTTGTGAGTGCTGCTGTGTGCGTAGCCATTTTGTTCCTCTATATATGTTGCCCTTAAGGCTGTCCTTTAGTTTTTACAAATTTTCACAGAAACACTTTTTTTAATGACCAGACAGGTTTAAACACATTTTCCCACGGATTCCCTACTCACCCAAAATAGTTATTGTTTTCTGCAGCATACATAAGGACTTTGTTTACCGCACTTTAAGACAATGAGGCGCTCTTGTGATGTTGACAGCTCAGAAAGTGCTTCAACAAAATGAAGAGAGAAGACAAATGAGCTGCTGACAACACAAAAGCAGTACAACATCTGAGTTTACCCCTCTTAAATGCACATATATTTCTGAAGATAATGAGCACAAGTTACTGAATACATTAACATAATGTAAGGCTGTCATAGCGACCATGTGCGAGCTGAGATGGAGCCATGCTGCGCATCAAAGTGGCCCATCAGCTGTCTCTGATCACAACAGCGTCAACGTCTGAGTTTTTCTCTCCTGTTATCCTTCAGTCTCAAGTGGTCGATTAGCATGCCAGACTCTGCTCCCTCTGGCAGGCCGGCTTCACACACATCAGCTCTCCTCTCTGTCGTTCCCCTCTCACCGCGAGGCCGCCTTGCTGACCTCATATGTACCTGTAAATGTGCCTCAGCCAATTCCCCTCACTGTTGGACATGTGCACCCTGTAATGCAGTGACTAAGGGGTCTCTAACACTCTTTTGTCTGACTCTCTCCCTTTTCCCCAAACTGGTGAGCTGCCATGGTGCCAGTGGCCAGCTGTGAAACAGAGAAATTGTGCCCGATGGTTGTCAAATGGTTTCTGGAAATTTATGCGTCTTGCACCTTTGTTCCTCTTTTTGCAGTCGACCTCTCACAACTTATTTCTCCATTTTAAAGGCTGAGCAGGTCATTAAAACAGATGGTTTTCTTCTGTAGAGCTCACTTTCATACTGTTAGAATAAAAATAAAAGCTGATTTTATCCTTCTCACAATTCTTGTCTGAGTAGCCGGAGCCTGAGCTTATGTTTAAGAGCCAAATCCAGTGTCGTCCAAAACCTGTTAAAAGCACAATTGGAAAATTGGAAATTGTACACAGTGACATAATCCTTCATTCTAAAGGACACGGCCAGTGTGATCTCTTCTGAAACAACTCTGTAATTGCATTTTTGATATTTGAAGAGGAGCTCTGTCTTGTTGACATCGTCGAGCGTGCTCATGGACGTGTTTATCCTGCTGAGAGGAATAAACTACATTTTCATCACAGTAGACCAAACAACACCAATATACCAATCGATGAGCATGGCTCTTTAATGTGTGTTTAATCGTTTTTAGAGGACAATGGAGCTGTAAATCATGGCTACAGTTCTTGTTAGTGGGATACATTCATTGCTGGTTGTTGTCTTTTTATGGGATTTGTTGATCATGATCAAAAGATTAAATAATGCCAGCCTGCGTGTGCATCTGTGAATGATAGTTGTTTGTGCCTGCTTGTGTATGCGTACTTTATAATGTATGTGTGCTTGTGTGTTACATAAGTGTGTACTCCCATTTCCAGACTCCTGGCTCCTTAATGCACTTTAATCCCTTTATTCTTCCCTTAAAGTTTGCCCGGATTTGCATATATCCAATTAAACCTCTGAACAGCAGCAGCTTCAGTGGATCAGTGAGGAGCAGAGTCGCGTACAGTCACTGTAATACATCTGTAAGGGGGGGGGGGGGGGGGGAGAGAAAAAAAAAAAAAAAACAAAAAGAAAAAAAAAAAGGAAA
>NW_022280056.1:580875-634350 GCF_004355925.1 Anarrhichthys ocellatus | reverse complement strand
GGGGGGGGGGGGGGAATACACAGAGAAAAATCTCAAGAAGTCGAAAATGCATGAGAACAAAACTCAGATATTGTTTGAGAATAGAGTGGCAAATTTACAAGCACATTTTTGAGATTATAAAGTCTTTATTATAATTTTATATTATATATAAATATTCTTTATATTAATATAAAGTATATTTATGGAAAAAAACTCGGAAAGAAATGTGTAAAATGAAGAGTGCAAAATTGTGGTAATGAGAAATAATGTGAGGGGATGTTAAGGTAGCACATTGCTTTACTTTGCGAGGATGGATCAACCTCATCACACCACAGATGACGCCGTTAAACACTGCGCTAACGTGAGCCGCTGAGTGCAAAACATTACATCGGAGCAGACTCTCCATCATCCATCCATCCATCCATCCATCGGGTCGCAGCAGCAGGCTCAGCAGAGTATTCTGGACATCCCTCTCCCCGACAAACTCTAAGGACATAATTCACAGTAATCTGTGGTTCAACACAAGCAGATATGTGATGGGCCTTTTCTGTGGTGTTTTCCCTTCAAACTGACACAGTGAGAGTTGGGCACGGTCCCTTAAGAGCTTCAGTGTGGAACTATAGTAAAGCAGTGTGTTCAGGGTGATGCCTTCTCATGCCTTTTTCACTGTGCTGAATTACAGTGTCATCAAAGATAGAAGTTGTTCGTTTTTACTTTTCTGTAACTTCTACAATATTGGTATTTATTTATGTTCATAAAGAATATGAAACCACATGTATGTATGTGAGGACTGTCACCTCGCTCGGATGTCGTCCTTATCATAATACAACTACTCACTATCCACTGTTCACTATCCACTAACTTTCAGAATTATTTCTCATAAATATGAAACTTTATAAAATTGAAACTTTATAAATATGAAACTTGCAAATTTCAGATTTTTTTTCTCGTAAATGTTCAACATCAATCTTTAAAGCTGCAACGAAAAAGGGCTTTTTTCACTGAATTTTACCCCCCTCCCCCGGCTGCGTTATCATTTTATTTTACCTGCAATAACCTTAAAATGCGGCCATAGTAGATAGCAGATAAAAGTTGCTGAAATGTCCTGTATTATGGCCCTAGTGTGATAAGCTGGACTGTCTTGTGGCTGCGTACTGCACAGAATATATAGAACAGAAATATAGCGTGAAGAAGAGAAGAGCATTTTTGTTTGTGTAAGCGCTGAATTGCCTGGGTGTACACCTTTTGACTTGACTGATGAAACCGCAGTTTAAAGCACCGTCGGCTGACACACTCTTGCTCATTATCCCATCTGCTGTAGGGGAACCGGCCGCTATGTCTGTTTCCAAAGGCCGCGGTGCTGACTGAACATGTTCACTGTCCAAAGAAAGATCGATACAGGCTCTTGTTTCGCGCGCGCGTGTGTGTGTGTGTGTGTGTGTGTGTGTGTGTGTGTGTGTGTGTGTGTGTGTGTGTGTGTGTGTGTGTGTGTGTGTGTGTGTGTGTGTGGCCGCTGGGTTGTGCAGTGTGTGTTTCTTAGCCAAGCAGTGAGAGAAAGAGGGAGTACAGAGGTCAGAGGCCCGCTGCAAAACTTTCTTGAAGTGGCTGCAGTTTGACAACACTGAAAGCTTTTATATTTTCCAGCACAGTGACTAAAGACGGTCTTTTCTTCACTGCTTCCTGTAGTTTCATCTCCATCCTTGACAGAGTTGCTTACATTGGTTTTGGTTTGCTTTTCTTTGAAATATGAGACTTAATACAAAGCCTTGACAGAGCTCTTTTTTGATATGAACTCCTTTAATCACAGACAGTTTGCATTATGTTATTTAAAAAATATATATATATTAACATCCAGGCCCTTTTCTTTTGCCTGTAATTTGTTCAGTTACACATTGAGAAAGCTGCAGGAGATGTGGCTGGATAGAAACCAAAGCTAAGTTTCTCACATCATTTCATTTTCTGTCAAAGAAAATGGAAAAGTATTGTAGTAAAAGTCTGTTTTTGTGTCTGTAGTGGTCCCTCAGAGCTGTGTTATCATATTTAAACAAAGATTTTACAAACTGCCCCTTGTTGTATTATCTTGACATCCAGTGAACTGCATTTAGTGCACCGCAGAGTACTTTACAGATCTGCACATCCACTTACTCTTCTTCTGCCGTACTGTTATTGCACTGTGGCGTGTCTCTAAAGGACTGCTGAGGTTTGACAAAGCAGCACTTCCTCTTGTAATAAAAACAGACACACGAGATTGTGTTTTTCTCAAACAAAGCGCTACCTTGATCCCAACTGAAGGCAGAGCGCTCTGAAGCTGCGCCGTGCTTTGTCATAGCGGACAACAAATGTATAGCTCCTGTCTGTCCTGGTTTCGGTGAGATAAGGCTCTTTTGTAACTGCTCTCGTCTGGGTTTTATTCATGCCTTCTTTCTTCAGGCAGCGGGCGCTTTATCGCGACTGATCAAGCCCGTCTCATTCACTGCACGGAACAGAGAACTAACGAGGACAAATTGTATCATACAACACTGACTTGCAAGCTCACATTATCATATAATGAATATGAAAGAATATCATTCGCACATGTGCCTTATGTGGAAAACAAAATACGTAAACTAGATTAATACATGCTGTAAGCAATGATTGCACGCACCACATTTACTTTTATTTATTATTTATTTTATAAACTAAAGCATTGGACACACTGAAATTATGACCTGACGGTGGTGCACAATGGAGAGTCTGAGGATGAAAGTTATTACAGTTCAATCTCTGGGGAGCATGAATGTGTGCACCTAATTTCATGGCAGTCACGTAGTTGCTGAGATATTTCAGTCTGTAAGTAGTGGATCAACCGACCGACCAACAGGCTGACGATGTCCTCCATAGCTATGCTACTAGTTGGGCTGTAAACAAAGAAAGCTAACAATGCAAGGGAGAAGAAAATCTTGAGAAAGGGGCACTATTGTGGCTCTCTCGGTGCCAACGTTTATGCAGTAATTGCTTGGAAGGCGGCATGACAAAGGCGGATCGAGCACAAACGCTGCTTGAAAGCATCCATCCCTCGGTATCAGTCAAAGACGTGTGGTTAAAGCCGTCTCGCTAAGAACACTGACATGCTTCAACCAAACTGGGCTCTGTCATTCTTCCTATCCTCCCCTCTATCTCTGTCTCTCACCCAACCAAACTCAAGTTATACGAGCTCCCACGCATTTTCAGAGAAATGGGAGAAATTGTACAGCTGTAGAAACGTGGGACTCTCAGAATCCTCACTGTGTGTTTATCTGTACAAATGAGGAAATGTAAGTACAACAAATGTTAAGTTTGATTTAACTTGGTGTATGTCAGTGTGCAGTTTCCCTTTATAACTCCCAAATTAACTTGACATAGTCCTCACATGGATCAGCCTCTATCATTACTGTACAATGGGTATTTCAATTCTCTTTCTTTCTTTTTTCCCTGTACGTTTGTGTGCTTCATCTCTTCTTTGGGATTACAGAGATTATTGTTGTATGCCACTGTGCACACTGTTTGGCTCAGTAAAACAGTGAAATCGCATCTGACCCGTTTGCAGGTTTTTGGGGGTCCCTCCAGGAAGAGGAAGCTGTCCTCTGACAGGACCTCTGCCCTTTGACCTCATCTACACCGACTACCACGGCTTGCAGCAAATGAAGCAGCACATGGGTCTGTCACTGAGGAAGCACAAGTCAGTTTTATTCTCTCTCGCTCTCGCTCTCTCTTATGACTGTGTCTTGTCATTCCCAATTGTTTCCCAAGATGTAAGTGCAGTGTTTGTTTGTTGCATTCATTTCTTGTTACCAGTAATTGCCTTATTGCTGAAATACTTAACTATTGGCTTATTGACTGGCTGGTGTTACAGACTGGTGGACACTGGGCCGGAAACTTTACTGTGCATCAGCAAAACTCTCCCAATTTGGCCTCTTTACACAGTGATTAATCAACCAGGTGCAGGCTTCATCACAAACTCTGCTCTTTATATGCACCACATAGGGACGTTTGAGTAGGTTGCTTAAAATGAATGACTAAACCTGTACATAGATATGTACTATATTATACTATATAATTACAAACTACAAAAAAATCCACAATTCTGAACGGTTCCAGGTTTGTTTCTTTCTGAAAATCCAGTTTTTGTTCTTTTGTTCCAGCCGAGCAGCGATAGACAGACCGACAGTTGGGTGTAATGTTGTTAGATTGTATTATGGAGCTGGATTGCGGTTTGTTTTTATTCCACATTTTACAATAATCCATCGTGATTCTCCTGAGCTCTGTAAGACCAGTTCCTGGTAGAGCAGCAGTGGAAACCTCGCTGATTCCAATCAGCGTCAGTCCAAGGTCAGCTGATCGACCAGCACTCCTCAGCTGTCACACAGCGAGAGACCAATACTTTCATCCTCTCCTGCCCCGACACTGATTAGGGAGGCAAGACATTGATAAATCTCAGATTGGATTACATCAGTTGACTTTTGATTTGCTGGTGTGAATATTCACCGCCTATAAATTGCTGATGTAACTTTCTTCTTCTCTCGTTAAGCATAATTCCTCCGCTGTTGCTCCCTGCTATTTCTGTTTGATATTGATTTGGGAGGACATCAACACATCTTTTAAGATGTTTCCGTGTTGATGCTGTCAAAGGAGTGTAATCTATTCCTTGTTGAAGCGTTGCCTTCATATTATCAGAGAGAACATTTTCCAGTCTATCCAAACAGACTCACGCACTGCAAGAGAGTTTAGCATCTCCTTCAAATGTATTTCAGAGATTCGTCCAAGTGTTTGACTCAAATCCATCTCAGACTTGTCCAGGTTGCATCATGATCTGTTCCAGCAGAGGGCCGTGTGTTGGCTGTGAAACCTGGCTGTGATTTAAGCATCAGACGTCTCACCTTGAGGCTCGTAAGCTCGGCTCAGTGAGGAGGGACTGGCGGGGGACGTTGATATCCATCACCACTGACAGCTTTACAAACCCCCAGTCTGACAACAAGACAGTCATCGTGCTGAAATGAACTCTTATTCCTCAAAATGAGGATGCCATTTTTCATGGCTGTCAGTTTTTTGCATACCGTTTATGTAGACTGACATCGACAGACCCAATCTCTCATGTGAAATGGTCTGGAAACCTCTCGGCTCCTTTTCGATTTCCAAGGTGCTTCATCGGCGAGTTATCAACATGTGACCTACTGTGGCGCTGACCAGTGACCAGGTCTGCCCGGTGTAGATGGCCAATCACAGCACTTAACTCCCAGTCAATCACACCACTTTAGGGCGGTACTTTGTTAAAAACAGGTGGGGAAAAAATTAGGCCGGAGCGACGGAAAATGTAAACACACTACAGTGAGTAGAGATGAGCTGATACATTATTAGTTGGAATATCAAACTTTTGCCAAAACATTTTCTTCTCAAGAAAAGCTTTACATGCAGTTGCTTGTTCTTCTTGTAGCAGAACTGGTGCAATAATATGCCTGTTCTGGTTCTTTGGGAAAAAACACACCAGAGTGGCAGCTAGTCACGCTCAGAAACAAATGGATCTATCAATTTCCAATGCTTTGCCTGGTTTCCAGGCAAGCATATATGCTACATTAGGTGGAATGAACCAAGCTAGGAGCAATGAGTTTTATTTGAAAGACAACTGTGATCTCATTTTAGCTCAGCCTAATTCTCCTTTTGTCCCAGGTGCCACATCCGAGTGATTGACACCTTCGGCACAGAGCCCGCTTACAACCACGAGGAGTACGCCACTCTGCACGGCTACAGGACCAACTGGGGCTACTGGAACCTTCACGGCCAGCAGTACATGACCATGTTCCGTATGTGGGCTTTCATTTCTCTCAGACAGATTGTCTCTTTGCTGAAGTGAACTGATCTGCATAATTCTCACAGATGATATCAAAAACTTGATACGTGCGCGTGTTTGTGTGACTGGAAGTGCAAGCAGATTGTCTTCAGATGGTAACAGGCGAGAAGAGACAGAAGAGAACGCTAGGAAAAAAAACACAAGCATTCAGGGCACATTTGGTGAAATTGGTGACAGGAGAAACTTCAGCTGTTTGCGTCGTCTCCGATTTAATTCAGTGACAATCGGCAGCCCCGCTGCTTCCACGATACTTTCATCACAAAGCCCGACACTGAAAGCTTTCATCTCGGGTTAGAATTGACTGAAAATACTGTTTCTTTCACCTTCCCACTTGATAGCTCCCTGCTGTAGTAGACTTCCTTTGTGTGTGCTGCCATTCATCGTGTTGTTTTGTATCCTAACAGTTGTAAGCTGTGGCACTTTAAAGCTGCAATCCAAAAGTCTTTCAAGGTTAAAACTATAGCAAAGATGAGGGTGAGGAAAGTGTTTTATAAAGTTGTTTCACCTCATTCTTGGCATGCAACAAAAGTCAACCAGCCAATTGATGCGTATGCAAATACATTGTATTATTTATTTAACTGATAAAGTTATCAGTGGCATTGTTTTACCACACACAAATCAATGGAACAATTATTCATATAAAAAACACATTTCAGCTTCTCAGAGTCCCCACAGTTGTCCCTTCATTCTGTATTCTCTGGATGCGCAGCAGGCCGGATCTCCACTCTGCGTCCTTTAGTTCAGTCATATTTCTTTGAGACATGAAATTGGACTTTTACGGTCGTGTTGCCGGTTGCTTTGTTTATTCTTGGCAGCCCACACTCCAGATAACTCCTTTATGGGTTTTGTGGCGGAGGAGCTGAATGAGACGGAGAGACTGAACATTCAGCGGAACAAGGTTAACAACATGGCCGTTGTGTACGGCAAAGAAGCCAGCATGTGGAAGGTCAGTGTCACACAATATCCCCGGCAAAACTTTCTGTTGCATGTTTTTAATTTGTGAGACGAGAACCTCTAATCTATAATGCTTTGTGTAATTTGGTGACTTTAAAATGTTTACTCTGTGGCTTCGCGATAAATAATTACAAACAGATTTAAAGGGCACACAGAGAGACGCAAAGAACTCTACGTGATCCTGTTGAGTGTGATGCCGTCTTGGGTAACTCTGGGTTCACACAGGCAAATGGCAACTCTTTTAAGAGGCTCCCCGCTTCCTCCTGGAGGGTTTCACATGACTCTCATTAAGGTGACCTCTTACCACCTTTCAGTAGAACAGAGTTGAGGCCTTTGCACACCAAGTTCATATTTTTCGTACGTGATTTTTTTTAATCCATCATCCGATAAAAATCTCTAATCACAGAAACTTTGCACACTGAGTCTGATGCGTTTTAATATTGTTTTTGTTGTGTGTAAAGGCCTGAAATACGTGTGAGAGATATGGAGTCCCATTCATCTTGCTAGATGTCATTTTCCCCAAAAGTAACAATACGTGGTCTATCATATTGTGTGATTTCTTAGATGGCTCTCAATTCAATACAAATTGCAGTGTACGTTTGTTCAGTTTATGTTAAACAGTGTAGTGTTTTTGTTACATCCTCCTTAGGAATCAATTCCTAAAGCTTCAAATACAGCACTTTGTACTGAAGGAAAACTATTTGAGGATAAACTTTAGTTTAAATGTTCAGTACACGCTCTTGGGCTCTCATTGGGTTACGACACCAGCAAAGTATTAATAGAACCATGATTAAGGGCAGAGGTTTTCAAACTGTGAGCCGTGCCTCCCCAGTGGGGCTCAGGAGAGTTAAAGGGGAGGTGGGGAAGGAGAAACGTGATGCAAAGACGCTGCATGAGGTGAATTTGAGTCAAAGATTGTACTCCTCCTTTGAGTCTGAACTCAGAACACTCACACAATACTTACAGTGTATCTCTTGATTCAGTGTGACCTACAACCCACGATAATACCACTATCGATGTTCATCACAAATAAAATCTATTAGAAATGATAGAAAGAAGACTTATAACTCCAGAACTTTATAAGTGTTCTCCAGTATCAAGATCACCAGTGAAAGTTGTATGTACATCGATGGTTACATTGCAAACAGAATCTGCTATTTGCTAATCTGGCATACTTTTAAATCTGCCAATTTGCCTAAATTTAAACAAATATAGGCTAAAAACAAAGCTCAAGTTGTAGCTCACAGGTAAAATTGTAACTCCTGTTTATGCTCCCCAAAGCTCCGCTGTTGTCTCGAGGGGGAACACAGCGCCGTACTTTGAAACTTGTGCTTTAGGGGAGTTATTATACCCCTACACACAACATTGACAGATCTATTGCATTCATGAGGTTCTGAGAATCTGATAAAATCAAGATAAAGTTTGGAGAACTTTTGAATATCACTTTCCTAATCAAACCTGCACAACCCCCACTAGATGTTACAAGTTAGTCCTCCAGGAATCGGTCCTGACGTGTGATGGTAGAGGAACAATCGCTTTTGTTTAGAGAGTAAATTTTCCCTTCGAGCTGCTGGCAAGATTTCTCGTTCTTGCCGTAGCTTTGAAGTGCGCTGCAGCCTCCCACAAGGTTTGGTTCACTTCACTGACTGCAGCTTTGTTCCTACACCAACACAACATTCCCCGTTTCTCTGAACAACTTGAGCTGCAGTGTAACATTTGTGCATCCGACAGATTTGCACCGTGAAGCCGTTAGTGTTGGGGTCTCTCCAGACAGTGAATCCCCCCTCGATGAGAGCAGTCTCTTCCTCCACCTTTTTGAGGTTTTGAGTTTCACATGAGAGATTTGGTATCTGTGAAGGTCCTATGAGAGGAAAAAAGGACTAATGCTTGATGTCATTCTGTCTTTTCCTCTACACCTGCTTCTCACTACTCCGCTGCCCTCCTCTTCGTACTTCTCTTCTCACCCACTATTCTACATTCATCATCCCATGATGCATCATTGATGGATTCCCACAGCTTCAAGTAAGTACACCTGCTTTTCACTGGCATTATTGATTTTTCGAATACCAAAAAAAAAAAAACTTCTACTCTGCTTTTTGTTGCCAAAAAAATGTAGAATTCTCTTCAGTTGTGTTGGCATGAATTTATCAGAGCCTAACTTTTGAATGTCAGTTCTGTTTCCTGAACTGACATTCAAAAGTATTTAAAATATTAAAACTATATCCCAACATCTAAATCTGTTACTAAAACAAGGTTTGTCATTCTTTCCTTTTCACTATAAATTTGGTCATCATTGAAATTCATTGTAACTCGCATTAATCCATGAATGTAAGCTAGAAAGTGTGATTTCATCTCCATTAAATGGCCCACAATGGAAAAACGATGAAGCAGATGACATTTATAAATGATTTATGCCTTGAAGACACATCATTAGTGAATAATTCACATCATTCCCCCAGAAACACTTTTTTGAGATAAACTAATTCAGTTTTACGTCAGTGAAATAATTCAAGCCAATTGTTTCCACGTAGAAGATATACATTGATTTCAGAGTTTCATAACTTCACAGGTAGTGGACAGTTACCAGTTAACAAATTGATGATGTTGGAGCTAACAAGCTTACAAACGCTGACTCGGCTCATTTGAACTGCTTGCCTTATTTCTATTAACCGATACTTTTGTCCAGGCTGGGGTGATCCTATTGCCCTCCCCAACACCTTTGGGCTTTTCTCCTCTGCCCTTTCAAGAGCGGTTGTGTGTAATACTGATGAATCTATTCAATTAATTCAACCGGACATAGTGGTGTCGGTGCTGCAGGGGAAACTTCACAGTGTTGGCATTGCAACCATATTGCCAAACACAAAGTGAGCAACCAATAGGGATCTGGTGCACTGAAAACAATAGTCCCACCCTTGTAGCAGTGTTTGCAATAATAAAGCAGTAACTCCACAGTGTCCATTTGTAAGTTTTCAGCTCATGTTGTATGTTGTATGTTTCATAGGGAAAGGAAAAGTTCCTGGCCATTCTGCATCGCTACATGGAGATCCATGGGACGGTCTACTATGAGACACAGCGTCCTCCAGAGGTGCCGGCCTTTGTTAAGAACCACGGTCTGCTGCCTCAGCAGGAGCTGCAGCAGCTCCTCAGAAAAGCCAAGGTGGGAACATCACTGAGGCTTTTGTGATCTCAGAAAATGTGTGTGTTGAACCTGGGTATGAGCAGACTCATGATCTCCTCCTTTTTATTTTCCTGTCAAGCTGTTCATTGGGTTCGGCTTCCCCTACGAAGGTCCCGCCCCTCTGGAGGCCATAGCCAATGGCTGCATCTTCCTACAACCCAAGTTTAATCCATCTCACAGCTCTCTCAATCATGACTTCTTCAGAGGGAAGCCCACCTCCAGGAAGGTAGATGCTCTTATTTTCATCTTGGCCATGACGATGAAGGCACTTATACAAGCATGTAAATATTAAGTACACTGATCTTGACTTCACTTCTTTATTGTGACTGGGAATAATACATCCCATGTATTCCTCCCCAGGTGTCCTCTCAGCATCCTTATGCAGAGCAGTACATTGGCCGGCCGCATGTCATCACTATCGACTTCAATAACTCTGAAGAGTTTGAGGCGACCATCCGTGAGATCATAAGAATCAATGTATGTTAATGTATGGTGTTTACCATCCAAGCTCAGCACTACTCATTCAACAAAAAGAATGGCCGTATAATACTATAGTCTACCACAGTACACCGCTGCATAATGATTATAATAGTTTGCTTTAAAGTCTGGCGTGACCCACTTTTGAAGCCCTCAGCCTTTAATAGACCTCTTCATCATGGCATCCTGCATTACAGCGCGATGCTTAGCTGGCCCGCTCTCCCCTCTCCGTGCTGCTAATTGCTTGAGACATTATGCGACTCAGGAGGTACACTGCGCCCACACCTGGGTTTACATGGCAACCTTCCAGAGGCCAGCCCTGCAGACAGAAAAGCATTGTCCACAGCAGATCATATTAATCAATCACGCTGTGCTCAATCTGTCGCCAGAACAACACCGAGCAGCCGCCTCTCGCAGTGCCAAGATGCATGTGTTCCTCTATACCTGCCAGGTTCGTTAAATAGACCTTGTGTGTCCTGCTGATAGAGGCCAAATGAAGTACCACTTGTGGTGCTGGTAAGTGCTTGAAAAGTGGATCCTAGTGAAAGGAAAAACAATACTAATCACAAAGGCTGACTGGGCATGTTTCCCCTTCATTTTAAAGGATTAGATGAAAGTAAGAGCTGCTTCATTTCCCATCATCGTGATGAGCATACCTGATGCGTACATGTGTATTTAATTCAGACACAGTTGTAAAATAATTACGATTTGTAATCTCGGTTGAATGTTACATTTTCATAGTATAGATAATACCTATAAACAGCATCAAAAAGTGACATTTTGGGAGAGCCGCTCTCTTACTGAGAGTTAGAGGAGATTGATTGATCACTAGAAGCCGGTTAGCTTAGCTTAGCTTAGTTTAGCTTAACACAGAGATTGGAAGCAGGGGGGAAACGGCTAGCCTGGCTCTGTGCAAATAATACAAATCTGCACCTCTAAAGCTCACTAATTAAATTATGCGGCGTGTCAGACTGTTTCTTGGCTGAGAGCAGTCACTTCCTGTCTCCAATGGTTGCCTGGCAACTGGTCACTTTGATTACACTTTTGTCTTTGTACTAATTGAACAAACAAGATGGCCTATAACATGTTAATTAGTCAGCTTTAGAGTTGCTGGTAGACAAGAAGACAGAACCAGGCTAGCTGTTTCCCTCCGTGTCCACTCGTTGTGCTAAGCTAAGCAGTCCGTTAGACTGCTAGCTGTAGCTTTGTATTTACAGTACAAACATGAGTCAATCTTCGTATGACAACAAATAAGCGCATTTCCCGAAATAACGGAGCTTTCCTTCAACTTCTGTAGTATTTGGATAATAGGAGTTGAGTATATGTGATGAAACGTTTAAGTTTAATGAGATGCATCCTAGTTTACTAATATCATATGTACTCAAATCACATAATGTTCTTTACTCAACACATATTTAGGGTTTGTTCCTGCTGCTGCTCAAGTTGTTGATGTTAGATACCTTCTTCTGTCAGCGAGCTCGAGAGCCGTCTGACACACTATTGCCTCAGATTTGAATGGTTCCATGGCAACACTGCATGACGGAAATGAGGCAACAAGAAGCTGATAAAGAAGCACTAAACTGTCTGAGACACCTGCCCGATCACACCCTCTAGCTGGGTCTGTGTGCCTTTTTCTGGACATGGCTCTTCGCATAACCCACCTCGGGAACGTGGAGGAAGTTTAATTTTACCGTCATCGATGATGGCATGAAATGATGGATGTTGCTCGCATTCATTTTATTTTTTGTGGCAGAGCAATGCAGTCAGTTAATGTATAAGTCATTTTAAAAAGGTTTTACGCTGCTGAATTCAAATCGCCCTCGATGAAACATTGTTTTTCTCTCTCGCTCAGATTCTATTATATAAATATGCCCAAGAGGCAAATTGCATTGCAGAATATCTGATGAAGTGCCAGATACATTTCATTAAACTCAGATGAAATAAAGTAATAAGAGAGTGCTAAAAGGAACACAACACTAAAAGGAACCATCTATCAGTTTAAAAGCCTGAGTGCTTCAATGGCCTGATAGTAAACAATGAGATCTCACTTCAGGTACCATGGGAGAGATTCATTGCACAATCGCTTCCTGCGCTGAGACTCCTGACGGAATGTATCCCGATATATTCATAATAATTGAAATCATCAAAATATAATAGGCTTTGAAATGTAGTGATTACAGTAATATAAACCTGTCCAAAGACATTAAACTGCAGTCATTTTCCTACAGCACCAGCAGAACATCTTCCTGTTACACTGTTGGCATAAAACACTAGAAAGCTATTGATCGGAGTCTCTGTGAATTAGAATCTATTTCCTGTCAGACAATGAGTGACAGGCTTTAACAGCGACACTGATAACGGCACCCAGAGGACGAACAATGCACAAAAACATCAGCCCCCTCAGTACTGGATGACCTGTGCTCTGCTTTCAGTTTAATCCATTGTTTGACATTTTGATGTGGTCGTCACTAAACATAATGAAATCAGTTTTCATAGCTGTCACCTGCGATGTATTAGGTCATTGATTTTAATGTGTGGCATGATATAAGCCTCTCACAATCACGCTAATGAATATGTCAGCTTTGATTAACTATCGGATGCCCTGTTCCTGTAATTATAATTTCTTATTTCTGTGGCAACACACACACACACACACCCACACACAGACACACAGCCCCACTGTTTCTTCATCTGTGTGAACATCTGTGTTTGCAGGTGGAGCCCTTCTTGCCCTATGAGTACACCTGTGAGGGGATGCTTGAAAGAGTTCACGCCTACATTCAGAACCAGGTGGGTCTCAAAACTCAACCAAGCCAGCAGGCATGCTGGGTAAGGTCATAGTGATGCAAGAGAAAATATTTCGAGGTGCATTTGTTGCATCATAGCAGATCAGGTTGGTCATAGTTTGGTGGTGTGAATAAAACGCATGAATAAAAAACAGATTTATTGTTCAGCTGCTTGTGCCTGGCTCAATGTGGCTCATTATAAGAGAAGAGAAGAAGTGCAGTGCAATACTGTGTTACTGCAACTATAACAGCTTAGTTAATAAATAATGTTACTAAATTACCATTTTAATCATTGATACGAAGGGAGTTTAGGTTAAATACTAGTAGTAGTAGTAGTAGTAGTAGTGGTAGTAGTGTGTTTTTACAGTACATATCTTTTATTGACAGTTTGAAAATACAATGCAGCTGTTCCAAACACTTTTCAAACCAGGAAGGTGCACTCATTAGAGGGCAGATCTTCGCCAGGTGTGTGTCAGCGATCCACTCGGCTGTCTTATCACTATCGGCCCCTACCAACCAACCGGGGCCAGAGTAGTGAGTGAGGTTCTCAGCAGGCAGTTGATGGAAGTATAACACAGGCAATAAAAGGTGCTTTGAGAAAGTGTGAGTCACCACAACCATGAGAGGTCCTTGAGCATGCAGCCATAACTGGGCATCCAAAATATTATTCAGTTTGCTGGTTAGCTGTGGATGGACACAGAGGTGCACACTCACTCACTCACTCACTCACTCGTCAGCGATCACATGATTGTCACGGCGGAGGTAATAATTACATATAAAGTAAATAGGCTACTAGGCGGCGGCTTGGCAGTGGTTTCAGTTCATTTCTACAATTGTAACAGGCCTGAAAATACACTTCAGGCCTTCTTACAAAACGTCAGCTTTTCCAAACGTCCACAGTCTCCCCATTCCAACAAATGTGTGTCGCTGGTGGTAAACACAATACTAGGACGGAATACGAATGAGGCTAATGAAGCGCTACAAAGGAAATGTGTATTCACCTCCGCTCATGCGGTCAGTCTTCATTGTGAGGCGGCTCACCTTCTTTGTTGACAGGAGAGAGGAATAGATCTTCTTTGGCATGTTGGGTCCTTGTTCCTCGGCCAATCCATTTTATTTTCTTAAGTGTTTGTGAGGCACTTTTCCTTATTTATCATTTGGCCATCTCTAGGAACAGGTGCACACCGCACCTTTTGTCCCCCTGCTTACCTTCATGGTTGCGTTTTTAGTCAAAAGATTGTCTGTATTCATTTCATTCTGTGTTTGGAGGAATTCAAGCAAACGTTTTCACAAGTTCCAGGAAATGTCGTCTGGATAAATGATTGATAGTAGCTTTAAGAACAGAAACGGCACGAGGATTTTTACACAAGATCTCTTCTCATTAAAGCCTTCATAGAGCCATTGAATTCAACTAATAACCTGAACTTCTATTGAGAAAAATCATTTTCTGGGATTTCTTATTTACTTACAGCCACAATGCGTATCCCTCGGCCACACTGCCTGGGTCGGCTATTAAATTCTTTGCAGGCGGCAGCTGCGAGTTTAATAGACGAGCACGCTGACTCATTATTCGCAATGATGGTCCTCGAGGATGGCGATGAAAGAGAAAAATAATACTCGCACTTAAAAAATGGACTAGTTATACAACCTTTTACGCACATGAAAATGTAAATGAATCCATCATTAAGATGTTGTTTTATTGTGCATTTTACTGAAATCCAAAGTGAATGAACCCGTTTGGTTCAGTTAAAACAAACTGTCTGGTTTGTTTGAGCTGGTGAGAAAGCCGTCAATCGAACGCACCAACCATAGGACTTTATGATCGCAGCTGTGTGATTTTAGAGATTTCAAAATCCATCTGCTGAATGTGAAATCTGTTCAGGAAGCGATCTTATTGATCTATATTTAAAGGCCGGACATTTATCAACAAATTACCTGTCCGTCTGTATAACTTCCTGTTCATTTACACCCACACGTTTTATACTGTCTTTTTACAGATGTTGTCTTCTGGTACATCTGTCATGGGATGGTTGCTGTAGTGTCTTTCCATGGCAGGTTGAAGGAATGTGACACCATCACTTCCCAGGCTGTCACACACACACACACACACACACACACACACACACACTGCCCGTCTGGCATGTACATTGTCAGACTCCCAGCAGACTCTCCTCTCTCTCTTTTCTTACACTTTTCTTAAACTTCTCTACCACCATTTTCAAGTTTATTTCTAACTTCTCAAGTCACTTACAACTTCTTACCCTCATTTTTCTGCCCTATGACTGAACCTCTCCTCCTCGTCTGTCCCTTTTACAATCAACTCTGATGACAGCTCAGTCTCTTCCTCTGTAAACATTGTCTGGATGATGGCACACATTTGTTTTGTTGTGTCCCTGTAGCAGGGGAGTCGCTTGATCAACTTTTCTCATTTAGCTCCAGAGACACGCTGGTGGAGGTCACACACATTTAGAGATGTTTGTGAAAAACAATCGGTGAGGACGATTTCTTGTGACGGGCCGTGGCGTCGTCCATTTTTATGTCGTGGTTCAGAATGACAATGACCCCGCTGACCCTTTACAGCAGGAGATTGATCCAACTAGACAACATAGATCCGAGATGCCGGATTGGATGAACATGAAACCTACAGATGAGGTCACCTTTCCCCACTATATGGCAGGTCAACAACAAATGGTGGCTCCAGTGAAATGGAATGAATGCTAATAGCCAATGTAAAAGCTTGATTGATTAAAGAAATGAATGTTTGTTTTATAGGCATATTTAAGCAGGAAAAGCACAGGTGTGTATAATAAGATTTGTGAAGCTTTAGCTTCAGGGTACCAGAAATACAACCCAGGTTTGTGTCAGATGTTCATTGTTCCTTATGTGTAGGATTGGACATTGTTTGACTTTGATGACTCAGAGTGGTAGTATTAATAACATATAATTATAAAATTGATATAATTTCCTCACAAGCCCCACATTCAAAACAAAATACATGCACACATTAAAAATGAACTATTTGAATAAAAAAAAAAGATAATTCCAAATAGTAGCATCTCCACACGGCCCTGCTATCCATCTCTGTCCCTTAACCTTGCCCCTTTCCATGCCTCGTTACATTCCTGATGAGCTGTGTGAGTGTGTGTGTCACTGTGTGTGTCTGTCACAGATGCTGTCTGTGTTTAGGAGTGGAAGAGCAGCAGAGATGGAGAGATTGTAAGCCTAGTTATTGCCTGCGGGTGCTGGGAGCCTGTTTTAATAAACGGGTCTGGAGGCCAGTGGGACATGTCAAAGCAATGTTATTACCTGGGTCTTATGAATAGCCCCAGCTGAAAGGGGAATCTAATCAGGCTTCTCACCAGAGCCTAATTCTGCCTCCAAACATCATTTGTTATTGGGTGGCATAACTGCATTCATATCATTTCCTAGAAGATTGACGAGGACTTGTCAGCTCTGATAAGCACCTCTGTATCATAACGGTTCTTTTATTATTTCCTCTATCAGCTGTCCACACCACCTGTACCAGAGCTGAATGCATGATTTGTCAGTGTGGAGTTTATTTTGGATGACAGGTCAAAGTGTTTGCAATATAACACCGAACATATTTCTGATCTGGGTCTCTTTGTCTTTTCACCTGCAGGACTTCTGTTCCCCTGAAGCTCCGTTTCCTCCAGTGAACTCGTCCTGGCTGGGCAGCGCTCCCAGTCCTTTCGTCCTCCTGCCGAACTCCAGCATCCTAACCTGGGCCGCCAACGCCAGCTCTTACTCGTCCTGGCCACCCCTCAGCGCTCTGCGCCTTTTGGCTTCGCTGGAGGGCCAGTCGTGTGTGAAGACGTGCCAGAGTGCAGGACTCATCTGTGAACCTGCCTTGTATCGTTTCATCAACATTAAGGAGGCTTTCAGCGCGTAAGATGAGGGATACTTTGTTGACTGATGAACAATTTGGCACCAAACCATTATTTATTATATATATATATATATATATATATATATATATTTATATTTATATTTTGAATTTAAAAAACTTACCAGTGATTTTTGGATGCACATGTGGCGGCTGTTTCTCAGGGGTTGAGCAGGTCGCCCACTAATCGGAAGATCGGCGGTTCAATCCCCGGCTTCTCCATTCAGCATTGCGAAGTGTACTCGGGCAAAATGCTGAGCCCCAAATTTGTGTGTGTGTGTGTGCGTGTGTGTGTGTGGCATATAGATTAGATCCTGATGGGCAGTTTGTATGGCAGCCTCTGCCATCAGTGTATGAATCGGTGAGAGGGTGAAAAAGTCCATTCACCATTATCAAGTCAACTTTACAGCCATGATAGTGATGTACAGTACATTGACCAATGCACCATCCACACTATTGATTAATTCTGGACTTCTTGAGTTGCTCCTTCTGCAAAATAATAAATTGGTTTAAGTAACTTTCCCTCTCCACAGCGTCACGGCTCATTGGCACATCTAGTTTCAAAATGATGCAGCAGCACAAACTACAGAAGAAGACCAAAGCTCACCCTTTTCCTGTCAAATCTCCCTTCATTCCTTGAGGTTCAAGGGGCAGCACTGTAACATTAATATTAATTATATTACTGTGGTGCATTAGTGGAATAATAACCTTTAAAAGTCTTTATAGTTGCATCCTATTCTGTGTCCTCCTCTTCTGTCTTTGTCTCCAGGCTGGAGCTCCAGTGTGACGGAGTGGAGTCAGAGATGAACCACCTCTTCCCTGCCTTCTCAGCAGAGCATGCTGAATGTGGCCTGCAGCAGGATCCGCTGCTGTTCAGCTGTGCCGGCTCCAGTGCCAAATACCAGCGCCTCTGCCCCTGCAGAGACTATCGTATCGGCCAGGTGGCACTGTGCAGAGACTGCCTATGACTAGAGGAGGATCTGTGGACGGAGACTCTTTTCTAACACTCGGCATGATCTCTTTGAAAAGCAGAGTCAATGGTGAAATGGTGTAACACATGAACTCTACTCCTTTACCTCTGACCAAGGACTGGCTGCCAAAATTGTAAGACGGTATAACCTCTCAGGGAGCTGCATGATTGTACTTTGAATGTGTTGGGTTTGAAGCCTCAGTTTAAAGGTTTACATGGCTGCATTAGGACCACAGTCTTAACTAAAGTCGTGATGAAATGTCTCATTTGATGGATCAGTTAGATTAGTAGAGAACAATCAAATGGAGAGCTTTGATTTAAAAAAAATATATATATTGCAAATGCTTGAAATTCACAAGTGTGTTTACTCAGTGTTGTGTGAATACCTACAGTATCATAGTGGAGTTTGGATATTTGTACTAGATGCACCCAAAGCCATTTACACCATGTTGAGATGTCCTGTAACCAATATATTTGTACATAAGTGTTGTTTAATAAAATACAGACGAAGAGTAGTTGATGCCCTTATTTATGGTAGGATATGGATGGAAATTGTATATAATTATAATACATTTTTTGTTAAATTGTAAGATTAATTCATAATGATAAGATGTCATCAATCTAAGCAGGAATGATGATACTTCAATTCTTGTGTTCTTGCGCATTCAATTATTCTCTGATTCACTGTCATTACTTCTCTCAGCTCACCTCCTTTAGTCTCGCATAGGAAACACTCAAGTGTTTTTGTCTTTTGGACCTTTTTCGTGGGATCCTGGTTCGACCGCCCTCGTCCCTAGTAGCTGCTGAGGTTCATCTCTTACAGCTCTGTGTAAGTTTGTGTTGTTGAACAGGAGCCTCTGTTTATATCATGCCTTGATTTGCCTCAAGGTTTCCTCTATCCCACCACCTTTGGCAAGTCTTGCAGGGTCTAACTTTGATTGTTAGAGCATGGAGACAGTGAAACAGGAATATTCCTTGCAAAGTTCACTATACCTTTCATCTCCTCTTTCGGCAGCATTGGCCTGGGGAGACTTTGGATCGTCCTTCTTCCCCTGCTGACATAAGCAACACTTGGTCCAGTTCTTTAGTTTTTATCATTTTACCATCCTGTAAATGTATGGATGTCCCTGACTAAGAATTTACATAATCACTGATCTGATTGGTCAAGTCTTATCATTGACGGATCGTCGAATCATAAACAGCTATATTTCTAAAGGAAACTTAAGAGGGCAAAAGTCCTGGTCCCCTTCTTGTTAACGTTTACAGATGAGCAATATTGGAAACTGGAAACATTACAAACTGGGATGGGGAGTGTATGGCCCAGGACAGGAGCCCAAAGAATACTAAAAGACAAAACCCACCCCATCCACGGCCTGTTCACCCGGCTGCCATCTGGCAAGAGATACAGAAGTATCAGCTGCCGTACCACCAGACTTCAGGGCAGCTTCTTTCCTCAGTCTTTGAGAATACTTAACTCATCCTCCACCCTCCACATATAATGTAGCTTTTTCTTTCTTACTGTAGTAAAAATGGGACTACAAACTGCGTTTCACAGCACAACCCCACTGAAATAGCTTGAAGTTTCTTCATACCACCAAATATGTCACCGTCATGTGAAATTGGGGCGCTGGTGGCAGGAAGAACAAAATATTTTGCAGCTGCGTCCCAAAGACACAGAACAACTGCAGGTGTTTTTCACACGATACACCAAACGGACGGTTGAAAATCTGCAATGTTTCCTGTTTTAGTTTGAAAGTCCTTGCCTCTTGTTTCTTTTCTTGTTTTACTTCCTGTCTTTATCCCGCCTTTGTAATTGTCTGCCCCGCCCTGATGAGTTTCGCCTGTCCCTCGGGTACTGCCTCCTTCCCTTGTGTGTTTAGTTTGTGTGTTTGCGTTGACTCGGTGTCAGATCATCACTCTTTTACTCTGTAAGTAGCATTCTAGCCATTATTCCTAGTTTCTCATTTTCCCAGTGCTTAGTATTTTTTAGGTCAGGTTCTCTTCCAAATACTTAAAGTTTGGCTATTCAGGCAGAATATCCAAACTTTAAGTATGAAGGGAAATCCTTCATACCAGTCTTCTGGATTTCCCTGTTTTCCTGCCTGCTACCTGTCGCCTTACCTTCCTGTCAGGACTTTCAGCTGCCATTTCAAGTAAACTCTGGAATTGTTGCTGCTGTGTGTGTATCTGCATTTGGGTCCTTCTCCTCCTGCAACCAGCAATCATGACACATATGTATTGAAACATCTTTGGGTTGCTGTTGTTGCTCCTCTTGTCTGCACTGGATATGAAGAGTTTCACTCCCAACGCAATCTACTTCTTCTTCTGCTCACCGGTCCTACACCGTGCCGACGGTGACCGGCTTACACCGGTGTGGAGGACAGACAGTGTTCTTTTGGCAGTCGGAGCAGAGAACAAATTAGTAGTTAAGTTGTCAAATGAAATACAGTGTAGTGTTTTAATATTTCCTGTCGCTCTCTGGTATGTTCTTGTAAACGTCACAGCGCCTGCGTGAATAGAGCGCAGTTATTGATCACCTGTTACTAGTATTATGTCATTTATCGTCAGGATATGAATAATCTGATTTATCAAGTAAACATATCCTGAGTGATAATAATCAGGATAATCCTCATAAACAGCTTATTCGTGTCCAATTAATTCCAAACCAGAGCTGAAGCTAAAAGGAGCAGTTTAAGTTAAGCGGCAGAGAGACGGTAACACAAAGAGGAAATGGCTGCGTGATGCGTCTCCCTCAGACTGCTGAGGCCTCATATCAGCTTCAGCCGGCCTTGAGAATGAATCTCTGTCTCTCTGTGCGAGACTGGATTTTGTTCCCTACCTCTTACTGTGGAACGGTTTTAGTAAGAAGTGAAAAGTGTGTCAGCGCACAAATGGGAATGTGAGTGTTAAGATAGGTTCACTTTTTTTTTTTTTTTCAAAGTCTATCATTTAAGGACTGGGCTGGTAGAAAGATGAATATCACCTGAGGCCTACAGGAAACTGCAGCAGGGTTTTAATGACTAAAGACTGTTGGATTTAGTCCTGTAGCTTTAGCACCAAAGAGTACAATAGGACTCATTTCAAACCTCACAGCATGGTGTCCACTTATCATGTGTGACATTGTGAAAGGAAGATTTGGAAACCAACCTTTTGTTCCCCCAGAAAAAAAAAGATATATCGACCTAATGAGACAATTCTGGAAACATTTTCTTTTTCAAAAAAATGACAGTAAAGTACTGTTAACCCCCCCCCCCCCAAGCAGGTAAAGTTTATTGTTGCTCCGGTCGCCCATTAACAATGTACAGTCATTGTTTTCTGAGTTTTCAATTTATTGACATGTGTTTCTGTTTCTTCACACAGTATGAAGTATGGTCAACCTTAGCAAACAGGACGGTCACGTCTTTCAGATGATTAATTCTCCAAAAGAGAAACAAAAGAGGACACAAAAGATTTGTCACATTGACAGTTAATTCAAACACAAAACACTGCATGACAGTAACATAATGAGTAGCAGTCATCGTGTTATTTTATATTCATTAATCCAGTCATATTTCTTGTGAGCCATCTCAATATACAGATACATTTTAAGATTGTAGTCCGTTCCTCTCCCCTCTTTGGTTTTGTTTGTGTTGGCCTCGTGAGTGAAACAGTTCAGTGAAGTTGAATATCCAGCGCTGTTTTAAATCACCTTTACAGATGCACATTGTAATGTGCACAGAAACAATGCGATGTCACTGAAGTCGTTATCGTGTGAGCTGTTGCTCCACTGGAGCTGAAACCCTCCGCTAAGATAAGAGGGTTTTAATGAGACATCCTCCAAAGACAGTCAGAATTTTCATTTAATGATGGTGCTGGTGCCTCTTTGACTGATGGTAAGGACTATTTCACAATGTGCCCATTTCGCCTCTGCAATCCATAATCTCTGAACTAATTTTGAAACTTTCTCCCAAACGCCAAAGTAAAAAGAATGTATGGTAGCTGCAATCGGGAAGACTTTGAATCCTTCACGGATTTAATTGTGTGAGGTCAGGTGTTGGACAAACCTTTGTAAAGTTAAGAAGAAATATAACTTAAATCCACCACTTCAGCTTTTTCTGAAAAGGTATTTTTCTGTGAGTTAAACCTACAATGCTGCACCCACAGTTCAGTATTCAGCTATTCTGCCACACAGAGAGAAAAAAACTCACCTTTGTATATGTTTTTCACTACTTCAAAAAGTCTATTAATTTACCTGCAAGAAAGAAATGCCACAATAAGAAACTGTTGGATACCGCATAAACCCCACAATGATGGCTTCCCATCCTGCAGATCCGATGTGCTCCCTTGGCAGGTGTTTTGTCCTGACTGCCTGTTGATCCATGTGGATCGGTCTGGGACTCGGCGTGCTCGGATCGGAAGCTCAGCGGTAACTGTTTCAGGTAAACAGGGTGGAGTGAGGAGGAAGAGAAGCTGTGGAAAACCTTTGCTGGCCAAAAAGATAACGATATAACTCAAATAATTAGAGTCAGAAGAAGAACACAGGCTGTCGATAACCAGCCACTTCATCTGTAGGCCTCTCTGGTTGAACTACACAAACTAGTCTGCATGTGAGAGAGCGTCTACGCAGATGTTAAATAAAAATTAAAACATTTCATCCACCTAAACATAACCATAACAAACTTAAAAGGCTGTTTTCTGTCTGATAATACCCGACAACAAAGGAGATGTTTAAAACTGAAAGCTACGTTTGTAGAGTCAGGAGCCATTGTTCTTTGTGGTGAAGGATAACTCTGAATTCTGCCTGAATAGCCAAACTTTAAGTATTTGGAAGAGAAAATAAAAGCAATCTGTAAACATAAAACCGTTCTTGTAAACATCCTTCACAGATTACAGACTAGCTTACACACGTACTTGCAGTAAATCAGAAAATGACCCTTCTTCTCACTTGATTTATTGCCTCACATTGTAAACACGAGTTTATGGACTCTAGTTTCAAGTCTTCGTCAGTACAGCATGATGTTCGTTCAGTAAATGATGGTCCCGTTTAGAGTCAGATAGACCATAAAGCTATCTCGCTACCACGGTGTCCGGTCTGGGAGTTCGTCTGTGTTTTCTTCTTACAACTTTACCCCTTTCACAGTGTTTTTACTTCATGACTGTCAAACGTCTTATTCAGCGTTGTACTCAGCACCAGCCTCTCGTGTCACTTCTAGTTGCAAAAAAACACAATGACGACTGCCAAAAATCAAGATGTGACGGTCAAAACACCGAACTCGAGGCTCCAAAATGACAGTCCACAAACCAATGGGTGACGTCACTGTGACTACGTCCACTTCTTATATCCAGTCTGTGGTTTAACCTCCTTAAAAGTGGTTTTAGATTCTTCTTTTCTATTTTTAATTGGTTGAACAGACTTTGTTGTAGCAATCCTCCCAAGTTCTCATATATAGAAATGATGGTACAGAACAAGCTGCGGGGTGTAACAGAGAAGATTTATCTTTGAACATAATAACTATTCACACAATTACACAGCATGGGCCCCGTCTCATTTACACATAAAACTGGATTGTATATATCTATAATGTCCTGGCCATGATGAGGTGTGTGTGTGTGGGTTGCTTCAGAGCTGCAACACAACTCCTCTCACGGCGCTGTGAAGGTGTGTTCTTGTCACTTGTGAATTAGACGGTGGCCATGACACAGTATGATTCATGGCATAGCAGGCCACCTATTCTGAAGAGAGAGGTCACACAGGCCTCGATTAATCACTTTTTCTCCACACAGCAGGCGTCTTCATCCCTCCTGCCTCACGCTCGCCTCCTCCCACGTGCCCCATCGGCTTACCTACTCTTTTACTCTCAATCCATCCAGGTTCTTCTTTCTCCTCTCAATCCTCACCTCATTTTTTTCTTTTAGATGCTGAAACCTTCTCCGTGACCAATTACCCACTCTTTCCATGGATGCTGTGTATTTGATACATCTTTCTTTTCACTTCTCTCTCTGAATCTTTAGTATCTGGGACAGAGTGGAGACTCCGTGGCTGCCTCCCACAAAGATAAATGCATCAAACATAATGACTCTTTGCTCCGCTCTCTCTGTGTGTGTGTGTGTGTGTGTGTGTGTGTGTGTGTGTGTGTGTGTGTGTGTGCACCCTGTATGCTGATGCCTTCCTCCATAATAATAGGTGTCTGAAAAACTGGCACTTAATGGCGTGCACCTGTTATGACCAAAGAACTGCAGAGTGGAAGAAATATTGGTCAATTTGAGAGACCATTCAATGTGGTGCTGCAGGTCAGAGATGTGCAGATGCATATTGTAGTTGTATTAGTTATACCGGTAGTGTAGGAGTTTAACAATAAAGCTGTGCAGTCTTGAACAGATCTATGATGGCTCAGATATTATTAGCAGGCATCTGTTTTTGTCTGCGAGCTTTTTTCTTCCCTCCTCTTCATTCCTCTTTGCCCTCAGCTTCTTCATCACATGTGAATGCAAACAAGAACGTAAAATTCAGCAGCCGTTAAAGACCGTGAAAAGGCTTTATTTGTAATTGCATTCTTGTCCATTATGCAGATTAATTGGCTGGTTTGAACATTGGATTTGTTTCACTCTTCTTTTGTGCTTCTCTGCATTCCCCAGGTCTGGCTGCAGACAGTCAATATTCCGTTTGCACTTGACAACATGAGTAAGTGAAATAGAAACTTGCTCGAGGTCTGTGTGCCTGTTTCTGCAGGATTGGATGTGTATGTAGCTCCTGAGGTAACTACTGCTGCCCACTTACAGAGAGCTCTGCTGCTGCATGATGAAGCTCTGTGCTGTTGTCCAGCACAGTGAAGAGCGCTTCATTTCATACGTGAGGAGGCAGCGCAAACAGAGCAAATATATGCAATCACAAAGGTCCATGTTGTTTCACATCCTCTGATAGGAACCAATATACACTGACACAATACTTCATTCACTACTGTGTTCAATCAGAGGAGAGTGAGCATCAGCCAGAAACACGGCTCAAATCAATCATGTTACTCTGACTGCTTGATGTGTTTTTAAATAATTTTAACTTAAGAGGTGAATATACATGTTTGTATATATATTTATATATCCAATCTTTCTGTTAACTGGAATAATCCATCCATCTGTGCGTTCCAATACTCATACTAACATGCTATTTAGTTTGCATGAAACATATTTTGTACGTCGCAATACGGAGCGCGTCAAATGCAGTATGCCAAAAATACCTGGATGTCCGACTACATCGGGTCATATTTTGCTGTATAAGCCAGGATGCTCTCCTGGCTACTCTGACCCACAATCCTCTTCATAGCAGATCAATGAGCAAGAGGGTCAAAGATACAATGTCATGACGAAGAAGTATATCCCAAATGAATGCATAGTGCATGGAAGAGTACTTACTTTGTAAGGCCAACTGCAGTATTTACTCAGAGAAAAATAATGTTATTTCAACACAGTGAGTGAAGTGTATTTCCCAAAATGTTTCAATTATTCCTTTAAATTTCAGCGGCAGTAAAGTTTGTCTGGAAAGCAGGGAGGGTGCCTTTTTGTGTGAATATATTCTGTGGAGGTTCCACTTAAATTACATCTGTCCGGTAGTCGGAGGAGAGTCAAGAGTCCTGGGAAATCCTTTTCCATATGTCTTCAGGTTCATATTTTTGTGACATTTTCAGCCTCCTGCTGAGTTGTGGCCTCCAGGCATTGTCTCATTCTGCAGGATATTCCGTCCTCTTTCATTAAATGGACCCATTTCACACTAGACACATCTGTATGCATTTCCTCAGTAATGCATGTCCTGAGTGGCGGTGGAGAGCACAATGAGAAGTCAAGAGGCTACTCCACAGTCATTCTCTCTCACTGAGTCATGGATCCCTCTGCCAGCTGGCAGCAACAGACACCCAGCTTGCCTCTGTCACAGCTGTCTCACTGTCAGCCTCCGTGCAATTGCAAAGGCCTCTCCATTACTGAATCTTTTAGAGCCGAGTGTGTAGCACACTAGACGTATAAGAACTAATTCTCCACGGTTTGGGGGTTGGCTCAGCTTTTGGGTAGATCTGAGAGGCTTGGTGACCACATATACCTTTAGTCCTGAGAGAGAGAGAGAGAGAGAGAGAGAGAGATCCTCGTCCCTTATAGACTGTCCATCCGCCCTGTGACCCAGCTGTCTGAGTGGACTGTCGAGCTGTAACAGGAGTGATTGAGACGGTGGGGTGCATGGGGGAGAAGAGGAAAAAGTCTACCTGCAGAGAAAAAGATGAAAAAAAACAAATGAAAAAGGAAAAAGCAGCGTGTGGACATTGCAGCTCTTATTAGGGCATCGGCCACTTCAAAGTGATCCTCTACAAACGCCATATGAAGGATATACAGTAAAAGGTCTCCAATGGGAATCATAGAAAAACATGTTGATCTTGAATGTAGTTGTCAGGGCCTTGATGTCGATCAAAAGTATCATGCTGCTTTACAGCCAGCATGCTGCATGTTCTTACGAGTTATTCAGTGAGCTGTGGATTGATGCAGGAGGTGAAGAGGCTGCCAAATCAGATCAGAGAGAGCTAGAAGCTGCTGTACCAGCATTACAACTTAAAAGTTTGTCCCTGAAGCTAGAGAAGTGAGGCAACAGTGTGTGAATGCTTCTACTTAAAGGGTCACACTGGTCAAAAATACCATGTTGAGACAGAACAGTGTGGCATGATTTGATGTACAGTAAAGTAATGTTTCATATCAGCTTCGTAGTGTAACTAGTTCAAAGGTCATAATGTTAGTTGAATGAACATTATCAGCAGAATGTGAAGAGGTTACAGTCTTGAAGACGTCTATGTATTGTGTTGCAGAGATATCTATCCCCTGCCCGTCCTGTCTTGTAATACCACTTGTACCTGGAGAGGTGATAGTGAGTCTTCAGTCCACCATGAGAGGACGAAGAAGTAGAGCTGCCCCGACCCCGAGGGCGTGTCAAACACGTTGAACGTACGCGGTTCATGTACAGTTTGACAGAAACGAGTATTTGTGGAAACATGAAGAGTGTTCCTGGATAACAAACAGAATCAGTTCACTAATAAACTACAAGTAAAGCTTGAGTGTCTCATGTGTCCTCATTGAAATGTTTTAGCTCTCATTCAACTAGAATAATGAATGTGAATCTATACATGAGCATGATTTCTACCTTAGGCTTTTTCCTGCATGGCCCTGTGTACCTCTGCGTTCATCTGGAGCATTTGTGAAATTGGAAATCCGTGAGCTTAGACCGGCTTGTTTTTCGAAGGCCGGGTCACAGATGACGTCCCTGAAGCAGCAAATGGCCTCGTGCCAAAACGCACATCCTGAGTGGTAAATGATTAAGCTGTTTACCCGTGATTAAAGATGTTCCATCTCCTCGAAACGCTTCTGATGAGTACCTCAGCTCACTGTTAGCCGGCAAAAGACAATTTTTGACAAATGACTCAACACTTGGCGAAATCAATTCTCCTGACTTCCTGTTTTGTTGCTGTGGATTAAACCATGACTCAGTTAATAATGCTAAGTTATGTTTTGTTGGCGTATAAAGGGACCTGAGTGTGATTGATTGATATCCCCAAATGAATCGGTAGCAACAGAGAGTGCCCGCAGGGAACTTTGTGTCTTCCTCATTGTTTCTCCTGACACTTACTTTGTTTTCTGTCAGCAATTATTTAAGAGAGACATAATTGCATTGTTCGTTGTCTCTGCATGCAACAATCTGCATGGTATATCAGCTATTTTGAGAACCCTAACAAACGGAGCTGCAGGAGATAGTTATTCCAATCACTTAAGCCACACGCACAAGAGAATAGTTTCCTGAGGTGTTGGATCTTCGTGATGACACTAAAACGAAGCAGCTGTGTGATCTCCGGCCTCTAATTCCAGCTGTTTAAGACGGACACAACTGCTGCCTGGCTTGTCTTACTAACTTACTAATCACATGTGACCTCTATGATGTGACACAGATTTACATGTGGCCTCACAGAAAAACACGCCGGAGGGTTTCTGTTTGGCTCTCCTCTTTCTAACATCATCTGTGAAGCGCGACGTATGCTGAGATAGTCAGCAGCCGAAAGCAGAACACCGCATTGTGTCTTCTCCCACACACACTCTGCTGTCTGTTCACACGGAAGAATAAATGTTGATACAGAATATATATCTGGGTGTCTTATGCAATATTCTGCGTGGTGATATCTTTACTGAAAATGACAGGGTATGAAAAGAGAATAAGATCTTTAGGGAGGCAATGCCTTCCAGTTGCTGCACAGTTAATCACCAAATTCTTTCCCTCTGGAGATGTAATAAGATCCATTTAGTGAGAAAAGGAATAGTTTGACATTTGGGATATTTGCTTATTTGCTTCCTTGCAGTCAGATTAGAAGATTTATATCGCTGTAACTTATCCGCAGTGGATTTGAAGCTGCAGCCAGCAAAGAGAATACAAAGTAAAAAGGTTTTCTGGGGGGCTCACGTGGTGGACTGTTACATGACGGGCACAGGGACTTTCTGGAGTCTGGTTGGCTGGCAACCTAAAGTCACGACAAAACTCCAGGAAGTTTCAACAAGAAGCCAGGAAAACGTCTGACACATGAAAGCATGGGAATGAGTGAGCTTTGGAGGTGCCGGTAGACGGTGTGACAGGGTTTCCCCCTGTTTCCAGTCTTTGTGCTAAGCTAAGCTAACTGTCTCCTGGCTGTTACTTCACACTAAGCCCACAGACACGAGAAGGGAATCGTTTCTCTCGTCTAACTCTCTGCAAGATGGTGAAGAAGCATATTTATCAAAAAGTAAGACTCTTCCTCTGACATTGTTCCAGGTTAATGATAAATATATAAAGATAAATGTCTCCGTAATGCTATGCGATTAATAAAACATTCAGGCTGTTAACTGGAATTTATGCATGGCTTCAATAATTCATACCATGTGATACTAACCAGCAACCAGTGACCATAAACACCTGAGTGAACATGGTGTTTTATGCCTTAACAAGTTAAAAACTCTCCATAAAAAATGCGCACACTGAGTAATGGGGTTCTGAATTGGGATATACTGTATATAGCAAGAAGGCGAAGACAAGACGACTGATATTGCATAGTGATCCCTCCGTTAAATCTCCAGAATGGGTTCTTCTTTCCACACCTGCCCAGCGCCCGTACGCTCCAACGTCTTGCTCATTTGAATATGAAAGGGCACTGGAAGCATACATCATGATGATTGATTCTGAGCGGATTGGGGGAAAGAGTCATTTGTCACGTTGCGCCTCAGAGTCCAGAGCATTGCAATCTGTCTTTATATCAGAAGGCCAACATATAGATCTACTAATTAAGTAGCGACTCAGAGATCATCATTACACCTGGATGAGAGCTGCAGCATGCCAACTCTATAGATAACAAATGTATTTTGGCAACCGATAGCTGTCTGAACGCCTGTACCCGTTAGCATTGCTCTGCTATCCATGTGCAGAGTGTTCCAGCTCAATCACAATTTAAAACCCGTCCAATTCAATACCACACAGCCCAGATTATTATCTTGTCAGCAACCTGTGTAAAACCATAAAACCATTACATGAGCCACAGAAAACATAAGCATAAAAAGATTTGTATCTGCATCAAATAAGCAAAGATAAAATGTTAAATAAATAAGCTGAACCAGCCCCTCATATTTCCATGTTAGTGTCAATGATGATGACTTCTTTGCCCTGAAATGAAAGCTTGTTTCGTGATATTGTTTTCACAATATTTTTTAAAGCCCCGCCAAAACCGAAAGCAGCCCAAATTTAATTTACCAGTCCAACGCTTTTTCTCCCAGCTCAATCAAAAGTAACCAGCCCAACCTGGAAGCACTGCACGTGCTGTTACAGCACATCCTGCTGTGTGTACAAGCAAACCTTCAGCATCTCGGCACGCTCTGAAAGCTGCAGCCTTTCTCCTACAATGTCACATGTTCTGGGGTGAAGTATACGCTTCCTGGGTTAACATGCCCGTTGAGCTGGAAGACGCACGAATGTGGCATCTGTTGTAGGTTTTTCAGGTGAGTGTTGGATGTGTGGGATATCTGGTTGCCTCTTGTTTCAGTGACTGCTGGGTCGGTTCCCTCCACGTCCTCTTTAATCCAATGTTGGAATACATTGCTCTCAGACGTAATTATTTCAGCCCGCTCCCAGGCAATAATGTGATTTTCTGTCTCACACTGACTTTAGAAGGCTAATTTTAAGCTTTCCCGCTCTGCTTGATGTTTCTTTGAAGGAGTATGCACGTCAAGAATCTTCATTTCCTCTTAGATGAGAGGAATTGGATTTCATAAATCATACTTCATTTCTTTACAAATTTGATCCTTGAGGGTGAACTAGAAGCTGGCACGGTTTGATGTGAGGGTTTTACAGGAGGATGGATGCGATATATTTAATTAGCCTTTGCATGTGTGCTGCATGTAGCACCTCTATCTGCAAGACAGGTGTACAGTATAACTCCTGACATACTTTTGATTTTTGCAAAATGTAAAGGTAGAAAAATAAACTCATCTTTGTACAAATAGACAAAATTGTTTTCTTAACGAAAACAAAATTTCTTTCTGCTGTTCTTGTGTAAAATAAAAATTAAGTTTGACCAAAATATCTGTGCATTAATGAATTTACAACAAGTCGTAATGAGGATAAAACAATAATCTATTTGTGTCATCCAAGCTTATAAATTCACCTTGTTGGTTTGTTTTTGCTCAGCATGCTTTAAGATTAGATTCATGAGTGTGCAGAGCGAAAAGCCTGGTGCTTCCACAGGGTTAGTGTGTGTGGGTGGAGGAGACTAGGCGAGGAAATCATTTCGCTGTCAATAAAAAAATAAATAGCAGCCATTGCATTTATATTTCACCATTCGACATAAATAGTTGCATGATTTCTTTTCACCGCAATAAGACACACAATAACAGAAACCATCCCTGAGGTTCAGACAATGCATGAAACGCCCTTCCTTTAAAACTAACAGAGCAGTCATTCAAACATGCAGCACACACACAATCATTTTCATTATTATTAATAAGTGGTTTGGTTTGACCTTCAGTCTGCCTGCTGGGACCCAGAAAAAGCACATTTGGTAACAGAAACATAGCATCTTACAATACATAGAGACACGCAATTATTAATTATTATTAATCTTATACCAGCAGTGTGGTGGAGCATTTATAGTTTATGTTTATTTATGTTTTGGTCCAGAGCGTCTGCCCGTCAGCGCTGATTCTCACCTAAAAGACATGAAGAGTATCCTTGTATATTTATTTTCACACATTTATTTAAATATCCTGTTGATTTCTTTTCAATTTCCCAATTATTGGTAATTGACTGAGGACCTCAAGTGGACGGTTGATGAACAACACGCTCCACTGAGAGAGAAACGTGAAAGAAAAAGCTGCGTCACTACGTACCGTGTTAACGGTGTTCGCCTGGCGTGACGTTGCCGCTGCTGTCGTCCTTTCTAACCTGCAGCCTTCCCACTCAAACAAAAGACGAATCCCTCTCCGGATCTGACAGTAATAAGCTTCCCACGCTTGCTCCTTGTAGTTTGACCTTTGCACTGTCGCACTAAGTGTGTCGGTGTCTCATCTAACCAGCTGGCAAATCTTCAGATCAACTGTTTATTACAGCGGATGAAAGTGTTTTCATCGGGGAAATGTATGTTTCCATCTTTGTACATATTTGTATTGAGGATTAGTGATTTTTTCATGAGTAAATATTACATTCTAATAGTGATAACAGAGCAGATAGGCCACTGCAACATGAAAACAAATAAAGGAAAGTACTCTGATAGTGTTGCACTCATTGAATCTCATTGAAAGATGACCGAGCTGTCAGGGCTGAAGTCCCGGAGTCACCTCATTCATCACATTTAAGTACAAACTGGTTGACAGATCGCTTCATAGTTTAAATACCTTCTCATGACAAACTGAATTTGTGTGATTTGTTTTGCTTTGTGAAGTTGTATTGTTGAATCCCTTTACCTCGACAAGGAATGGAGGTGAAGTGAAATCTCTCACGCGATGTTGTTATTGCCTTGTGATAATGTGATCAATCTTTGATCAAGTTTGCATTAATTGCTGGATGTTTCAACCATTTATTCATGTGTTTCCAACTTCCAACTTTTTCATGACTTTCAGCTAACTTTCTCAACTTTCTCAACTTTGAACTGTAAATCTACTCAAGATCAGTATCACAGTAATTTCGAATGGTTTCTCTCTCTCTCTCTCAAATCACAATTTCTATGTTTCAGTTTTGTTGGTTGAGTTAAGTTAATTAATTGAGCTTTCCCTGCTGGCTAATGCACGAATACAAGTATAGCTATATACTTCCCCTGCTTGGGATCTGTCCTAGAATCAGTATTCTTCTCAAAGTAAATGGACAAACACACTCACACACACTCACACACACGCTTCATTTCATCGGGGAGTTGAAAGTCGGGTAGGAATGGGTCAGAGGGTACTTTAATTGAAATTTAAATGATCTAATTCACAGCGCTAAACAGCCTCTGGATAAATTCTGTCCTCGTCTGAAAATCATTTTAAATTCCTCAAAGCTCGGTCTATCTTTTTCTGAGATGTTTAATTTAAATTCAAATTGGCTCCTTCTCTGAGGTGCATTCTCCAGAGAAACAGAGGAGGAAAACAACAATGATTCAGGAGCCAAATGAAATAGTAATCACTGGAGCTGACGGCCACAAGTAGTAATGTTGACGAGGTTCATTACCTCTCATCTTAACAGCTTAAGTTGCATTCAAAGAGGAAACAAACGACTTAATATTTCAGTCAGACATGTTTATCATTTTAAAAAATGTTGGCGTCTGGACTCCGACCACGTTTGTCCCCACAGACATGAATACATGAGATACTAGGGATTGATGATGAAACATATCCCCCCTCGTGGCAGCCTGGACGTGGATGCTGAAAGAGCAGGTAGCACAATGATGCTGATGCAGGGCAGCAGCATCATAGAGATGGGAAATGTTAGACTGTAGCGTGGACTGAGGGTGTGTTTGATATATACAGCTCGCGGGCATCACTTTCTTTATTTTGGTTAATATTTGTGCATATCTGCTCCATAATGACCAATAACTGGAGGTCACATCTGTAATTGCTTGTTATGTGCAATATTATTTAACAGATCCTTCTTTCTGCACACGCCATTCTTTCATTAATGAATCTGAACCGCTGAAACGAGGATTCTTCATGCTCTGGATTACTAAAGCATGCATATACACAGATTTGCAGAAGGTTTCATAATTTCCAGGAAAGTTATTGCCAGAGGTTGCAGCTCAACAGTGCCTGAGGTGTGTTTAGTCTTTGTGAAGTCTGGAGAGAAATACAAGCAATATGCTTTAGTCATTATTAGAGTTAATTAAACAGGAGCGCTAAGAGGATTCTAAAAACAGAATGATGAGCTCAGAGAGCTGGTGAGCCAAGCTGTGAGGAGACGGACGGTAAACCTCAGTGTTCACATTTTACTTTGTTGGACTATGATTACCACGAGCAACTTAGAATGTAGGTGAATATTTACAGTGGGTACGGAAAGTATTCAGACCCCTTTAAATTTTTCACTCTTTGTTTCATTGCAGCCATTTGCTAAAATCAAAAAAGTTCATTTTATTTCTCATTAATGTACACTCGGCACCCCATCTTGACAGAAAAAAACAAATGTAGAAATTTTTGCAAATTTATTAAAAAAGAGAAACTGAAATATCACATGGTCATAAGTATTCAGACCCTTTGCTGTGACACTCATATTTAACTCACATGCTGTCCATTTCTTCTGATCCTCCTTGAGATGGTTCTACTCCTTCATTGGAGTCCAGCTGTGTTTAATTAAACTGATTGGACTTGATTAGGAAAGGCACACACCTGTCTATATAAGACCTTACAGCTCACAGCGCATGTCAGAGCAAATGAGAATCATGAGGTCGAAGGAACTGCCCAAGGAGCTCAGAGACAGAATTGTGGCAAGGCACAGATCTGGCCAAGGTTACAAAAGAATTTCTGCAGCACTCAAGGTTCCTAAGAGCACAGTGGCCTCCATAATCCTTAAATGGAAGAAGTTTGGGACGACCAGAACTCTTCCTAGACCTGGCCGTCCAGCCAAACTGAGCAATCGTGGAAGAAGAGCCTTGGTGAGAGAGGTAAAGAAGAACCCAAAGATCACTGTGGCTGAGCTCCAGAGATGCAGTAGGGAGATGGGAGAAAGTTCCACAAAGTCAACTATCACTGCAGCCCTCCACCAGTCGGGGCTTTATGGCAGAGTGGCCCGACGGAAGCCTCTCCTCAGTGCAAGACATATGAAAGCCCGCATAGCCCGCACAGACTATGAGAAATAAGATGCTCTGGTCTGATGAGACCAAGATTGAACTTTTTGGCGTTAATTCTAAGTGGTATGTGTGGAGAAAACCAGGCACTGCTCATCACCTGCCCAATACAATCCCAACAGTGAAACATGGTGGTGGCAGCATCATGCTATGGGGGTGTTTTTCAGCTGCAGGGACAGGACGACTGGTTGCAATTGAAGGAAAGATGAATGTGGCCAAGTACAGAGATATCCTGGAAGAAAACCTCTTCCAGAGTGCTCTGGACCTCAGACTGGGCCGAAGGTTCACCTTCCAACAAGACAATGACCCTAAGCACACAGCTAAAACAACAAAGGAGTGGCTTCGGAACAACTCTGACCATTCTTGACTGGCCCAGCCAGAGCCCTGACCTAAACCCAATTGAGCATCTCTGGAGAGACCTGAAAATGGCTGTCCACCAACGTTCACCATCCAACCTGACGGAACTGGAGAGGATCTGCAAGGAAGAATGGCAGAGGATCCCCAAATCCAGGTGTGAAAAAGTTGTTGCATCATTCCCAAGAAGACTCATGGCTGTACTAGCTCAAAAGGGTGCTTCTACTCAATACTGAGCAAAGGGTCTGAATACTTATGACCATGTGATATTTCAGTTTTTCTTTTTTAATAAATTTGCAAAAATTTCTACATTTCTGTTTTTTTCTGTCAAGATGGGGTGCCGAGTGTACATTAATGAGAAATAAAATGAACTTTTTTGATTTTAGCAAATGGCTGCAATGAAGCAAAGAGTTAAAAATTTAAAGGGGTCTGAATACTTTCCGTACCCACTGTAAATCAGAGGGAATAGATGAGTCATTGTGTTTGTGAAATGTTTCGACTAGGCGGTGGGATGTGGCAGGATATGAATTTTAAAGTAATAGCTGTTGTCATAATAGAGTCAGTTATGGATCTTGATCACAATTAGAGTATCAAATGGAAATTGCTTTTGTACATGTTTTGAGGCCTGCAGGAAGGATCTGTTATGTACAGTACAGTCAGTCCATGGTCTTTTTTTGCATCAAAACTAAGATGATTTGATTTTGTTTGACCATCAGCGTTAAAATTACAGCTCCATTGTGAAAGTCGAAATGAGTAATATGCAACGTATCCTCATGCAACTGTTCTTACATATCTCACAAAAAAGTTGCTCTTCATTTTTTCATGCGATTTCCCACTAAACTCCAGCAACACCTGTCAAATTCCTCTTGTTACATGCATACACTCTTTTCAAGATAAACTTCGGTCTCCACAGGAAACAACTTAGTTAGGTTTAGGCAACAAAAGTACTTGGTTAGGTTTAGGAAAATATTGTGTTTTGGGTTAAAATAACTATGGAAGTTTTGTGACAAACAGTGACTTCTCCTTTTTCACAAGCGACACAAACAACGGTATCCTGAAGATCGGCTTCTGTTTGACCCATCCACCTCTACTCCCGACCACCCCGCGCGGACTTTCACTGCTTTATACTTTCTGGCTCATGATTACGTGATTTATATCCAAATTGATTTTGTGGGATATCTAAGAATTGCAGCGCATTGATTTTCAGGCACAGGTAAACGCTGTATGAGAAGCGCCTGTAATATGAACGTTGATATTGTCCAATGTCATCTCTGTATTATGTGACGAGAGATTTGATGGTTGTGTGTTTGTGCACTGGGGCCCGTTGTACCTCACTCACACCACTGGTGGTGTTCTCAGAGAGAGACCAGAGTCACTGTGTTGCACTGAGGCGGCTCAATTATTTATCCCAAATAACGTGGAGACGGTTGCTGAGAGCAGCGTGTTTCATGGTAACATTATTCTTTGTGCCTGAGGCTGATTAGGAATAAGAGCTTATCTGAACTCTACTTCCCCCTCTCAGGATGTCCCCTGCTGGACTCCAGTACCTTTTGTAGGCTGCCAGATATCCAGAAGCTTTGAATCCCACCCCCTACAGATGCTGCTTCAGGAGTCTCAATGTGGGAACAGCTGCATCTCCCTGGAACAGCTGATGCGAGACAGCGAATATATACATAGTGTCAAAACAGTCTCATAAATAGGCTTTGTACATGTGCCTCTAATTTACAACTTGTATATCATCATTTGTAAATGAACACAAACAGTTTGCTTGTCATAATTTCACTCAAACATCCCCATTTGCATGTTTAAATAACGTTCACGATCCTCAAATTCACTTGAAAATCATTGACATAGCATTTTAAATGTCAGCTGTTATTGTAATGTGTAGGAGGACAGAAGCGATCAGTACAACACATTTGCAGGATGATTCGTTATACAACTAGGCTACAAAGTAATAATATCGCTCACCTCTATAACAGAGAATTAAGGTATAATCAGGCCAAGAATTTAATGTAAATTAAATATTTACTTTGTGAAAAATAAACTGCACAAAGCCCTTTTATGGACACCTACTTTGTAAATTGACGTTGGTGGGCAAATGTACTTTAACGCAGGCCCATCAGTTAGAAATGTAACAAATGTCTGCGGGCCTTTCACAATAAAACCACTGAACTTCCAACTTATCACACAAAGGAAAGAGTCACGCGGACTTCCTGTCTGTGTGGAAGAGGCGGAGTCAACAGTCTGTGTGCTAACAGACCGACAGACGGACCGAAGTGACTGTTTTACTTTATCGGGTTCATAATGTGGAGAACTCCTGTTCTACAGCCAGTCAGCTGACGACATGGATGAGCCACAGAAAGTGAACAGATATCATAAACGCATATATAACGCAGCATACATTTAGCGGCCAGGATTCAAATCAAAGTAAGTGTAAGAAGGTTCGTCTGGTTGTTGTGTTCCGCTGCTCAGGCCGTTTGTCTCTAAATAGCACAATATGCGCATTAATATGCGCGTTTCTAGTTCCTGCACTCGGCCTGATTGTATCTCTTCTCACCGCCTACTTGATACTATGTAACGATTTCAACCCTGATGGCTCTTCTGAGTTCTTCTTCTACGGTTTAACCCCCAGCAGCGTCAAAAATGAGAGTCCTGTGAAAGTCTTCCTGTCTCTGCACACTCAGCTGATTCTGTTTACAAGTAAATAAACCGTGTCATGCTTTTTTGTTTCTTTTTGTTTAATGATGTTTTCGCCGTGTCACGATACGGTGTGTTTGTGGTTCTCTATCAGAGGCTCCCCGTGAAACCCTTCCCACCATGGTGCAGGAATACCAGTCCCCCGTCCGGGTCTACAAGCACCCGTTTGAGCTGATAATGGCGGTGAGTAGCTGTGTTGATGTCCAGTGACATGGTTTACTATTAGAATGTGAGAATTATGCAGGATCTTTCATAACTAACATGGAGGTTTAAGGTGCACCTGTGAGGCTGTGGCCAGTGTGGCTTTGACCCTCACACATTACTCTAAATATGAAACAGAACATATTGAAGCATAAAGTGTGTTCCAGGTTCAGTTTATAGGAAACCAGACACTTTCACAAGAAGCTGTGTCTGCCTCTCAGGGTCACCTGTCTCCCTCTTGATGTAAACGTGTTCAGAGAATTGACAGAATAAACTGAAAACACTGTTTTCTTCTGGTGGTAAATACATTAATATGCAGCTCAGGCTAAATACTGTGAGAAGCTGCTTATTAAACTGTATTTGCCTCTTTAACTGGTCTAAATGTTCATCGATCAGACAACTAATCTGTTGTTTTGGTTGCACTACTGAGATTTATTTAGTATTTTTATGATTTTTCATGCTGAATGACGTATTTCCAACGAGGTTGTGAGCACATCTTTGGTAAACACGAGATTTAAAGTTGTGCTTCTTTGTGGAGAAACTCAGTTTTACAAATCTCTTGATTAAATCAACTTATTGATTAGTTGACAACATTTTAATAAAGAATTTATTATTGAATTTGAAATTATTGGTAAAGCTACTCTTATTACAGAAGCATCTGTCGCTGTGTGAGCCTTGAACATCTGGGCCAAGTTATTCAGTGCAATTCTTTCTAGCTTTTTAATGTAACTTTCAACATGTTTATGTCAGCAGTATTCAACAGTCACACCAGGGAAATGCACTGAAACAAAGATGGAGATCCTGTTTTCACTCTTGCTTTTCTCTTTAATATTTCTTTGTCATGTGATAAACTATCGAGGGAAATGTCTCCTTATGATGCTGATATAGTCTCTTCACTTACAACCTTCAGCTCACGGCTCTCTGTGAAGCAAAAGTAGGACAAAGGGAAAATTAAAAGTGCATTTCCAAGATTCTGTTTTCACAGTCTGCTCTCTGCAGTTACATATTAAGCTAAACTCTTGTGCAATATCCTCAGAGGTGAATAAAGACAGCAGCACGGCAATGACGCTCTGCAGACTCTATTTCCTTCACTGAGCAGTCCAAGTCGACACCAACTTCATTTCCAATGAAACATCTCTCACAAAAAATCCCGGCTCTGAAATTCACCTTGCATCACTGCACGTTATTGAAAAGGGTCTCATAATAAGCCCTTTGTGAAAAGTGAATAATCGCTCCTGTGAAAAGATCCAGGCCTCTGCAGCCTGAAGGAGAGAATCCAGTGTATAGTCTGCTCCCATTTATCTCTGGATGTTGTCATTAGTCCCCTGGCTGATATCACAATTTGTGTCCTGGAGAGCACTCAATGTTTAACCAGTTACATCACCGCTTTGCCTTTTCATGACGCGGCTTCATTTTCCTGCGTTTGTATGTAGAAGATGCACGAAGCTGCCTGTTGACTCCTGAAGAACTGCATTTAATCAACTTCCCCCGAGGAAGCAAAGCATTGCTGCACAGCTAATGTGAAATATGATGGTGGAAAATGTTGTTTTCTGACATTACAGACAAAATGTTCTAATCTGCTCATCTTTTTTATTTTGTGCTCCAATTAATGCGTTTATGCTTAAAGCTCTGCGAGGAAGGACGACCATTTTCAATCAGTGAAAACGTAACGATGCACAACACAAGTCAATGCTGCTTATTTACCATGGCAACCTTTCCCACTGTGGATAATGTAATCTTATCGATTAGATATATAATATGCTGTGAAATATCAATACAAGCTGGATGCATATGTGTGTGTTTGTTGCTGAAACACCAGTGCTTAAAGGGACAGTTCACCCCCAAATCAAAAAGACATATTTTGCTATTTGTCAATCTAGATTGTCATCCTCGACCATCCATATATAATTTATACTGTATATATCTTTTTTTGTCCCCCTGTGTAGCAAAATGTGAGTGCTCGTTGTGCAACCCTGTTGTACAATGACCGATATAAACCTTGTTACCTAATAACCTTGTGAGCCGTTTCAAACCGGGTCATGATTCCTAGAAAGAGACATTGATGTTGAGTTTTATTGGAGAGAAGGCAGACATCTTTACTGCATATAGCAGACATCTTTACGGCATATATCTCCAAAACTAAGCAACTCGCACCAACACAATCTAGATTGATAAATAGCACAACAGGTAAGTAGAACAATATGTATTTTTGATTTACGAGTCAATTGTCCCTTTTACGTATTCATTTGGAGTCGAAAAAAAATACAAATCCGATCTTTTATTTGTTCCTTTGATCCCTTTGTTATACTATAGTAGGTTGAACTCTGCACACATGTACTAGTTCAGGCTGTCAGTTTACCTCAAGAGTGGAAGACATAGTCTTCTACTCATTCATTGTTGCTAAACATTAAAAGCTGTCTTTACTGTGATGGTGGAGTTCCTTCCCTGCCTTCTGTAACTGTATTTTATCAGTAAAAACCACACAACTACTAGTTGCATAGACTGAGGACTGTTTTTTTTGCACCCAGTGACTCGATCAATATTTACAGGTGAGCTGCGGTCACAGCTTGGACAGATGGTCATGCATTGGGCTGTGGGCAGTAAAAAGCAACTGGCTGCTTGTAAACGCTGCCACAGCAGCAGCAGCTCGTGTTCGTATCTTCTGTTAAAGCCACTAACTAGTAAATGCGTCCTAACCAGACGCAGAAAGGATGTGCTGTAAATCACATGTTGTCGTCTCGAGTCCAGCAACAGAACGGTTTACTCTTCTTGCAAATACAAGTGACCCTATAATGGGGCCATTCAAAGCGACTCTCCCGTCCAATCAGAGAGCTTCCTCAAAGTGGGCAGGACAAAAACCCTCTCTGGGAACAGAATGTACAGAACCAGCTCTTCAAAAGAAATACAAGTACAGTGGAAAAAGTTTACAGCGATCAGCTGCATATGGATCTGAAAGCTCGGGGCAGAATCGTTCCAAACACTGTTTGAATAATGAGCTCATAGTACTCAAGTAGTCCGCTTACAGTGTACATGTGGGGAAAACAATTAAGAACTACAGTTATTCTCGTTGTAACCTGTCTGCTTTCATGGCGGGTAATAGAAAGTCTTTGTCTCTTAATGAAAAGCGTTGTCTCCGTGAGCCTTGAAGTGCCAAAAACAAGAGGCAGAGAGAGATGCCGCAGTGGAGCTTGTTGTTCCTCAGGCTGCCTTGTGTACAAACGAGGAGAAACAGTCGCGGCTGCCAGTGATGGAGACGGAAAACAAGTGTGCTCAGGGAAAGCACTTGTAGTTGAAGCCGCGCTCGAAACGACTGTATTGCATTTTGAAACGGTCAATAAAATTCAGTAAATGATGTAATAATCATCCGCTCATAGGGATCAATTTGACCTGGATAGATAAACCTGCAAAAACTCCTTAAAGGAGAATCCACATTGATACTATTGAAAATAAATCACCAATATCAGTTTCAGCTTTGATAACGTGTCGATGTAAACTCACTGTGAGTTCTTCATCGAACCAAACGCCGAGATATTCATAACATCGGTTTCTTCAGTGCGTTTCCTTCACGTGTGGTTTATTTCTCCGCTCTCAGGCCTACGTGAGGAGGTTCCCAAAGTCGCACCTGATCCCAGTGTTTGTCGACAGCGAGATCATCAGCGAGAGCCACAGCAAGGACGGATCCACGCTGGTGACCGAGAGGCGGTGTGTGATCGACATTGAGGCTCCTCGGCTCCTTAAACGGGTACCTCTCCTCCGACGTTTCACAGAGCATGAAAGGCCATGAAGCAATCGGATCATTTAATCAGATCATTTATTGTTTTATATAACCCATCACATCTCTGACTTTGTTCCTGCCTGCAGATCGCTGGTGTAGACTACTTGTACTTTCTGCAAAGGAACACACTCAATCGCAGAGACAGGACGCTCCAAATTGAGGTCCACAACGAGACCTTTTCCAACAGGGTCGTTATCCGAGAGTGCTGCAACTACACGGTGAGCCCCAGAGTTTCATTTCTTTGTTTTTTTATATTTTACTTTTAGATTGCCAAGTGCAGAACAAGAAGTGGCAGTCCAGATCCCCTCTGTTAAATGTGCATGTGTGTTTTTTCTATTCAGAGCTTCTATCATTGATCTTAATGATCCTCTTCTAGTGTGTTCATATGCACTAAACCCTTGTGTCAACAGGTGGAGTCTTTAAAGTCAATGCCGTGTGACTCACTCAAATAGTACCTACCCCGCCGAAACATTTGCTGTATTTCCACCACGTAACCCTCGCCAGCAATATTGTTTCGGCTGCATGTGATCACCTCATCTGTGACATGTATTCATCATTTTGTATTTTATCGCTGCTTTTGTAGTTTGCTGTGACACACAAGTGAAATGTCAAGTACTATGATGTATTTAGTTGAGGTTTTGGTGCCCCATCACAGATGTGTATCCTCTCCCACAGGTTCATCCAGACAACGAGGACTGGACGAGCTTCGAACAGACGGCTAGTCTGGACATTAAGTCCTTTTTCGGCTTTGAGAGCACGGCAGAGAAGCTAGCTATGAAACAGTACGCCAGCAGCATTAAAAAGGTTTGCCTCTTTAACTTTTACATTCATGGAAATCATCCTAGAATGTGCCCACGGTATCTGAGCTCTGTGATCTATTGAGTAGGTCTGTTCTTGCTTTACATGTATTTGTGATAATGTCACATGAACCTGAAGTCTCCGTCCTGTGTTGTAGGGTAAAGAAATGATTGAGTACTACCTCAAAGAGCTGGAGGAAGAAGGAGTAACTTACATACCTCGATGGACTCCCCCTGTTGTCTCTGGCGCTGCCAGGCTTCAGCTGCTACCTCGCTCCACTGCCAGAGCCATCCCAGTCAGCAGTGCTAAGACCGGCCCGGACAGCAAAGACCCGACCTGTCCCTCAGAGATAGCGGCAGGCTCTCCCGACGGTCAGTGTTTCCTCACTGGTCACAATTAAGTACAGAGTAGCAGCCAACGCACAACACCACAGTGATAAAGTTAAAATACGTATAAGTCATGCTCTTGCTTCCTCATCGACTCGATCGACGAAGGACTGAGATCTTTACAGAGGGTGAAAAGTCTGTAACTAATAACGGGAAAGTAATGATTGATTTAAAGGTACTATATGTAGTATGTGATGTGTACCGAGCTTTTAATCTCGCAGCACTAACCCTGCTTGACTCTATTTCTAACAACAATGTTGAAAAAACAGGAAACGGGGCAGCAGAATCAACTTAACCTGTTATTCTTTTCTCATGCTGACAATGCAACACGACAGAATAGGTTGTTTGCCAGTCACTCCCAAAAAGACGTGTATAATAATAACCTTTGGAGAGTACTAGCGACAGGCACTCACTGCGGTCACAGTTTTAAATACGTGGATAGAATTTTGAATTTTAAGTGAAACTAAAGCTACTTTGTCAGGTTTAAGAACACATCATGTTGTAGTTGAAAACAAGTACGTTTTGTACGTTACATTGTACGTTACATTGTACGTTACATTGGCTATTGTACAGCTCATGTGCTAACTTTACACTTTACATGTTGTTTTGGCCCGCAGACAAGCTGGATGCTGACTACATCAGACGTTACCTTGGTGATTTAACACCTCTGCAGGAGAGCTGTCTCATTCGACTGCGCCAGTGGCTCCAGGAAACCCACAAGGGAAAGGTCACTTAAACACAAACACATGTTGTCTGACGAAAGAGCAATTTGCGCAATTATGTAAAATACACATTTATTCCTGGACACTCACTCACGCAAGCCAGACTTCTGCTCAGCTCTCGCATGTGCTGTAGATTACAAATAGAAAATAACAAGCCTCCGTTGGCTGAAAGGTCAAGAAATGTCTCTGCAGTTATTAGACCCCTGCTTGTTGTTGTACAGATTCCAAAGGATCAGCATGTGCTACGCTTCCTGAGGGCCAGAGATTTCAACCTGGACAAGGCCAGAGAGTTCTTGTGCCAGTCGCTGACCTGGAGGAAGCAGCATCAGGTAGATTTCCTGTTAGACACGTGGGAGCGCCCGGCACTGCTTCAGGACTATTACACTGGAGGCTGGCACCACCACGACCGAGGTACTGTGAGAGTAACAATGGCTAGCCGCCAATTTCATCTTCACCTCATCTCATTTCCATTGTGTTTGTCTCGCTGTGGCTTGTCTGGACGAGTGAAAGCGAACGTCACGATATTTAGCCTTCTACATTTGAAAAAGTCCTCATGGGTTGAAATGGCCTGTTAATTATTGGCTGTAAAAAGTCTGAGCACCATCTGCTCTCGCTCCCATCTTTGAAAATGAGTCATTGCTTTTTTTACAGCTCAGCTGATCCACCAGGGTTCAGGATGTGGCCTTGTGACTCATTCTGCCTATTGATTTTACTCTACTGTTGTGTGCGTGTGCGTGTGCGTGTGTGTGTGTGTGTGTGTGTGTGTGTGGTTTAGAGGGACGTCCTCTGTATATCCTGCGTCTGGGGCTAATGGACACTAAGGGCTTGGTGCGAGCCTCAGGAGAGGAGGGGCTGCTGAGACAGGTGACATGAATATATGCACCTGATTTAAGCCATAACGTGCACATGAACATTTTATTTTAAAGTATCGGTAATGCCACAACTTGAATGTGACCCAGGTCCTGTCCATCAACGAGGAGGGACTGAGGCGATGTGAAGAAAACACCCGAGTCTTCGGTCGACCCATTAGGTGCCTCAATATGAATCTGTCTTCTGTCAGTGTCTCATTGGCTCACAGCTCATGAGGTTTACACGTGTGTGTGTGTGTGTGTGTGTGTGTGTGTGTGTGTGTATATATATGTATGTATGTATGTATGTGTATATATATATATATGTATATATATATATGTAATGTCTCTGTCAATGTGTTGGTCAGCTGCTGGACTTGCCTGGTGGACCTAGAGGGTCTTAACATGCGTCACCTGTGGAGACCAGGTGTCAAGGCTCTGCTGAGAATCATCGAGGTGGTGGAGGCCAACTACCCCGAGACTCTGGGTCGCCTCCTCATACTGAGGGCGCCCAGAGTTTTTCCAGTGCTCTGGACCCTGGTGAGAATAAATCGTTTTCAATGTGCAGCCGACTGTGGAGGAATGGATGAAGATGTACAGCACAGATGCAGGGATTGCATCTTGCATTGTGAATACGAGCAAATGATAAACAAAGAAGAAATGGAGAGGAAGCCATGCAGTATGTAGATCCTCATGGGGATTTGATTATTGCTACTGTACAGCAATATGTCATAAATAAATAAATATATATATATATATATATATATATATATATATATATTTATTTATTACTATTTATTGTCCAATGGAAAATTCCATCAGAAATGCTAATATAGTATCAGTTATTATGACGATCAAATCAATATAAAGTTCACATACAGATCCATAAACCAGCCAACCCGTTCATTTCTTAAACGTGACTCATTCCAGCACTCTTGGATCTACGTTTAGGGTTCATAACGTGAAGCTGCCGTTCCTCTCATGACTCTTGGGGTCTTGTTTCCAGGTCAGCCCCCTGATCGATGAGAACACCCGCAAGAAGTTCCTCGTTTACGCTGCAAACGACTACCAAGGTCCAGGAGGATTAGTGGACTATATTGACAAAGAGATCATCCCTGACTTCTTGGAAGGCGACTGCATGGTGAGTTTTAGTCCAGGTCTGTAGTGTGCAGTATGCATTTATTCTCTTTCCACTCTATACATAAACAAGCCAAGACAATTACACATTAACACATTCATGTGGTTGAGCTTAATATAAATATAAATATATATATATATATATATATTTATATTTTATTCCTCTGCCCTCTCCAGTGTGACATCCCTGAAGGAGGTTTGGTCCCCAAATCTCTTTACAGGACAGCAGAGGAGCTGGAGAGTGAGGAAAACCGCCTGTTGACCGACTCCATCTATAAGAGTGCCAGTATTTTCAAGGGAGCCCCATATGAGGTACAGACTCCGCCTTTTTAATGGGTTCTCAAATCCACATGTAGCAAAGAGCGAGGCTACCTTAACAGTGCATCAAGATAGGGGCATGGATTATATTCTGTGGATGAGGATGCCACCTGCTGGTAGAAATAGATATTGCAGCAAACGAGAACTATTTGATTAATGGTCCTTTTGTCTGCCGTTCTGTTTCCAATCTCCCAAAATCCTCCTGCAGATGCTGATCGAGATCAACGAGGCCTCCTCCGTCATCACCTGGGACTTTGATGTGTCTAAAGGAGATGTGATCTTCAACATCTACCATTCCAAGAGGGCCCCCCAGCCCCCTAAGAAAGACACTCTCGGAGCCCACGGCATCACGTCCCCGGGGGCCGTTAACGCCCAGATGATAGACAGGAACTGGGTGCTGGGCCAGGACTACAGCATGGTGGAGAAAGCCCTCACCTGCAGGGAGGGAGAGAGCGTTCAGGTCAGAGAGATTGTTCTCGATCCATCTCTGCACTCTGTCCTTTCTTCTGCAGTGTCAACTCAACTTTATTTGTCCCTGTTTGCTGCTGTTGCATCAAAGGAAATTAAAGTCTCCACCACCGCAGACTGAAATTGATCCTGCAGCTCTCCTCTGTTCAAACAGGGCTCCCACGTAACGCGCTGGCCCGGCTTCTACATCCTCCAGTGGCGCTTCCACAGCTCCCCGGCCTGCTCCGCCTCCAGCCTGCCTCGAGTGGATGATGTGCTGGCCTCGCTGCAGGTCTCCTCCCACAAGTGTAAGATCATGTACTACACAGAGGTGCTGGCCTCCCATGACTTCAGGTCAGTTCATTTATTCCACTCGGCTTCTTTTTTCTCTCTCGTCGTGTCCTGTATTCTTGCTGTAATACTCAAGCTGTCTTTCACACAGGCTTCAGCGCTTTTGTGTGTTGTATAATTGTAATATCTCTGGAAGTTAAGTTCCCTTGTGTTTTACATACAGTTTGGTTTTCCCCCTGTTATACTGTGCATATGTTACCTGTTTGTTTTTACAGTATCGTGTTGGTTAGAATCATGCCTGAACGTTTCCTTTCTGTTATTTCCAGGGGATCCATGACCAGTCTGGAGTCTAGTCACAGTGGCTTCTCCCAGCTCAGCGCTGCCACTACTTCCTCTAGCCAATCACACGCCAGCTCCACCGTCTCAAGGTAGCATCTGCCCGCCAGCTGTTTAAAACAGCAGTGACCCGACACTCACTGACATCTTATTTCGTCTGTGCCTTATGCCTCCAGTGAGAGGGGAGCCTTATACTCACACTCTTTTCATGAGAAGTTGACCTGACAAATGGTGGTGAGGAGAGTTTTATGGAAATGTTTATAAATTAACAAATCTTTGTATTTTTATTAATATTTGAGCAGGATCAGTAAAGTTGAATTGATTTCCGTTTCTAGGGAATTATGTATTTACAGTTTCCTGTCCATATGATGACTGACTTGTTTTTGTCATAATAGCACAACATAACAAATTCAATGCACATTGCAAATGTTGAATATCTGTTTTTGTAGTTACAGCAGATGTGTGTCCATAACATTTTTGCTGTGCATCTGCTGGATCAATAAATGCAAAATCGGATGCCTCACAAACAGCAGTTTTTAACAGAAGATGAAATTGAAACTAAAAGTGTTTGTACAATGCAGCGTCTCTCCCAGAAGCTGCTTTTATTATCCACAAGATGTCAGTGTACTCTATGACTTAGCTGCTCTCAGACCTGCAGTGCACTCGGCACAGATGTTTACACTTGCACACGTTGTCTGGTCTTTCAAGAGATACAAAAAAACAATGGTTTAAATAAAGAATTTATCACACGCATTAATATTGATGTAACCTCCAGAGTGTGTTTGTGTCTTTATTCTGGATTATAGAAAATAATGACTGCAGTAGCAGCGCTGCAGTGGGGCAGTCATTTTGAGTCATTCTAAAGATGGGTTATTAATCATTTTTACAGCAAGAGGTGAGACGTTAAGAGCGAGCAAATTATATGAAATATATATTAAAATATGCAGTGTACTCTCTAGATTTCATGTTTTATTTGGACTTGTTAGTCATAGCTGCTGAGTTTTCTGAGGCTGCTAATTTGAATGTAATATAGTGCAGCCCCTTGTGATCTGGCACAGGGCCAGGCAGACAACTGATTTACATAAAACTTTAATTTCCATAAACTTATCAGATGCTTCCAGCTAAAGCTTAATTGAATTTCCCAGTGTTGTTTTCTTGGTTTCCACACTTGTGTCACGTTGCTGCTTATCCCGACGCAATTCCCAAAGTCAGGTGGATTTAGTTTTCTTAGGGATTGATTGACTCCCGCTGGTAATGTCAGGGTTGTTAGAAAGAGGAAGTGTGGTGAGTTTGCCAGAAGCTTACTTACTGAATTACCCAGCTTGCTCTAATGACCTCCCAGGACACACATTGTCCAGATAAATAGCAGCACCTCTTTCTCCTGATGCACTTCGCTTGCTATTAAAACCTCCTCTTCCCGAGCAGTGGTGTGATTTAAAGGCGGAATTATTTTACTGCCGTTCACCGGGTTGAAAAACGAGGTGTATTATGCAGGTAACAACAACATTTGGTAAAATCAACTACTCCTAAATAATGCATCAGCTCATAATGTATCCACATCTGTGGTTGGCCTGACACAGCCATATGAAGGAGGGACGGGGAGCTGACCTATACGGCCACCATGTGCTGGAATGATTTACGGTTACATGATCTGTTATTGATCACAGAATTGGTCTGAAAAAAAAAACACAGACTCAACAGAAGTTGTGTTGATCTTATCCAAACGTGTCTTTGTTGCAGTGACTAAGGCTGGCTGAGAGGCCTGTGGCGTGGCACCAGCACACATAACGTTATGGAGCAGGTTGTGCAGCCTTTATGGCATCATGCTTTCTGACTTTTGAAGCCATCCTAGAGGGCACTTCATCACGTTTTATCCACAATAGAGGCATCCAAGAGGGCACTTTAGTTGCAGTTTGTTCGAACATGGGGGCATCAAGGGGGGCAGTCGCCCCGCGTGCCCCCCCCACCAAAGTCATTGGTCTACTCTGAGGACCATGAACTCCTGTACAAAATGACATGTATGACATATCCACATAGACCAGGGAGTCTGTGTTTCACCCTCTTCCTCAAACCAGATGGATAAATGTTTGCACTAAACTGGTATAAATAATCTTGTGAGTCGTATTTACCAGTAACCGTACATGGCTGTGCATCGATCCTGGAATAAGAGGTCATCTTTGTAGTTTCTGCGACAAATGCATTTGCTGTTGAGACACCGGAGCTCTTTCTATGGGATGATTTTTAGCTCACGTTTCTATTACAAGTGAAATAGAAAACTGGTATGGTGCACAGGTGAGTTTGATGGGTTTAAAGGATTACTATCCTCTGGTTGTACTGAGCATCACAAACACATCAACAAGATCATCTTGAATTTCTCTCAGAAGAAACGGGCCTAAAGATTCACTCCCACTTAAATGCCTGAAAGAAACTGTTCTTTTTCCTTCATCTGCCTCATAAACTGCCGGTTGAGGTGTTCGTTGAGGGTTGAGCAGCAGTCAATGTAACATTTTTAATAATACTGCAACCAGGAACACTAGATCTCTTCATTCTCTGATGAGCACAGCAAGCAGAGGAGGAGGAATGCGCTGATAATGTGCTGCTGAAATAGTCTCCGGCTTCTTGTTAGATATAAACATCCCAGCCTTCACTGGGAATATCTACATGGTAATGAATAATATTTCAGAAGCACCAAACTTAGTGGGGATAGTCAACATGGGGCTGATGTTTTGGGGGGTTGTTTTTATTCTAGTTTTTCTCAAAATAATTACTCGTGAACCACTTTCCCCGTGTCAAAATACTAACATTCTTAAAAATAAAACCATATCAACCCACCTAACTTCTCTATCTAACTATGGCTTTTTTTCTTATTTTATTTTATCACAGATCCTGTCACGCTCCCCGCAGTGATCGTCATTCAAACCTAAGCCCGTGTTTCATTTGCTTCCTTCTCACAAGCCTGACCTTCCCACTAATTGAAAAGGAGAGCGCCGGATTATTGTTAGGAAGGCTCGACGCACTGGAAGAGAAACTTTGTCCAGGATTGTTTGTGTGAACGTGGAGCTTTGTATTACCGTGACGTGCGCAACCTGAAAAACAGTGAATGTTTAATGCTGTGGGCCTGTCGGTTTAACTAATCTCATATGGACTGGGTTGAAATTCATTTTCTGACTTGATGTAGGCTACTAGTGGGCTGGGCCTGATTAATATGTCCACAAACAAATAGATACAGTCACATCTATTTATCGCTGATGCTTCATGGCGCTCATATCTTCTAACATTGATTTTCTCCGCTACCAGAGAGACCATCCATCTATCTAGCTTCAATTTAGGCCAATTTCTGAGCATTGCCCTCATTTGCAAAGAACTGTAGAGGCTCTACTTAAGTCATCTGTTGTTTTTATTGGTTTTCCAACATCAGACCGATTTCAGTGTATTTCTCTGGTGTTTTCTTGGCTCCCTGACTTCCACAGTTGACATTTCCATTCCTCTCACTCTAAATGGGCATTGAACTGTGCAGGTCAGTGTGGGCCTGCCCTCCTTAAATGTTACAGTAGGGAACACACATTTATCTATGGCGTGTTTGGACAGAATACCAAATTTGGAGTGTATCTATGGTAATCTCACAATATCGATCACTTGAAGATGGGTTCTCAAATATCTAATGCATGTAAATCAATACAGTTATGAAACCCTGCAGACACAAAAAGTTACATTTTTGAAAGGTTACACCAATAAATTACATTCTTCAGCGGTCAGTGATCACCTGATGAAAAATGGCCTGATTATTAAAAAATAAAAACTTTAAATTAATAAATAAGATTAATAAAGATAAATTACTTTTTTGTTTTACTTTTTTTGCGATACGAATGTCACTTCCGGTTCACAATGTCGCGCACGTGTCTGTAAAGTCTCATTAACGCTACATGTTTCCAAGAACGGATTATTTTAATGTTTCAACTGGAAAGAGGTCTTTAGGAAATCTGGACCTTTCTTCAAAAGACTGGTAAGTGTTGTGAAAACTAAACCCGCGGGGGATTATCTTTGTAACAATTAATTTATCAATTAACGTTAATTCAAATCTATTGAAAACTATGATTAGGCTACGTTGTAGGCACACATATGGGCACCTCTAATCAAAGGTGTAGTGCTGCTGATTTAAAAAAATTGTTGTTTTGAAAGTGAAAATAAAACTGAATGTGTGCAAACTGAAGCATGCATCAGTGTTGTATTAGTACATAAATAGTAGCTACGTTGGTTGTGGAGTGTGTGGTTTCTGTTACACTATTGGTAGCCTGTAGAGCTACAGTAGTTTAACGTTAGCCTTTCCACTCATCTCCAATCATGCTAAAGTTCTGCTGTTGGCTTTTGTATGAAATCTTCACGCAGTGCAATGAGCCTTTGAACATGTCATAGCAGGAAAACCACACGTGTAGTTAATAAAGTTAATGAGGGCTGCAATCCATTTAGCTTTACCAGTTTCAGTGCACTCAATGGTGGCTGTGCTCCATTAATGCTGCCTGTGGTTTTCCTGCTATGATCACTTCAAGTGCTCTGAAATTAATGACGTTGCTCAAATGAGATGTTCTCATGGCCATGCGTAACACAGAGTCGGTCTGTAGTGATCACCTGGAGTAGCTACTGTTTCTGCCAGGAGACAGTAAATAGCGGCAACTCTCACCACCCCTCATCGAACTCAGGTTGGCCTTATTGGCAGGCAGAGAGGCTGGCAAGAACCCCCCACACCTCAATGAAGTGTCTACTGAATAAAGCATAGAGAGCGGGACGATCAAGGCAAAAGTAGATTTTGAAGAGCTCCCGGGCTTCTCATGGGACTGGCTGCCATCTTATCTGGTGGTCCCTTTTCATCCATTCAAACTCCGTAGAGTATGTATACTTATGAGTACGTATGCTTTTATTTCTTATATAATACTAAATTTTATATTTTTAGGTACTGGATTGTTTGTAAACAAGTAATTTGAAGAAAACACAAGGGCTGGATCTAATGATTGTTTTTAGTTACTGTTAATATTACTATTACTAGACAAATAGCAAATCTGTGAAATTGAGAAGCTAGAATAGACAATTTTGGCATTTTTGCTGAATAAATGTCTTAAACAGTCAATCGATTATCAGAATATTTGATTATTATTCTGCCGGTTTACTAATGGATTATTTGACTTATTGTTTCAGCTCTTGACATAACCTTGGGATTTTGGAAATTGTGCCAGTATTGTGCACTATTTACTGACATTTTCTGGACCAATCGTTATTTTCAGCGCAGGCCATCAGGTTTCCTTTTTTGATCTCAAAACGTTTAATCTCTAAAATTGACTTTTACAAGTTCGCAGGTATAGGCTACTGCATTAGAGTGTTAAAGTGCAGGAGTGTCCTACATTTAATAACGACTGAGACAGAATGATACACCCAGAACAAGCCTGGCCTGTGCCTCTTGTTGTTAGACAATGCTTTACAGATGCAGTGAAGCAGAGAACAAGAGCACATGAAACACAGCCAAACTGTGTGGGAAAATGTTTTCTGGCGCTGGTATCCTCTCTCTCTCTCTCTCTCTCTCTCTCTCTCTCTCTCTCTCTCTCTCTATAGCATTATGAGGTAGTTACTGTAAGCCAGGCCCATAAGCGATCCCCAGATGCATGCTGGCACCACACCGCTCAGTCTGCCTGTGACTTCTTTCTACCTGGCTTGTTTGCACTACCTGCTTGATTGCGCCGTGTAAATTCAAATAAACTATTCTCGGCATAAAGGGACACACCTATTCTCCGCTGACAGTAAGTTAATTATCGTTGTGAGTCTGATTGCAGAACATTAAAGCTGCTGGAGGAGACGGAACAGCTGATTGGTCCAAACTGGCACTGACTGCTGGAACTCCCTGTGACTCAAGTTCTGAAGGAAAGGATGCTCTGTGGTTGTTTGTGTAGATAAAGAGCGTGCACTGCCTCAATATGTGCTGTTTTCAAACCTGATTGGGTTGAGAGATGATTAAGCTGCGGCCCATGTTATTAAAAGTTAAAGTTAAAGCAGCAATTGGACAAAGTTATTCTACTCTTTGTTGCCTAGAGTTCAGAAAATACCACCGTCACATCTGTCTGTTAAATGTAGCAGCTGGTTAGCTTAGCTTAGCACAAAGACTGGAAATAGGACGTCACAGATTGGCAACTACTCAGAGCCAAGAGTCAGTCCTTATGCTAAGCTAAGCTAACCAACTGCTGGCTCCAGCTGCATACCGACCGTACAGACATGAGAGCTGTGTGGCTCTTCTAATCTATCTCTCAGGAAAAGCAAAAAGCATATTTCCGCAAACATTTAAATGAAGTCTCAAACCCTTACCCTTATTGTCCCAATGTTTATATCCCAGTATTCTGTGCTGCAGCCAGTCTAAATGTCAGATTTACATTTATAAACTATCGGGACAGGTTTGCAGCTGTAGAAAATGTTTTGGACTCTCCTGCCTGTATTTGGGGGAAAATGGCTTTGACGGGCAGCGGAGATGAGATATGGACCGTGACAGGTCTGCCTATTGTATGAGCCTGAGGGGAAACTCGTCACCTGTCAGACCCAGAATGACTATAGGCTGATGTGGTAGCAATATTGGTTGCCTTTCAATTCCTTGTTTGAATAATGAAATGAACAATCTTCCCTCACTGGAGGAGTCACATGAAGCAGACAGCCTCAGTGAGGGAAGATTGTTCATTTCATTATTCAAACAAGGAATTGAAA
>NW_022280056.1:563203-580775 GCF_004355925.1 Anarrhichthys ocellatus | reverse complement strand
CCCCCCCCCCCTTGTCTGTGCTCCTCCTGTGTGGTGTGAAGGCATTGTGGTTGTAATTGCCTTCAAGACTGGCTTAGGCTCAGGACCACGGCTCTTTCAGCTGTGATCTGTTAAGCCTATTACATACGTGTTGCGTGAAGACACACAATCCTATGTGGATGAAAGAGTGTGACAGCCAATTTGTGCCACTCGCTTTGGCATTGCCGTACCCGGTCTGTGCTGGAATATAGTGCCGGTCTTTTGTTCTGTGGATCATTAACAGAGGAGACAACGCAATGAATTCACAGGTCTTTGATTGTCATAACCAGCTGGTTGTGACACGGGTCTTAAACAACTAAAACCAGTTGAATGGAAACTTGGCTGTCAGGATGCATCTTGACTTTTATTGGCTGTTTCTTTTACATTTTGATCTCATTCTGCCAGCAACCATGACCTGATATTGTGCTGCACACGGCACGAGTCTGTGAAAGTATCGTTGGTTACCTCGCTGAGAAGTTGGGAGGTGACACTAGTGTCACACATCACATTGCATTTCCTTTGACTACTTCATGAGTCAACCAGTGAATTGCTGTCAATGTGAAGCTGCAGCACTGTGACATGTTTGGTTTGCATTAACTTAACACAGCAAGAAACAGATTTCTACACACACAGTTCGTAATACAGCAAATACTTAAATATTACAATACTTATCAATCACCATTTTATTTAAATTGGAATCTTTAAAATTGTGTAGAAAGTGTTTTCAGCATCAACAGAAGTGGATCATGTGATTCAGAGAGCGGTTCTGTGGGGAAACAAAACGTACGCGCCTGATGATCCATTGTGATAAATATGTTTGGACAGTTTTGAACAGTAGCCTGCTGCCAGAAACTTTGGAGAAATCCTTGACAGCTGCTCGGATGAGTGGCAGGTTGTGGGCTTAGATGGTGTTCAGTGACTCAACAATGTATTTTTCAAGATAGAAACGCCCTGACATTATTAAAAGAATATATTTGAACTACCTGTTATTAAATACTGAAATATCCTAAACCTGGTGTTTAGTAATGGAAGAGGAACCCATTATTACCTTGTACACCCATGCGATTTATGGCCTCTTCATGTGAGGCAATTCGCAGTTAAATGTGGAGGCCACACCCCGAGCCTAATAAAGAAGCTGTCGATTGAACTTCTTTCCCCAGTGAAGTTAGGGAGCGCTAGCAAGGTTACAACTTCATTAAAGTGCATTAAGTCTTTAAACGTCCCGTGTTTCAAAGAGCCGTGAGGGGTGACCTTGTAAATACAATACGAGTACGTATTCTGACGTACATTTTAGTGTAGCGCCAGAACATCCGTTTGGTTCTTTCAACCCGTGTCGTTCTCTTCTATTTGGCTCTTTTCTTACAATACATGAAGTGTAAGGATGTGTGACTCGAATGTCACAAATGTATCCTTGTATTGTAAAACAGGAGGATATTCTCCTCTTTGCTTTTATAACCTGTTGAGTTAGTTTTATGGTACCCCCGTGGCCATATCGGCTTTGGATGCTTGTTAACAAAAAGCGAGCTCAGGCTGCTCTTTGCTCTGTTGCCACAACACCGCAGACACGAACAAGCAGCAAGAAAATTAATGGACGGGTTGCAAAACACCGTGAAAACATCATATACTGTATATTATTATATGGTTTAGGCCCTGCATTAAATGGAGAAATGTTAACTTTCTGCCAGTGTGTATACAATAAACTTAGACTCAGCTCCTACCTCTTCTCAGTGTGTGTGGGTGTATGTGTGTGTGTGTGGGTGTATGTGGCAGTCACCATATGTGGAGGAGGCGCTTTTGTTTGTATTATTGGACCCGTGTCGTATGAATAAACAAGGTATCCTGCCGAGTTCTGCATCTGTTGTTGTTTGTGTCTTATTCAGCGCGTGCAGTCTGAACAGTGGAAAGATAACATCAAGTGGAAATTTGCTGTTGGCTACATTTTTTGCGGATGCATCTCATTCATTATGTAGAAAGACGAGAAGTGTTTTATAACTTTATGCTTGCAGATGTTTTAATGTTGTAAATGTTACAGAAGGTAAATGTATTTTACCTGCCAGTTTTGCCATTGCTCTTTATCTTAATGTGATGTAAACATGGCTGGTACTTTCCAAATGTTGCCCATCTTGAATTACTCCGAAGATGATGGAGATGTGCTTGTTGGGTGTCTCACCTTGTTGTTGTTGCGCAGATAGAACCTTGATCTTATCGTCTATTATTTAGATGAATGCCACTGTCAACCATGGCAGTATGTGGAGAACATCTCCCACCATGCAGCTGTGCCAGTTACACCAGACAGAGTGGATACATTAATCACTAAACAGTACGAAATACAGCTTTGAAAGTGGTTTAAACTGCTAGTTAAACTTGTTTTAGTAATTTAACAGGCCGGAAGATATTTAGCGTTTGCTTCAAACATTCCTTTGATTTAGAGCAGTGTAAGTGGATAACCTTAATTTGAACTGATGAATTATGCTATGTTGTATTATCTAAAGTGCATGCAAGAGGGAGAAAGAGGAGGATGACCTTAAGACTGTCCGTTCACTTTGTAGAGCTCATTGTGTAATTCATGACTCCTGTAAACTCTGACGACGTGCCGTTAAAAGGATAATTGTATTTAGGATCAGGCCCTCGGGGCTCCGGAACACACAACTTGTACGATATCTTGTAGTGACTGTTGTCAGACGGTGTCATACTTTGTTCCACCTCCTTGCTTCCATGTGATCAGGTACACCGTCGTGTCAGCTGCAATCAAGAAGTCACTCAAGTCGGGATCAAATGCTTTCTTTCATCTGGATTTGGATTCCTTCTCTGCCTGAGGATCAAAGGTTCCAGGCTGAGACGGGATTATTCAGCAGGGAAAGGTGCAACTAAAGAATTTGAGGCCTTGAACTTAAGCCAAGAAGGGGGATTCTCTACCTCAGCCTGATTAGAGTCACAGAGGGAGACTTTATAGTGTTAAAATGCAATTTCTCGTTAAGTGAATGCCCGTCACGCCATATACAAGACGTCTACTTATCACTAATATGTTTGCAAAGTTACATCAGCTGACAGGTTGCACCTCTGATCCGATAAGCTGTGATCCTTCCATGATCCTTCCATCCTGCGATCATCTACGCTGCTCTCAACCCCTCGTTCACCTTTCCCAATTTTATGGCACATTTGGAAATTATCCGTTAGGCTTTAACTTTTTTTTTTTTTTTTAACTGCTCGTATCTGTCAACTCGGTGTTCATTGCCAGTGCAGCAATGAAAATTCATTACAGTCCTTCGCCTTAGGTGAGTACTGGAGATGTGCAGAATTTCATTCTCACGCTCCCGGGGGCTGCACCACTAAAACATAATTTTAAGTTTGAATAGTCTTCCAGAGGCCTGCGAGGTCCTGCCTGATGCTGGAAGATGTGACTCTAAGGTGACTCGTAGTGTTTTTTGCAATTGTCTCTTGGTTATGTGCACTGCAGCGCTTTGTTTGCCCGCCATGTTTGAGAACCACGGGGCCGAATATTGCTGTGACACTGAACCTCTTCAGATCACTGCAGTCATGTGTAAAAATCTCTCTTTCATAGCTGCTGTTTGCTGTTAGCCGGAACAGAAGATTCCTGCAGTACACGTGTCTACTCCTTACTGAATCAATTACAGGACACGCTGCTACTGACGTGTTTTGTTGTGAAGCGGACAGCAAGACATCGTGAGGCTGTATGATAACACATGCATAACACATCTGGGTGCATTGCAGGACAACAGTAACGCAAGCGCTTCTCTTTTATACGAAATGTTGCCCTCAAGCAATTATACGAGCAGATTGCAATTTGCTACAACAAAGTCGACAAAATGTTGCTTTTGATTTGACTTTTGATGGCTCTAATGGGTGATTCAGCTTCCAGCGTTGCTCATTTCTAATTCAAACTGAAAGCTCATTTTGTGCTCTCTAATGTAAATTGTTTGTCCAAAGACTATTTTTCACTGCTTTCCCCAAGTATCTCATAAAACAGTGAATACGGAAAATGAAATGTGTTGTTCTGGCCTGTGCAGGTGTACTGTGAGGAGTTAACGTTAATGAAACAGTCAGGATCTTCTTTTTTTGGCAACGGTTAGGGACACACTGTGAAAAGGAGGGAGGACAGATGCTCACTGAAAGGTGTGTCGGGGCCTTTCATTATTTTTGTAAATACTTTAGTTTTATTTCCCAGCATTGTACCCTAGGTACTCAGTATTACACAAATACTCTTTTCTTTCACTGCATCTACGTGTACCAGTAGGAGCTGGTTAGTATTCTATTGGTCCTGGCACTTTGAAGGCTGTATTATAAAGTGCTCTCCTCCTCTTTTTCATCCCTCTCTAACTTCCTCTGCAGTATAAAGACCTGAGTTGTGCCTCTGAGCCAGTGGATTGAACTTTCCAATATAGAGAGCAGAGCAAAGGGGATTTATGGGTTTTCACTCCTGCAGCGCAAATTAGCCGGACCAGGGTTCAATTATGCACAGCGGTGGTCACGGGCACCAGTATAATGAGGGTCAGTGGGGCAAAGCTGGGACAGGAGTCAGAGCGAGGCTCTTTGAATGAGTGTAGCTGAACATGAGAGCTGTCGTAGAGGGAAGACAAACGGTTGACACAGTTGGTGCAACATTGATTGACAATCCGGACTCTAACCGTCTCCGGTTAAGCGCACTGAACAGGTTTGGATTGGATTCTCCGTAAACACATCTGTCAGTCAGATGTGTCTTGACGTGTTCTTGACGTTGTTCGTTCCCGTGTCATTAAATGGTTGCTATGTGTCTGAGCTCAGTCTGGTTTGTCTGTTCGCTCAGTTGATTGCTCAGCTTAGTTTGAACCCCCTGCGCTCATTACTCCACCGATTTCCTATAACCTTGTTAATCACAATGTGAGCTGTAGCTCAGTTAACATCGAACAGTCCACTAGTGACCCCCCCATGCCAGAAAATATCCATTTCGTTGTGCAGTGAACATCGAGTGTGAACTCGATGTCTTTATTGAATTGCTGGCCCGCTCATGTTTTCTCTCACTGTGCTGTGCCACTAATCGATAGCACCGCTAGCAAGGCTGTGTGGGGAGAGGAGCTCCAGCCAGCCTCTTACTCAGAAAGCCCACTGTCGTCGCCGTCCTACCTTCTCAGATAATTGGTCCAGATACAAGGTTTCTATACATCGCATGACATATCATTAGAGGGGAGTCATGTGTGCAGCAGGGGGGAACATGAGACGGAGATAAAGAGGACGGTTATTAAAAGAAGCTCCGGTGCAAGAATGTGCTCCAGGAACAAGACAAGAGGGTTTGAAGGATCCACTGATCCGGCCCTCTTGTGGCATCTGCTTTGTCTGCTCCGTCTCAGATGTGCTCATGAAATCACAGCTGGATGTTCTAATTGCAAATGGCATTAGTGATTCTGATGTTTGTGTAGATTGATGGACAACGGAGAGTAAAGTAAGAACAATGTCTGTATGAAAATGTATTTATATGATGACCACGCAGGCATTGTGATTTATTATTTATTCCACTTACATGCTCCAAAACTGTTTCTGTATGCGTGCTGCTTGTAAAGTAATTACAGCTAAGACAGTTTTTGTACCAAAGAGACTCTTAAATGAATTCAAATTGTCTGTGACCAAGCAAGGATAATAATTGAAAATCCAGTATACCACAATAATGAAGTCTTTTCATACATTTGATATGTACACACATTATGTTCATAATTTGATAAAGAAGCAGTACTAGCAGTGGTGGATTTATCCTGTGCCTACTTCATTTCACAATTGAAATACATACATGTGTGTGTGTGTCTGTCTGTGTGTCTGTGTGTGTTTGTTTTTCCACATAGTGTGCTACAGTATAGCATTTGCAAGAGACTAAAGCGAAGCCGCTGTTTGCTCCTGATCAAAGCGCAAATGAGATGGGGATGTTGTCAGTAATGTCTTTTTTTCTTTCCCCCCCCATTTGTGCATATTTGATGTTTCCCAGCGTAAAGCAGAGAGTGAAGGGATGTCTTCAGCTCTTGTAAGCAAGAAGAACTGAGCCTCGGAGTGATTTACAGATGAAAGCTGTCAGCGCCACCCCATCCATTCAGGGAGCCTTGAGAATGGTATTTCATCAGAGACTTTTGTGACAGGAGGAACAGTGTGTCTGAGTCTGAATAGACATAAGATGTGAAGTGACAACCGGAAACAAGGAGAAGAGGTGAATTTCAGCTCTACCTCGACCATGATCATGAAAAGAGATCAAGTATATGTTGGATGATGACTCATCTTGGTGTTTATTTACCATATTGGATGATCAGTGTAGGCGTGGAGGTGAGGTTGTCAAGTGATATCATAATATGGTGAATTTGAAGCAAGCATCCCTCATGTTAACTCAGAGGCTTGTTGGTCACGAAGGCTTTTTCGTAGCCATGGTGTGTTTGTGTCAATTAGAGCTGAAACTATCAGTCAATCCACAGATATTTAATCAGCAGCGATTTCAATCATTGAAATTTATGGATTTTTCATACAAAAATAACAATGTATTGGTTCCAGGTTTTTGAATATATGAAGCTGAAGCTTTTGGGGATTTTGTTTGGGATTTATTTTGAATAAATTGTGTGTGCCTCAATGTGTTCCCTTGTCGCATCCTTAGTGTCTATATGTCTGCAGGCTCGTGTTGATGAGGCGATCGGTCCAACTTTATTAAATGGAGAACCTTCTGGTTCCAGCTCTGTCAGGCCAGAGTTGGAGGAAATCGGTCCCAGTGTGTTTGTTGGAGAAAGCAGTGGTTACAGTTGTGGTGGCAGAAAACAATTTAAGACAAAGTATGAATTAGACATGTTGCAGAATACAGATTATATTGTGACAAAACAAGGCAGCTTTGCATTAAAACCCTAATGTTTCGGCATTTACAGTGCACGCGACACACAGGATCCTCTTTGATAAATTCATGCTTGGAAGTTTTCACCTTTCACTTCGCATGTTGTTATCGGTGTGCAAAATACCCGGTGGCAATCGGAGGGTCCCCCCCTACCTAGTGCTCCAGTGTAACGCTGAACTCTTACACAAGCTCGTTATGCATAAAGAGTCTTGTAATGGGAGACCAGTTCACCTCCCACTCATTTAAGCATATTGCTTCTCTGGAAGCTTTGAGGTGGATAATAACCAGCTTGATTTCTTCAGTTCAGCATATTAAGATGAGCCTGCTGCTGCTGACACTGGTGCTTCTCACACACACACACACACACACACACACACACACACGTACACTCACACACTCACTAACCTAGTAAGATATGAGACATCATTTGGATGAATTGCCTCCTGTCTCATCCAGTCTGTGACACACTTTTAGCAAGTTTTAAGCTTTACGGCTTTTGTCATCAAGTCTATTCAGGCAAAAGGCTAAATGACAATGTTTGAGCGCCCTAGATGACTCAGAAAAGGGGATTATGTCACCATGTTCAATGAACCCTGACTCACACACACACACACACACACACACACTACTATGTGTCTGTAATCTCAACAAAACCCAGGGCCGATCACTGCTCCCTATCTCGTGTGTACAACGAGGAGCCCTGTTTTCAAAGGTAAAATTACACAATTAATATAGTTGTTTGGGAACAAATGATATATGTGACCGTGGTTTCATGAGTCATCTATTGAATGAGAGCCACAGCAGCCATGTTGGATCTCTCCCCAAGGACACCCCCGTTGCTCTTTGTGCGTTTGTTTTCTGAAATCTCCTGTGACTGTGTGCACACTTTTGTGTGAGTCTCCTTTGTGGGCGGCGGTGTGATTCATCATGTATCATCAACTCCCTCTCATCCGCAGACCAGATTCATTTGTTAAAGCTCAGTTCCCATTTGTTGTTGAGAGGGTTCCGCAGAAAGGAACACAACTTTTAGATGCTCTGAAATGATGAAGGGCCCAATGAAGTGTTTATTAACACAGTTTAATATGTGTGCTAGCTAGAACTGTGCTACCGTTTGTCTGAATGTGAAGTGTTTGGCCCTCTTGTGTTTAATAGAATTGTGAGGCTTACGTCACAGAAGAGGCTCTCTATTATTTCACACAGGCCTATTGTGTGGTTTTGGTTTGGGATTCAGATGTACCAAAACCGTTTTGTGAAGAAATCATAGGATTCTTACATGAAGCCCAGAACCGATGCAGGAAAGAAACCCAGTATGAGTCCTTCTGCTTTGCCTCTTGTTTGGGTAAATGCTAATCACACAGCGAGGCGCTGGCCATTTACATCATGTGGCTGTCATTGACATGCTTGTTCATAAATATGTGATTGATGAAACCGAGTCAGCCACAGAGCAATTTAGCGGTGAATAAACTGGAAGGAAGCAGGGGTTAGCAGGGTGCAATCTTGTTAGCATTTTGTGTTATACACATCAAAGCTGAGCTAACAGCAGTTGCGTGTTGTCGTTAACAGCAGGCTGCTGGTTGGAATGTGTCGCTGTTTGAGGAAAGAAAGGACGACGATGATGGAGGAGGAAGGCACGGCTCATTTGGATATCCGTCTGAGTTAACACTGCTGGAAATAATCCTTTCTACACAAGATGTATATAACATGTAATAGAAATGATCATGAGGTGTGCTTTATGAACAGGAAAGGATCATGTTGTCATTGACTCGCATACTAGAATACAATCCTATTTATAGCTTTCCCCTCACATTCCTAAAGGAATACATGCTGGTGTGGATATTATGTTTCTACAGGCACTGCTTTTGTATCCACATTCGATATACTTTAACAATCTCTCTCCGTTTGTGTTTCCTTTGTCTATTTTGTGAAACACAGTTGTTTGATCTTTGTTCAGGCCCCCCTTTGTGGTTTGACTCAGACAGAAAATCTTTAGGAACATTTGTTTCTATTCTTTATTCATCAGCTTTGCAATAAATGGATTAGGTTTCCCTGCACACCATTTCTGGCGGTGATACCATTTCATATAGTGCTTATAAAACCACTTCCATACAAAGTGACCAAGACTCTCGACGGCACTATTCCAGCGGTTTTAATCACTTATTACCACAAAGGTGAGCATTATGCAACACAGTGATGAGCTGGAACAGACATGGCTGATAAAGTGACCTTGGATTAGAACCTCTCCACACTGGCCAGAGTAAATGTGCTGGGATTATGGTAAACCACTGCTCTGTCAATAGCACACACGGGATTACGTCCGACCACATCTTTATGGTACGACAGGCAAACCATCGCAGAACTCAAAGTCAAGGACCCGATAACACTTATACAGTAACACTGACTGAATGTATCTAATCATTTCATCCCACAAACAGTCCTTTAGTCTATTTTATAAGGCTTTGTTAGGATCTCCCTTCACATACCACGACTCTGTGTACCTCAGTACCAATATGTCACTCGCTCCATCTTTTATATCTGGCTAACATTACAAGCACCTTATTGTTTAGTGTTTATTACATCCAATATCCACAGCAGCTGTCTTATCAGATGCTCCAAGATACACATTTCCAACACAGCATGGAGCAGCCACACTGTGTGTGTGTGTGTGTGTGTGTGTGTGTGTGTGTGTGTGAGTGTGAGAGAGAGAGATGTAAAAACAATTTGACTGTTTTCATTGGGATACATCAACCATCTCTGTAAGAAATATGAATGCAAAGATATACATGTATATATATGATAGTATATGTGACCAATGGAGCAAATGCTAGTCAAAACAACGAGAAGCAAGCAAGTAAGTTAAAGCGGGTTTCAAGTTGTATCTGTAAAGCTTCAATAAAGAGACTTCAGATGAAAAGGGGAGGACTGGCTTGATATTGGAGTGCAGGTGAGATCGCCTGAACTTTTACTGTTACATTTTGCTCCAGACTTTTGGGCCAGAGGATCTCATGTCCTCTAATCTGAGTTGCTGTAGCTTTGGGTATAGAGAACTCTGAGTGAGACCGAAATCCAGTTTAAAGTGTCACTGTAGATGAGGCAGGTGGTAGTAAAGATGAGGATAAGTTGAGCATTTGTCAATGAATTGAGCTTGTTATTGCTCGATTTACAGTCATAACGTTATATATTTGTTTATTATTATAATTGATGCTGAATCAATGTGGCTTGACATAAGAAGATGAGCATGTTTCGATTAAGAGGCCAGTTATAGAAGTCTGTTATTTCATTGTAACGAACTACCTCCTGTACTGTTGTGACTTGTTATTTGACCCACTGTGGTGGTGTTGTTTCCATCACAGTGTGTCAGATTAAATGCCGGCAGTGTGGGCCAAAACGGTAGAGCTGCTGGCTTTTAGATGTGACTTTTTGGATTATACCTGTTGTTGTTGTTATTAGCGTCCAAACTGTGTGCCAGAGGAGAGATTTGGATCATTCTAGTTAATGCTCCCCTTGCACTCTGATGGGAAGGTCACACAGAGGAGCACAGAGTGGACCGGTCAAAAGCAGAACGCCAACATCGTTTATTAAAGCGAAGGTTTGTGTCTCTTGTGTTGAATCTTTTTTTTTTTTCACACTGCTGACATTTATTTTGACATAAACTTCATGACGCCGGTATAAACGGAGACTCTGCTGCATCACAGCCGGAGTAAACTCTCTGTTTACTGTTGGGAATGGTTGAAAAGGCGTTAGTCAGCATTAGCATACGTTTAAAATGATCTGTAGACTGTTACAGGCGCTATTAGATACAAGCTGTGTTAATGTAGTTAAATGCACAAATATTATACAGCTGCTGGCAACACTATCACACATTTCATAAATTAGAATTTAAATATATTGTGCAAAGGACTGTAACTAATTTTATTTTTTTTATGCATTTAACTGCTGTTTATTTTCTTGATTAATTGATTGTTTAAACTATGAAATCTCCATCACAACTTCCCAAAGCATGACGTCTTCAAGTTTGTTGTTTTGTCTGACAAGTCAAAGTATCATTGAAGACTAGAAAAAACACACTAATATTCACATTTGAGAAGCTTTTTGGCTTTTTTTCCCCCTATAATTGAATCATTTATATTACCCACTATTATCTGTCGATCAAGTAATTGATTCATCAACCAACGGTATGAGCTCTGCTCGTTAAGCTTTGCCAACAAGACTGTCTCTTCCTCTCTCGGCGCTGTGAGCTTGTCAGGTGACTTCCTGTTCATCTCCAGCCAGTGAAGAAGTAACTTTTACCTTCTTATTGGCGGTAAAGAGCGTCACTGGACTGCAGCTGATCCATGATGGATGTGTAGTTGTTGGCTCCTGAGAGACGTGATAAAGCCGGACTCTTTGCAGGGCGCTGCTGCCGATACAGTGAGCTGGTGGTAGGAGTCACCTTGTGCAGAGGAACACTACAGCAAAGTAAAGCTACACTATGACATCTACATGTGTGGTTGTGTACGATCTATACACACAGAGACGTGCATCCTCACTAAAGGCCTTTTTCCTGGATCATTAGTCCACCGTAGAGTTCCCCGTCTCTCCTCCTGTCACTGAGGGAACCTAATTGGGCGGAAACCCGTACTGTCCAGACGCCACATGCTACTGTATATTCCACACACAGGCCAACCCGAGACCAGACTCTAACCAAACCAAAACTTTATTAACATTTTCCTGACAAAGCCACTTGCCCTGAAAGGAATACCCAGACAGAGGTTACAGCAGAGAAAGGTCAAAACTGAGTACCGTATATGAGTTTTATTAAAGAATACGGCAGATTTTAATGTGCTTAAAGGTTAGACAAAGTAAATGGCGGTGGACTGCAGTCCCAAAGCACCTTTTCATGGCAGTCTCCTTTATTCTCTAGAGAGCTTTCATAGCCTGCTGCGTCCTCTCCTCCTGTCACATGTCTCCGGGGGGCTAACTTAGTGGTGGATCCTGCTTGTTCTCCGTTTCCTCTTGCACTTACAGTCTCGGCAGTCCAACCAGAACATCTATTTGGTTTTCCTCCCATGCTGTGCTGAACATATTAAGTGGTGAGCCGTAACAGCCAGTTAATGATCTTTTTTTTGATTTGCATCCTTTTTTCCATTTATGCTGTATTCATACCGCACATTCGGGAAAATACCAAAATACCTCCAGCTTTACGTCACAGCAACATCTCGTTCATTAGCACAGCAAAGCTCGCAGTGAGAGCTGACACCGGGTCACCCGTGAGGTGTTCTGTGCTCCTCGGTAACAGCAATTAATTGAAGACGGATTATATCTCGGACGCCGGTAATGACTGTTGTCCATTAGTGTATTGATGATCCTACATCAGTCTCCAGTGTTAATTAGCGTGCCATGATCTACTTTGTCTGTTTGCACATGAATGGCTCTTTTCATCTTAGCACCCAGCGGTCATTAAGAGCAGGTTATCCATATTTACAGGAAGATCTGTCAGTCCTAATGTCCTCAAACCCTCAGACAAATTAGAAGAGACACTCCTCGTCCACTGTGACTCTAGATACGCTCATAACTTTATTGTGTTTTGAGTATTCGTCACTGAGAATCTACTGCTTTAAATGTTTTAATGTTGTTGTTTTTTGTTTTTTCAAGTAAAAGAGTACTCGATAGACTTTCTATTACTGTATTTACTTTTAGGAACGAGCATCACTACATGAAAGAGCGTAGACGCAAAGAGACGAAATCTGCTTTTTTGACAACCGCCGCTAGATGTTGCTGCGGTAGTGCTGCTGCCATTTTGGACTTAAAACACCAATGAGTCTGCGACCATAAATATATATATTTTAAATCAATTTCCTACTACAAACCCTCATTTAAATGATTATGTCCAAAATATTGTAAACTTCACTAATAGCTGAGCTATTTTCACGACTGCATATCCAGTTCTACCGGCTTCCTGCTAACTGTATGCTGCTATAATAATCAATATGGTGGCTGTAATTAGTCACTTTGATTATCTTATAATATATCAATGAGCTGTATGCTGTTAAGCCTGTACTGTGGTGGATGTATCAACGTCTCTGAACCAACCGGCTATAGGCCAGTAGCTAGTGGCGCTATTAATATGACATCAGCGAAATTCAACTTAGTATTATTATTTGTAGGCCATAAATATAAATTTTTATTTTTGCTGCATGCCTGAATCAAAGAAATAGTTTGACATTATGGAAAGGAGACTTATCCCCTTACTCGATGACTTAACAAGTCTTTGGAAATGACGGCTTTCATAGCGCAGTGGTGCCGTTGTTGGTTTATGTGTGATGGGCTCTTTACAGATACTGGTAGTTTTGGACAAAGCCAGGCTGGCTACTTGCCCCTGCTTTCCAGTCTTTATGCTAAGCTAAGCTAACCTGCTACTGGCCTCGTTTGCCGCTCAGACATTACGACGCTATCACTCTTCTCACCTAAATATAACAGCGAATCAGGCTGTCTTCATCATGGTTACACCCGAACACGATGACGATGTGGGCAGGCAGGAAATATGATGAAGGGTTGGAGGAGGTGAAATGTAAAAAGTTCACGTTGTGGACACACACACACACACACTCTGCAGGTTGCTCATTAAGTGTGCTATAAGAAGTTGGTATGTGAACCTCCCTGGTGCTGCAGTGCTGTAGAATGTGGAGGAAAGATGGGACAGTCATCGCCAGAGGAATGTTCTCCACCAGGTGATGCAGATGACTATTGTAGTCTCCCTGTCAGAGAAGACTGTATGCAGGAAGGCCCATAACTTTTTAGTTTTATCCTCTAGAGTCTGTGGCAACTATTGTAGAGGCAGTTACCCAACAACACAGATGGTAACCTGTATTTCATAGACAAAAGATTCATCAGCAAAATAGTTAGTGTATTAATTGTAAATTAAAGTTATCTCAGGCTACATTTCAGGGATGCATTTTCATTTCATTTCTCATTTCCGAGCTGAACCACGGACAGTACGCTCTGATGAAGGTCCTTTAGACCGAAAGCTAAAAATACAGTGTTCTCTGCATAGATTTAAGTGTGCGGGAATCTATTCTACCAGTTTGAACTTTTTTCATACTTCCTGCACCTTATTTAAGATAAAGCCGGGTGAAGCGAGGGTTATCTGCATTTCACATTTCCATATAATGAACCGTGGGTGCCAGGTCTCATTTTATCGATAAGGATGATGAGTCACTTTTCATGATCTTTTTATAGCATGTAACCTTCTGTACAAAGGACCAGCCTGTTGACTCTGAAGTGCATTTTGTGAAACGCAATGCTAGAAAAGAGTGCGGCAGGAATGACGTATTTTTGTAGGCCAACCAGGAAGTTGGCATCACGATGTTTCCCTAGAAAAATGGGATGTTTCTATTGGATGTTTTTTTCATTTAGCCACTTGTTAGCAACACGTAAAACTTTAAAATATCTTCAGCTTGTGTTAACTATTGAACAATTCATTCAAATAAAACCATTGACTTTGAGACAAGGGAACTGGAAGTGCAAAAATGCTGACTCATTTCTGAGTTTTAGGACTCATTCCTGCAGCACTCTATGTTTTATATGTTAGAAATAGTTATGGAAATACTATAATTTCATGGCAGTAAATGTATTCCATAGAGTGACCCAATGAGGATGTACCCTGAGGTGTGTTTTGTATCAATGACATATTTTGTAGGATGAAATAGTTGCATCAGCTTCTATGTTTGCTCCTTTTTCTAAATGTCCTCCGACAACTCACTGACTCATTTGTCTAAGTTAAGAAGACAAATGCAGTAGGAAAAAAAATCAAATCACACTTTCCCAAAAAAAACCTGCTGTTGATTAAAACAAGTGTGGGTGTTGCTGTTGTGTAACCCCCCCTCCCCCCCTGCTGTCGAGTGCATGTAAACACCTGGGTCTTGTTCTGACAGTTTGTTTTTATTGAAAACCTCTCGGAGTACCCAGAGCTGCTCCGGCGTCATGGATTATTCATGGGATGTGGAGGGAGAAGCCGCGGCCTCATTGTGCCTCGTATCACAGCGAGCGTGACGGGGCCGCTTGCATCATGTCAACGGAAAAACACTGTCAAGCTTTCGAAGTTCATAATCGGGATTGATCGCTAGTGATGGATGCTAGTGGCTGATAATAACGCGGTCATCTGTCAGCCTTGTGTTTTCTGGTAATAGTGATTGTGCTTTTACAGGCATTTTACATCACACACTGTTGAAACACGGACATGGACGTAATGATTGGTCAATGGAGCCAACGCCCCCTCAGTGATGAGCCAGCTGTCTACTGTCCACTCTCCCTTTAACTGGTTTGACACTATGCTGCAATCAGAGACGGCCTTGGCAGCAGGAAAAGCGAGTTGCAATGCAGAAATAGAAAGGTGGTATATTTAGTTGTGTTGTTTCCATCGGTAGAAATGATGAAATACTCCTGTAATGTTTGTACCAGTTTGGTCGGCAGTTTCTCAAAAAGCGGATTGAGCCGGTTCATATTATATTCAACCAACAATTATCACAAACACGGCCATTGTTCACTAAGAACTCATCAGGTCTGAGTAGTGACAACGTGAAACAGATGAGTCTATGCTACTTAGAAGCTTGTGATTTTGTGAAAGGTGGGAAAAAAGTAAGCGCCACTGTGTACTTTATTCACATGTTGGCTTGTTTTTCCCAGGGTTCTTGACGTTGCATGTGTGAGCTCCAGAGGTGGGACCGAGTCTCAAGTCTTTGGGTCATTGGTGTTAAAAGTCCAAGTCGAGTCGCAAGTCTTTTTTCTATGTCAAGTCGAAAGTCATAGAATCTGTGACTGGAGTTCACCTTGTGGTGTGACCTCACCTGCCGGTCCTGTCCTTCTAATGAGGAAGAGGATGTTTGATGTTTGGTGGAGAGATGTCATGGTGATGATGTCATCATGGTGATCCTCTGGGGAAACTGGAAGCGGCCCGCCGAGGTTATCTTTCATATTCTCCTGTTTGCCAGATCAGAGGAGACTTTCTGGACTCCATCGGGGGTTCTCAGTGCTTCCTCTTGCCTGACATCGTCAACGCCCTGCCGACAGACTCCCAGCCTCTCACCCAGGTTCTTTAAAACCTGGTCATGTCGCCCTCTGTGAGACCATTGAGATGGATTGGAGACCTGCAGTAGTAGATGTGAAGAGTCCGCTCTCCTCACTGGCCGTTCCTCCTCCAGCTTTAATCTTCCAGCTCTCCTTCAGTCTTCACTGAAGATCTCTTCCACAGCGTCACCTTTTGGTTTTTTTAATGATTTCTGTCGATGTCGGGTCTTCCTCCTCTATAGGGAGCAGGACCAAGGGCTCGTTGTTTGTGCTCCTTCCTTTCATTTTTCCCTCCTCTCCTCTTTACTACCTTCAGCTTTGTGCCAAACTCCTTTTTTTAATGCAAACTATCAAACTGTGATTTGCTTCTTTTCTGGCGAACCATATCCAGAGATTTTAGACTCTTTTTAAAAAGTTGGGATCTTCTTTTCTGTCTTTCTATCTCCTCTTCTTTTCTAAGCTTTCTTCTTCTCTTCTAAGCTGAGAGGTAGTGCAGCATAAAATGATCATCTCAGTCGTCCGTTTTCATGCGTTTACTAAAGTCTGTTTTCCACCAACACATTCTGCTGTGACCCTGACTTCACAATACTTGCTCGTACATTTGTCAATTGGATTTCATTTTCTGCATCTCTGCTTTACTTGTGCTGTTTGTAATTGTTTTTAGTCACCTTCAACTTTACTGGTTTATTCATCTTTAGTGTTGTTGGTGTGCCCCCCAATACTGCCACGATCTCCAGTGCTGTGTGTTGAATTCTATAACAGACGTCTGAAGTCGTGGGAGTTTTTTAACCTTTATATATGAATATATCCTGTTCATATCTTCACTTGTCCTCATCTTTTTGTGGTGAATCCTTTGAAACCCTTTCATTGGAGTCGCATGTTAACCTCCAGGATCATTCTTTTGTAAATACACATATCCATCAAGGTGCTTTTGTGCCTAAAATATATGACCTCCAGCTGTTCTGCAGGATGAACCTACTTTTTTATTTCTTTAATACTGAAGCAATTAAGAATAGATTGAAGTCAGTTTACCTTGACAGAAATTCCATCTGTTCAGTATTGCTGCTGACTTTTCATTCATTTGGTTTCGCACCTCCTTGCAGTGTTCACACCTCTGGAATGTTTGGATTTCCATCAGACTGTTTGTCTATTACAAGCGTAGGCGCGCCGTCCTTCACTCGCATTATGCTGAACTTTACAGCCACCTTTTATTGTACTTCAGAGTACGGAAGTATACGGTGTCCTCCAGCACAGCGTTGCATTCATTTACAGCGGTGCTCCTGTGGAGAAATATATCACTTTATATGTCCGAACAGAATTTGACTGCAAAACAGTTTTTAGTGCTTGTTTGCAAGTATAACAATGTATCTCACTTTGCAGTTTATTTGTTGTGGTCTGATTGTTCTCTGGTGCCTGTGCTCGTTTTTAGTACCATGCACAAGTTTACGTCTTTTTTTTTTTTTTTTTAGACAGTAGAATTTGCTTTTGCTGTCTCATGGTGCACCTGCTCTGTCGGGTTAGGTTAGGACACCTGCGTTTCCTCTGTCACTGCTTGCCTCAGCGCTGCTGCCACGCTCTTAGTGATTACTCTCGCACGCAGAGTATACCTCCACGCTGTGTGTGTGTGTGTGTGTGTGTGTGTGTGTGTGTGTGTGTGTGTGT
>NW_022280056.1:554822-563193 GCF_004355925.1 Anarrhichthys ocellatus | reverse complement strand
TGTGTGTGTGTGTGTGTGTGTGTGTGTGTGTGTGTGTGTGTGTGTGTAAGGGATGAAGGGCTCTGCGGTGGCTGTTTGTGATTGACCTGATTATGGAAAACAGCCCTGGCTTGGCTCCCAGAGGGTGCAGGATTTGTGGCATCTTCGTGAAAAATATTCCTGTAGTGCGGGCTTCTGTCACAAGACTCCTGTGGATAAAAGCCCCGCCATGGCAGACTGCCAACAGGGAGAGGGAGATAGAGAGGACCGTTTTAAAGAAGGGAAGGGATGGAGGGAGATTGATGACGAAGAGGAGGTGGAATTATGCAGCATTCAGGTCATGTCAGATTTATGGTAAATATTATTGATGTTAGCATCCGAGTGGTGATTACAGTCAGGCATGTGTGATGTTTTTAGGCAGGCTCCGATAGGTCCCACTTAGCATCTCACGCTGTGGAAGTGAATCAAACAAAAATGGCAAAACAAAGAAGACATTTTGGTCATTTGAGGACTTTTCACACCAATGCAATGCATTCAAATACCATGTAAGAGTAGTGGTGGTAGTAGTTTGTTTTTGTGTTTTATGATATTAAATATGGTTTTTGCTCCTTCGTATAGATGGTATTGTACTAAAGCATCGTGCACATCTGGATCTAAATATAACTTTGACAGCATCTCAGAAACAATGCATCTGTCATAGTATTTCTTATTTATTTTAGGATTAGCAAACTGAAGCTGGAGACTGGATTATATTCTGTCTATATAGATTACATGTACCCAATACTTTGAAATGCCATCCAGTGCTGGCTCCACAATAGTTGCAGCAATTGCCCTTGAAGATGATTATGGGTAGAAGAGATTATTCTCTTGTAGGGTTAGGGTTAATCCTAAATTCAGTCCGATCATTGGCGAGGGAAAAAAGCAAACCTACGCTTCATTGTGCAGAGGCAACACGTAACGAGCTGCAGAGAGGGGCGTTGAGCCAAGGGAAGGAAGGAAGGATGCCAGGATGTGTTGGACTACACCATTAATCTGCTCTGCCATCCCTTAGACAAGAGAAACTGTGCTCTTAGGAGATGTACTGACCACACAGGTTTGCCCTCCCATAGTGTTACTTCTGAAAAATAACAATGTGCTGTTGCACTGTTGGGGTGTTGGGGTCAGGCAGACAAAGGTGGATCCATGCTGGTCTGGGAACAGTGGACACGCTCTTCATTTGTGCAAGGAAACTGATGGAGTCATGAGGAATTGCAACTCCCTGGTCCGCTACTACGGGATGCCACAGAGCGCAAAAATACTTTTTCCTGGAGACGTGTATGGGTAAAGAAACTTTACATTTTTTTTAATCAGGTCCTAAAAGTTGTAAGATGCACTAATAGCTGAATCCAGAGTTATTTTTCTCATGCCGTTCATTTCAATGAGTCAGAATGAGTGCGAGCGGCTGGGAGGCGGGGTTAAAGGAAACGTCAGTGCGCTTGCTCTGGATATGGAAGATTGATCTTTTTTTTTTAAAGTTTTAATATAAAATTGGGGCCAGATCTTTGCGAACTTTGGTAAGTTTGCTAAGATCTGTTTGAACAACACTGTCAGGATGTTGATTTTATGACTGCTTATGCATTGCAGTATAATTGTCACAAAAGACAACAACTTCAAGTTGTCTATGTATCCCGAATGTACACTGTAGAGTTATTACTGTGTGTGTAATGTACAAACAAAATTGAGCGACTTCAGTGTTTCCACTTAAAACAATCCAAAATAATCTCTTCCCTTGAGAAGTAATTAGATATCTACTCATTTGACAAACTCTTCTCAAAATAGTGCTGTGATTTTGTGTTTGCATTTCCCTCGAGGAGGGACATTTTTGGCATCTATTTGGGCTGAGGCTCGTTGGGTGATACACTGGACGGGGAATTTCCCCTGTCAGGAGGAAATCAATTATTCATTCAGTGGCATGGAGGGTTGAGCTCCACCCTGACAGCTGCAGAAGTAGCTCTGAGATTAAGGACAAGTATGGATGTGTGTGTGTGTGTCTCATGTATATTCTGTTTCACCATGCAAGCCAAAGTCTTTTTGTGTGTCCCTCCATTGGCAGCATTTAAAGCCCATTCTAAACACACAACTGCTGTATTACGCCATCGATAATTGTTTAAAGAGTTCATTAGCAGTCATGTGGGCCTAAGATTTAAGTAGAGCATTGAAAGATTTGACTCATGATGGATCGGGATTGGGTAGAAAAGGACACATTGTCGATGCAAAGTGATAAAATAAAAGACTTCCTGGTGTTTTGTGAGAGACGAGATGTCGGTTTGAATCCAAGCCAGAATTGTATAAATCTCGTTCCCCTCACTCTCCGCTCGGAACAATTAGACTAAAAATTCAGCAAAATAAAAACACGCGTCAGCGTTTTTGCAGTGAGCACCATATCATCCAATAAAAGTATACTGATGATTTACGCAAATCATACGATATTATTTTTGCTTCTCTTTTTCCCTGAACAGTTATCAAGAAATGCCGATCTCACCAGTTTCATCATTTTTTCAGCAAAAAACAGCTCTTATTCAGCATCAGTGGGACAGTTAAATGTCTCTCACGCCCACCTAGAGTGTTTGTTTGTTTTCTGATCCTCTTGTCATTAATTTTTCATCGGCCACTTGATGAGCCCTTTATGTTCACCTTATAAAGCACGGTAAGCTTTTCACATTAAAATAGTACTCCACCGATTTTGCTCTGCCCTCCTATAACATGTTCGGACCCACGATGGACAGTTTTTATTCCACGCATTCTTCTTCCTTGTCAAAATCTGGTCCCTACATTACCCACAATGCAACTTGACTGCCGACAGATCGGCTGGTAGATTCAGGTGTGCTATGCTAGTAGCAGCTAATGTAGCCTATAGATCTGCTCGTCTCGAGCGAAGATGAATTTCTAACTCCACACTTTTCCGTTCTCAAACTTCAAGTCCTTAGCCCCAACTGTCACTGACTCAAGTGACATCACTTGAGTCAATTTATGAGATCTCAGCAGCCAATGTCATTGACTACTTTATTTTAAGATCCAAATTGTTGGCTAAAGGCAGGTTAGTGTTCTGAGTGATGACGTTTGGTACGTTTAATCTCAGCCACTTGTTAGCAACTGCATTTTTTTATGACCCGTAAAAGCTGAAAAATGTATTTATTTCATACTGTAGAAGACAAATTAGTGAGTGTGGGAACAACATACGGTATATGAACAAAGATCAGTCAGACGTGATGGATTTGTGTCGTGTGCTATTCAGATAAAGAGTGAAATAAGAGAAGGCAGACGTGGTGGACAAGTATCGCCTCATAATTTACCTTTTCTCCAAAACAATTTGAATCGGAGTGCATGAATGCACAAACCAATTAGGGCCGAGGAAAGCTTGGGATAGGTCAACAGGCTGGTTATTATCTGGCAGGGCCAAAAATATACCTGACAAGATTTAGGTCAAGAGGAAAAAAAGAGCTGATTTGGACAATTGTGGTCTGTAGGTCAATAAGGTGGTGGATGTGGATGAGGGAGTGGAAGTTGAATTCTTTCCTAGGCCTCCAGTGGCCACTCAACAAGAGATCATACTGTGTGTGTATGTCTCTACATATCTGTGTGTGGATATGTAGGTGTGTTTGTGTGTCGCTTTTAGTTGTCAAACCCCAGATGTGCCACACCGTCTGTAATGGCTGTGCGACGGGTACGGGCTGCAGTGGGTCTGATGCCTGGGGAAAACCTATTGATGTAGAGATGTCCCTCCAGCTCAGAGGCAGAGAATGGAAACCAATTTGCAGAACATGTGACCCGTCTCTGGTGGGACTGAGTGACCTCGCTAACAATAAAGGGAAGACCTCCAGTCTCTGCCATCTCCTCTCATGTGAGCGGTGACAGCTTCGATTCTTTTGCAGAGAGTCTGTATGGATTGAGATGTGTGATCTCAACCTTTTGTTGACAGAAATACTCGTGTTTTTCTGTATGTGTACTTACAGTGTACATGTAATAGTGTCTCTGCACACCTTTGTAGAAGTGATGATTCTTTAGGATGATGGTGTCTACAGTGTACTTCTCTAGAATGTTCTTGTGAACTTCACCACCTTGAGATCGGATTTGTCACTGAAGAAAGTTATCTGTTTTGTAAAGTTGAGGCAAGTCCATCTAATTCGTCCTTCTTCCATACTTCATGGAATCAGGATGAAAAGTTGCAGCTATTCTCCTGTTAAAATGACATTGCACAGAGTATTCGTACTTGTTTACACTATGCTATGAGGTTTTTCTATTTGCCATAATTTAAATGGGATTAAGTAGGATTTCACCGTAATAATATAGCCTGTTAGCCTGGACCATAATAAACCACCTAACATGTCTTCTTATCTAGTGTTGTTTTTCCCAAATCTAGACTCGTATATAGGCCTGAACCATGTCGTACTGAATTGTGTGAAAAGCTGTGATGAGAAACTAATTTAATTTACACATTTTGTGAGAATTATTTTTTTTTTTTCTGCAGAACAACATGGAGGCTCGTTAGTCAAAACCAAGACTGAAAACTTAATTACTCCTTTCAACCTTGACAAAGGCAGCGCATAGGTTATGTCTAGAAAGGATCTGTCTCGTGTAAAACACCAGCGATTGTGTTCAGGTGTTCTGCGGGCAGCCTTGCAGTCGTTGAGTAATCTTGTATTTCTACACTTGTAGAAGAGTTGCATTTGCAGTTCTGTGTGGCATGTTTAACTGATTCAGGTTATCATGAAGTAATGAACTAAATTCAATTGTAAGGTTATTTTTTTATTATCTTTAAAGTTACAGCAAGGAATTAAAATTTTTATGTTGATTTTGGCGGCCCCTGTGGAGAAAACCGATAATGTCATCCGGGCACCAGGTTCTGTGTTGGACCGGCGAAGCAAAGAGGCGAATCTCAGCTCCTGGCCGGGCGCTGAGCTCGCCACCACCCACTGGAGCTCCAACTGCAGGGAAGCCGGATCTTTAGGGGAATCGGTATTCAATTTATGCTGTTTCACAATGAGTCAAGAGTACGTGGAAAAATCAACGTACAAAAGCAACTTCTCTCCTCTGCGAGGAGCTTCCCGTCCACCTAGGAATCCGGAACCCCTCCGAGTTTGTTTTCTTCCGGAGTCGCTCGGATGACACGAGAATGTGTCGTGATTTTTTTTGTGTCGTGACGGATCCTTTCTAGCCATAACCCAGCGCATACAGGATGCAATTCTTCCATTCGTTTCCTTTCACAATAAAAGCCCTAGACATATACACTGCGGAACTGTTTACCAGAGGGAACTCTGATTCATTCAGTGCATTTTGCTAAAAGGAAACTAAATAAAATATCTTACAGTAGCTTCGGCTAAACAACAGTTTACCGCAGACAGACTGCCAGAGGCAGCTCGGGATCAATAAGATCACATAGCTGTTCCTCTGCCTGCGCAAAACTATTGCAACCTTTTTATTGAAAAAGGTCTGCAACCGTCCGAAATTCACATCGCTGCCGGTATGACTTAGTTTTGATGAAAAATATTCGCAGTCAAGTATTTCGTAATTGTATGCTGGTTTATGTGAAGATGCTGTTGTATGTTGGCAGACAAGCTGCATGTATTGTGATGACGTTTTTGTAAAACCTGTAATAAATCTTTGGCCTTCTGTCAGATCAATAGTCACTCTGGTTGTAGCTCTGTGTTTGGTCTCCACCACCTCCTGGTAGAAAGTATCTGGCTCTTGAGCTGCTAAATGCTCAGCTTAAGGATTCTGGAGGTGAAACTTAGACCTTCTAATTGTTGTGAATTAGGACCTTATTTCTTTAAATTTGTGTTTCAAAAGGAGTGTGCACATTTCGCAAATAAATATGTTGACACCTGTATATGATTCAAGTATCACAATTTATTACAAAAACTAGAACTTTTTTCATCTGTCCGTCTTGCCATGCTTTAAGCATGTAACAATACAGTATAAAATCTCAAATTCATATCGTAAAAGCAAAGATCATAGATGCTGACGCAGCATTTACAGAAGTTAAGACATGCTGTTACTGTACAGAGAACATTCCCATTGAAGTACAAACATCTGCAAAATGCGTCATTATCATCAATGAATTGCATTTTTCAATAAACAATCTGATCCAACCCCATTCAGAGTGTTACAAGAAACACCTTTTCAAAATAATTTTTACAAGAAAATAAACACGAACACTCTGCAAATCGTAATGAATGTGCTGAAATTTTTTTTTTTTTTTTCAACAGCCCAAGGCACTCAGGCTCGAATGTTGGCAATATATATGTCATTCTTTACACAAAATCACGTCAAGCAGGTGGTGGAAGAGAAAGAATAGTGAGAGAGAAGCAAAGTTGTCTATTTTATGACCTCCTGAAGAGCACCTCTCTTTTTAAAGAAGTCCACCTTGTCCTTTTCACAGTGAGAAACCCTGGCAGTCGAGACAGAAAAGACGTTTGAAGAAGTCAGTTGTTTTGCTGAATTGCGTGACATCTGTTGGCTAAAAACTACATAACCTCCTACTGTACTTTTGATGCCGGCCTGACGTTTCGATCCCCCGAGAGCGTCCTCTGCTCTCTGGAGCGTCAGCGGCTGCTTCTTCCAAACCACAACTAGGCCTGATGGTGCGTTCAAGCGCCACGGGATGCCAAGGTGTCCCGTTTGCAGTGACCTGTCCCCACATGAGTATTTGGTAAAAATCTATCAAGTGTCCAGAATGATGTTTTCATATATCTATAACAAATCCAGATGCTATTCATTGAAATAATCCTGACTTTTCAAATTACTTTACCACGGCTGTGACAACAGAGTGGCTTTGACAAAATTCACTGATCTCCTCTTTCCCTGCAGTTCAGTTGAGCTGGCGACAGGCTTCAAATGTCCACTTTGAGGCACCTCCGTAAATGTCGAGGCTCGTCTCCATCCACGCAAAAACGTTGCCCACTTGCGCTTTGCTGCTGCACGTCGCCAGATTGTATATCTCTCCGACAGATAGTTTCCGATCCCAGATGTGAAAATTCGCCAGGTCTCCAACAAAAGCTTGTGTTGCGTCAAATCCTCCTCCGAGTGTGTCCTGTGGAAAAGACCATTGGATTCAATCAAGGAAGACATGATTTTCTTCCCTCTGGCTGCTTTGTGGAAAGACCCAAACTGTCTTGACCGACTAAATTAAATGAGGCATCTTCAATCCACTGGGATTCTTGATGAGTTCCGGTTAAAGATCTAATCGCCTTAATAATTTACAGCAAGGACGGATGTGAAGATTTGTTTATGTCACAATGAAATGGAAAAATTACTTTTCCACAATCTTTCACCCCATGGCACACGCTAAATACTCTCTTCATGCCTTAAGTCCTACAAAGCAGTAAAGATGCTCTCCACATGTAGTGTGTGTGTGGCTCTAAAAACGTGTTGCCTTCATGGAAAGCGTCTGATGTGCGTTGCGTTTACCTGCTCTTGACCCAGGATCAGCAGGCCCTGTGGTTTGATGGGATGATATGGAGCCAGATTCTCTCCACTCCCTCTTTTGACGCCATCTTGGAAAGCTTCCCAGACACCATCACGAGTGGTCCAGGTCACGCAGATGTGATGCCACTTTCCGTCATTGATGAGAAAAGGCAGCTTGGCGACCTAGAAGGAGACGGATACGACGTGAACGTTTGCTGCAGCGAGTCAAAACACAGTCACACTTTAAGACCAATACATGGAAACATTTCCTGTGCGCGTCAGACATGCCTTGTCATTTATTAGTATCTCCATCGGGTTGTTTCCCCACTCTATGAGGACCAGCTCGTTGGCTTGACCCGGGACTGCGTAGGAGAACGGTGTGCCCACTCCCGGGGACGCGTTGGACTTTAGCCACATGCACACGGTGAGGGCGTACATCTCTGGCAGACTCTTCTTCACTTTTGCGTACATGTAGTTGGTTCTCAGTGGGAACGTGAGCTGGAATTTATCCAGAGGCCTGTTGTCTCTCTGACCTGTGGAGAAACAACGGACCATGGTTGACTTCAGACGCTTTGGAGAAGGAAGTGTTAATTGTTGTTTTTTCTTCATTTTTTTCAAACAAAGATATATCGGTCCTAGTGCACACGTGCTGGGGATTTACATACATGTAGGAATTACATGTTACACAACACATCCACAATCTCCAGATTTGCTTTAATCTCGCATGATAAATCTCCCACCACATGAGTGCTGACGTTGTTAAGCGTCATCTCGGTTTCTGCTGCCGCAACACCTATTTTACTGCCACACTGTTTTTCTTTTTCGTTTTTTTTGCGGTATCGAGAGCGCACCGTGCATGGTTTAACTTCTGGAGTGGCTCACTGAGCAAATGGAGGGATGGGTCGCTCACTGTGTGTGTGTGTGTGTGTGTGTGTGTGTGTGTGTGTGT
>NW_022280056.1:551847-554722 GCF_004355925.1 Anarrhichthys ocellatus | reverse complement strand
TGTGTGTGTGTGTGTGTGTGTGTGTGTGTGTGTGTGTGTGTGTGAGAAATGGTTTAATCTGCATGAATTAGAACAGGAAACTGCAGAGTGTACCGGCATGCTCCAGCTTTGTGCGGATGAGTAAAACATTAAATGACGTCATAAAAGCTTATAATATCAAACTGGATGTGCAGAGAAGAGTTTTTTTAAGAGCATTTTTCGGCCTCACGTACAATCGCTTGCCATCTGATCTGATGTCTCCCCTTAACTAGTAATCATTCCACTCATCTCTGCATTTCCCCACCAAACACTCCAGATCTCATCTACTTTTTGTGCGCGAGCCTGTGCTCTCCTCCTAGCTCTGTACCTTTCTCCAGGTCGGTGATCCTCTGGTGTAGAGACGTGAGCGTGGACTCCACTCTGCCGCGCTGCTCCGTCTCATTCCGGAGTCCGGGCTTCCCCTCCTCGATGCTGTTCACCCGGGACAACACCTGCTTCTCCAGGTCGTCGATTTTACTTTGGAGCAGGTCTTTGAGGCTGTTCGCCTGCACCGAGTTGTTACTTCTGCTGAATTGCTGTTGGGGGGGGAAATAAGCATTTAGCTTAATGTACAGAACGATTGTGAGTGGGTAGGCTATATACAAATTAACTTTTTTTAAATTCTATTAATATATCTGGACAAGCAACTTATTTATATCTAGCAATGTTTGTTTTCTCTTGTGTGCTCACAAGATGGTAAATGACACAAATCAATCCTTTTTTTCTTCTTCCTATTATTATTGTTTTTCTGTTATTATATTATATTAGTCTAGAAAAATGGGTTCGGGGTCGTAATTTGGAGTCCCTCAAAGTGATGAAACTGTCCTCAGAAGCAGCAGCCTACCTCCAGGTTTTCTAACCTCTGCTTTAGCGACTGTAAAGTCTGTGATAGTTGCGCCAAAGTGTCCGCGGGGCCCCTCGATACATCCCCCATCGTGTTTTTTGCCCCAGCGTCTTTCCTCCTGCCCCCGGGCCGCGCGTCCACGGGCTCGCCGCCGCTCTGGCTCTCGCATCGAGCCAACTTTGAGGTCAGTTCCCTGATGGTCTCTTTTTGGTTCATGATCGTCTCTTTCTGCTGCAAAACCGTCTCCCGCAGTTGCATGACGGTGGTCTTCAAGTCCTCTCCTGGCACGCTGTTCTGCAAAGTGGCTGCGCAAATGTCCATATCCTTGGGCACGGACGTACATATGAACTGCGTCTGTCCGCCAAAGTCTTGAGACGAACTCTCCAGAAACAGGCAGGAAAATAGAAAAAGTCTCCAACTGATCCCGCTCTTAGTGGCCCGCATGTCTGCGTCTGTGCCGGGTCGGACTTTTGTTTTGGGTTGATGAGCCGCAGTGACTTGACGCGCGCGTGTCCCGATGTTGTTGTACTCGCTCTGTGGAAGCGCAGCCGTTTTTATACAGCGAGCCTGGTTCTGCGCAGAGCGGGTTCACTGCATCACGACCGGGGGGGGGGGTTACCGCGCTGTCCCCGTTTAATCGGCTCTGGGAGCGGCGTCACATTCAAGAGATGAAACCCATTTTGCTTTCAGGCTCCCACGTGTTAAATCTTTCATCACTTCGACTATTTGTCATTTCTCGCTGTGTATTATTCATCTGCAAAACTCGCATTTGTAGGCAGCGGACTGCTGGCGTGGCGGGGTGCCAAGAGAGCTGTGTTTGTTGTATTTTGCGCACACGGAAAACTCTCTAATACACACACACACACACACGCACACACTGTGGGTGGATGGAGATCAAAAGTTACTGCCATTTGTTGTCGGTGGAGTCCCCGCAGATTCAGCATCAAGGAGAGCTCCAACCACATCACATTATCCCAGAGAGCACAGGAGCGTCTGGAGATGCTTAATTTTCTGTTGCTGCTGCCTTTTCTTCTCTCCGTTCGGCTCAACTGAGACTGATGTGCAGATTCACTTTGTGTGAACATGAAGACTGCAGATCGTGTTCTAAAATGTTCTCTGTATTTTCAGTTTTTCTGACCAGACATGTTTATTTGATGATGATTTTAGTTTTTCAGGTCAAACTCAAAGGCTGGTTAATTTATACCCCATAATCCCCACACACACACGCGCGCACACACACACACACGCAGGCACACACACGTACACGCACGCACACACACGCGCAGGCACACACACACCTCATTCCCACAGACCCTCTCCTCATCGCTGCTATAATCGCACCTCAGTTTCTGAAATGATAATCTGTCCCCAAGCAATTCATCCCATCTATTATTTAGGAGGGACAATCTTATTATTTTTCTCTGTAGCCCACTCGGCTCTTATCTATTCGGTCAGTATTGAAAATAAAAATGAAAACATTTTAAATAAGAAATGAAAACACATCGGCTCTCAGATTAAAATTGATTTCTTTGGAAAGATGAACATGGGGAAGAGGTACAGAGCATGAGACACAGAGGTCTGCGTGTGACATAATGATATTAGATGGAGGAGGTTAGATAGGTCACCGCCTAATTACTATCATGGGTGTGTAAAGCTAAATACTTTCTAGCTGCAGGCTTCTTTCAACAGCGAGGATATTGACACGGAATCACCCATTCAACTGTTGTCAGGAGGAAGAACTTGAGATCTTGGGTCAATTATCCTGTGTCACTGTACCCATATATGGTGGGTGAGAGTGATTGTGACTAAATGCTGCATTTGAGGGATTTCCACCTCATCACGCTCTCAAACATTTCCTGTCACATTTTTCCAGGACGTCAATCATCTGAGAGTTGTTGTCTCTATAATGTGTTGTCGTAATAGCTTTTTAGATTTTAAGAAGGCATTGCGTGATGATCTGTAAGTATGCATTAGGCAAAGTGAACAATTTTATATGTTATAAAACTTGTGTGT